>NC_045141.1:21606741-22206741 GCF_008831285.2 Nymphaea colorata
GAAACAACTTCAGACTAGCAAAAGTCATTCTTTACTTCACATTTAGTTGGTTGCTAGTTTTTATTTTCTTCTTAATTGAATAATGGCGCTTTAAGTTGTTTTGACCAAATTTAACATGCAGCCTTGGCTAATTTAATAAAATCCCCTTTTGAATTGCCAGAATAAACAAGCCTGAAAACTCAGCTCGAAGATCATTTTTTTTTCCCTGTAATAGCCGCAAACTTTTAGCCAAATTTCACATTTTTCAAATCTTCTATAACCATTTTCCCTTTTAACCCTCGTGTAGACCAGTGTTTTTTCATAAAATTAATTACACGGGAAGACTAAGAATCGATGTAAACAATTAGCTTGATTTTCCCAAGCTTAGATAGGATTCAACAAGATGATCCTTTGTACAATTGCTTGGATTTCAGACGTGGTTTCATGTAAAACTAATGCGTATGCGAATCAAAACTAAAGGAAAAAGAAAATCTTTCCATGAGGATGATGATAGACAGCAATTTGTTTTTTTTACATATATATTTCTGCGCTTACGCAAACCAACAACTAGATCATCCGGTATTGTGATCAGAAACTTGAATGTCGAAGTTAAACAATGATCAGCACAATACGGTGCACGATTTAAAGAAGGTCACTCTGAACAGGGACCGGATGTTGGTCTTCGTTGTCTATGAAAACAGAAAAAGTTCTGACTCGCCCTTGTTTGATCCCAGAAGAAACTCAGGATTTAATGTTTCTTGCCTCCACGTTCAAATGGAAAATTCTGCGAATCTTTGTCACCTTTGGAATTTCAGAGTACAGGGGACCCTCTTGATGCTGTACTACGAAGAGTGGCCATGGAGAACAAGACCCTCATCATCACGGGGATAAACAAGCCATACGCAGGGAACAACAGCATGCTGGAGCTCTTCCTCGAGGCCTTCCGGCAAGGAGAGGACACGCAGCACCTGCTAGAGCACTTGCTCGTCGTGGCCCACGACCAGCCGGCCTTCGAGAGGTGCCAGCAGCTCCACCACCACTGCTACAGGTTGGTCACCGACGGCGTCGACTTCGCCGGAGAGAAGATGTTTATGAGCCAGGATTACCTGAAGATGGTGTGGAGGAGGACCCTCTTCATCGGAGACGTGCTCAAGCGAGGATACAACTTTATCTACACTGTAAGCCAGAGAGAGAGACCGCCAAAATCTGAGCATATAGTAGAAAGATAGCTTTCTACATTTTGTCTCGAGATTTCTTTTCCCAGATTTAGATTTGGCCCATTTTTACTGCCTGGAATCGAAATAATCACCAGTTCGTTCAAAATATGTATTATGCATCGTTTCTCTTGCAGGATGCTGACATAGTGTGGTTCCGGAATCCATTCAAGCGATTTACTGCAGATGATGATGTGCAGATGAGCTGTGACCATTACGACGGCAGGCCCTACGATACCAAGAACGCCGCCAACACCGGCTTTCATTTCGCGAGATCAAACAAGAAGACGATCAAATTTTACGATCTATGGTACGAGAGCAGTAAGAACTACTCAAAGATGCATGATCAAGCTGCACTGTACATTCTCAAGGACCGTGGCATCATTGAGCAACTGGGCCTGAAGTTCAGGTTTCTGGACACGCTCTACTTTGGTGGGTTCTGCCAGAAAAGCAGAGACCTGAGGGAGGTCAACACGATGCACGCAAACTGCTGCCGGAGCATAAAGGCGAAGTTGGCTGACCTGAGGGCTTCGCTTCAGCAGTGGAAGAAATTCGTTTCTGCCAAAAACTTCAGTTCCAGTGGGTCGTGGCCGAGACACACGAATTGCATCAATTCATGGAGGACTACGCCTACTCTTACTAACTGATTTTGTGAGAGTACCCAACGTTTAGTTGAAAGGATTTCATCGGTACCAACAGTGTTGCATTTTCCTTCAATTTGTAGAAGAAAAGAGATGCATTTAACCCTTAGGATGAACTATAATAAATTTAGTTTCTTCAAGTGTGAAATACCTTTTAGGGAGTCTATAACATACTGTTGACTGTACTATGAAGTAAAATAATATACTTTTGTCCATCTATTACAGAAACAGATGGTGGATTTGTCTTGCTAATGCTATAAACCAAACGGTTTGAGCAGTTGATGTTTTGGA
The DNA here is from genome assembly GCF_008831285.2 of Nymphaea colorata. Lineage (NCBI taxonomy): Eukaryota > Viridiplantae > Streptophyta > Magnoliopsida > Nymphaeales > Nymphaeaceae > Nymphaea > Nymphaea colorata. The sequence goes on from NC_045141.1 coordinate 21,608,867, forward strand.
TGGACTCAATATGCGTGAAATTCATCAAAACTGAACATTAGGTGACAACATGCATCAGCTGCACTTATATCAATTCCTGAACTCATTGTTTACAATTAATGAATTTCATGCATATTAAGATGGAATTCATCTATTTAGGTATGCAACTCACCGAAATCAATTTGCAGACAAGTTCAGTTTTATAACACGCCCACTTGAGCTGAAGGACCTTCCAAACCTCATTGATATGTCATGTCGGGCAAGTATAATTGAAGTACTTATGAACAACATGGCACCAAATATGTAGGAGATAGACAAATACATGTTGCATATGAAATTTTGTAGTCTGAAATCAAAGTTCACAACAGGAACCTGCAACGCATAAAAGAATAGACATTGATAATTAAAGGGCACTAAAAATTGTCATTGAGCAAATCAGGTTTTTCTTTCCTTCTTTGTGGGTGTAGGTCCTTCTAAATTAAAGGAAGTTACTTCATGATCTTTTTCCGTCATTCTTCTTCTGCTTCGATTTGTCTCTCGAAGGCCAACAAGTCTTAGGATACGGCCATCCGCTTGCAGAGCTGCTACCATCAGTAGACGTGAAGTTCTTAAAAGCTTGAAAAACGGCCCTTAAATCTGCCAACTTTTTCCTCATTGTCCTACAACAGTTTGCATGCATTGTGTTAGCCTCCTTTATGTTCCTCCTCATATGACAGAACCCTCCAAAGTAAACTGTATCCAGAAACCTGAATTTCAAGCCAAGTTTCTTGAAAGCAGGTTTGTCTTGGAGTTTCTGAATCACATCCTGTTCTTGAACGCCTATGCCCTGGCTTTTGTACCATAAATCAAACAGTTGAATCGTTCTATTGTTTGATCGGACGAAATAGAAACCAGCATTGATTTTATTTGATATATTGTATGGTTGGCCTTTATACTTGTCACAGGTTATCTGCATGTCATCATCTGTATTCATGAGACGTGCAAGAGGGTTTCTTAACCACAGAATATCAGTATCCTGCCACAACAGAGAAGCCATAGTGCACTGTTAGCTTTCACTCAGTTCGAGCTTACTGCCATTTGGTAGAAGCCCAACAGTGTCAAGGTTTTGAATGAAGTAATGAGAAGACATTGAAAGCCTTTCTAAAGTCGCCGACCTCATGTCAAGCTTCTGATCTCTAGCCATGAAAAGGCATAGGTCGCGTTTGGATGACACCTTGAAGAAATGGTTTTTTCTGAAACCGGGTTTTGTGAAAACCAATTTTTCTATTGAGTTTTGAAAACCTGATTTATGTGACCTGTCAAAATCCAAAATTTCACTTTTTGAAACCTGGTGTTTGTTTGGGTGACAAAAAATAAGTTCTACATCGTACCATTATTTACGATCAAGGTTGTTGACATATTTATCATAATAACTGAAGCAAAATGAGCAGCGTCTTTTCCCTCAAAGAGCAGGAGGATGGCAGATCATGAGGGGAATGAATCCTTTCAAATTTCCATATGAGGTAAAGATGAAGGCCACGTAAGAACTTACAGTAAACACGACGTTGTATCCTCGTTGGAGGACGTCTGCTATAAATTGAAGTCTTCTCCACATCATCTTGATATAGATCTTGGCCTCAAACAATTGTTCACCGGAAAAATCCAACTCAGTGGTGATTCTGTAACAATGTCGGTGAACACGCCGGCACTTGTCGAAGGCTTCATTGTCAACAGCAGCAATAAGGAGATGCTTGATCAAGTCCTGCGTGCCTTCACCTTCTCGGAGACACTGGAGGAACAGATCAAGCATGCTGCCATTTTCTGCATATGGTTTGTTTATTACTGTGAGTATGAGAGTCTTATTCTCCATGGAAACCCTCTCTAGTACAGCATCCAGTCCTCCATCCTGGTACATGAACAGCCAGAATCATAAGTGCTGTGGCTATCCGTTTTCCACCTCCGTTACTAAGTCATATTTAACAACGAGAAGAGCAAAAAGGAGATATATAAATTGATCAATGTGATCTAGAATTGTATGGTATATGCTCATTGCTGCTACAGTACTGTACATATACTGGTTGATACAGGTCCAAAAGTTTACTGCGGGCGCTTCTTGTGGCAGGGTGGAATTTGGTTGTGCTTTTGAATGATGTTGCAGAGTGGAATTTGGTTGTGCTTTTGAATGACGTTGCAGAGTGGAATTTGGCTGTGCTTTTGAATAAGATGGCGGATCCTTAATTGCTTTATCGATTCGAGGCCTGCCATCAATCTTTGGCCTCTGCGCTATGAATCTTCCGTAGGTCTGTTAGGAGAAGATTACAAAAATCATCATCAACTAGTCATGACTCTGTGCCAACATTCTTGATTCAGACTCGACAATGATCATGATCATTTCTAATTCATTACTGCCGCATGGAGAGATGAGAGAGGGAGAGAGAAATTGTGCCCACAAGCCGACACCAAAATACTTAAATTCGACAGAAGCAAAAGTGTAAAAGGCAAGGAAAGCAAAGAAAATTAAGTTTGCGTCATAGCAATTGATTTAAGTTATAACAACAACTGCATTAAATTTCCTTTTTCGGACGGTAATAACAATAAAATTAAGTTTTTCAATTTTAAATGATCAACTTACAGGAACCAACTCCCCACCCCACTCTCTTTCGTGATTTAAACCAGATGTACAGTATTAATCTCTTATGATATTTTCTTCAAATAATTATGCATCCTAATGTCAAACCAATTTTATATGATTGAATTTTTGAAAAATATGAAATAGAGTGCTGACGAACTGAAAGGTGGAAAACAGAGTCTAAAGCCTAGAGGAAAGAAAGAAAGAAAGAAAAATCAGCAACTAGCACCTCTTCAAGCGGTGATTCTTGGGAATAGAGGAGGAAGTTCCATGAACACAAGAGCCCCGCGGTAACAAGAAATCCAAAGAGCAAGGCGCCCGCTACCATAGTCGAAGTTTGCTTGCACCCAAGTTCGGCAAGTTTCGGCCAACCCCTGTGGCGCTGCCAATTACCTGAACTCTTCATGGCTCCCGAACCAGTAATTTGGCTTCGTTCTCGCTTCTGCAAAGAGAAGAAAGCAAATTTATAGATTTGAAAGTTCAGAAACCTTCATCTTCTAATTGTTTGTGTAACGATTAACGAAGGGTGTCGGTCAGCCATTTGAGTTGGTGCAGGTTAATTGGTCTTCCAATCTGCATCACCTTGAATTCTCTATAATGCCTTTGTCTCATATAGATTATTTGATCATAAGCTAAAGCAGTTGACATCTTGAACTTGGTGCCAGTTGTATTTCATATCAATCAGTTCCAATCGATGATCTGCTAGGAGAGTACGGAAGCATTCTTTGTGGGGCAGCACATTCTCCGCAGTTGATCCATAGGTAACCTCAAAACAAGGTGAATTAGACATTAGTTTTTCCTTTGTCAATGTTTCACACTTGCGCGGTACATACAATAAAGTATTATTTTGTTGTGATGTCAATTAATATTATTATAGATACATATAATAAATCTTATAAATATAATATTAAAGGTTTGTTTGGTAACATATAAAACATTGGGCATCACCAACGCATATTTCAATATTTCTTACAGAAATACAGTGCTCCTTCATCTTTGATGTAGATCTCTGACACAGTTGCTTTTTGAGACCATTGTTTCTGCGGATGCATGTTGGTCATATACGAAATTTTTGTAAGTCAGTATAATTAATGATGAAAATGCCTTTAGTTGATAAAAGAAATCATAAAGACAAAAAAGAAAACTGAAAAAAATTTAAAAACTAAGCAAAACATTTATTTTTAAATAATTTTCAAAACATCTCTGCTTCATATATCTGTTGCATGCATAGCGCACGCACTCATTCTCTGTTCCGAGTCGCACTATTTTTCTATTAATTAATAGTAGTCATCAGTTGTCATGCTCGTCAATTCCAAAGCACTGCGTGCACGTCTTGTCCATGCGTCATCTTCGTCAATTTCCCACTGCGTGCACGTCTTGTCCATGCCCCACTATAGTGGTGAGCATTTCATTAAAAATAATATTTGTGTGTGTGGACCCAAAACGGTCCGCGGCATGGAGTTTTATACAACAAAAATGTTGTTTAAAAAAACGTTTAAATACTCTAAAAATATGTCAATTGAAAAAAAAAAGGCAAAAAATACTTTCTGTACGTGTTTTTTCATGCTTTTTAATGTCTGACAACTTGTTCCCATTTTCTAGCCCATCGTTTTTTTTTTTCTTTTTAAGATTTTCTTAAAATTTATTATATTAGCTGATTGTATAATACCTTAGAAAAACCATTTAAAATTCAAAAATGATATTTGTGACTAACATATGGCTGTATCCAACTGAAAGTTGTAGTTCCTATGTCCAAGGCTGTTAATTTTCAGATCTTCAAAACATTCTTTCACATATAAGAAAAACACAATTCAAGGCAATAACAGCCTCTGTGACAATTGTATCCTTTATTTAATTTGTTTTTTGGTTTTCATTTTAACTCTCATTGAAGCCTGAACATTATACAGCTGCCACCATTGGTTGCCATGATTTTAAGGGGTTAATATATAAAATAAAATAGATTTATAAAACACTTGTTACAACATTTTATGAATCTAGTCTATTTTTTAGACATATTCATAAGACTGTAACATGTTATTACTACTCCCAAACAGCTCTTAAGGAGTCATTTGGAACTTGTTACTATTTCATGCATTTGGCTCAAAAATTAGTTAGATTCATTAGATACGTTAGAAAATGTTATATGGATCTGCTCATTTTTATTTGTGAGTTGTGGTTTTTATTTATTGTTTTCTTCTAGTCTCATGGATCTGCTTTTAGTCTCTGTAAAGGGTCTTATGGTTCATTAGAAAAGCAGTCACCGGCTTTAATAAAAAACGCTAATTGTTCTTTTGTGTTTCCTTTCCTTGTATACTAAATTCCCGTCCCATTCAGGACTCCTAATTGAATGCATGAATGGATGGATTCTTCAACAACAGAACATGGCATTTGGCTTACTTAAAAAATTAACATCCGTCTATATTAACATTTTTATGAAAGTTCCTATACAGAGAACGAATTCAGCGATTTGACAACTGATCTTTACTAAACGGCCGCACCAACCAAGGAACCATGCACCCATCTGATCAGGGGTGGAGCCCGGGGTCTGCTTGGGCGTTTGCCCCATCTCAAAATTTTGTTTTCATAAATTTTATATCATTTAACTTGTTCTATATAAAATTTTTGAAAAATGATATTTCGGTTATAGTCAAAATTTAAAAACAAACTTTAATTCGACCTCCTCATAAATACTTTGTGTGTGTTCAATGAATATGTCTCAAAGATTGATGCTGAACATGCACTACGATCTAATGTTTCATGAACACCCCCTCAACCCAAGCCTCTGATATGGGCCCGGGTCAGCCCGATTACAGTAAAAAAATATTATAAATATGTATATAAATTAATAAAAAATTATCTCTCTCCCTTTGTTCTTCCCCTAAAAAATTTATTATCGGGCCCACCCAGGCCGGCCCAATAACAAGTCAGGCCGGCCTGGGTCACTTTTTTACGAGCTCGAGTCAGGCCGGATACCTGGCGGCGGCCCAACCCGGTGCCCAAGCTTACCTCAACCAATCCTTAGAGTAGATTCATGAAATACTTAGAGTGTTCCAACTATCAAATGACCTCTTAGGCCTTAGAGTGCAAGCAAGTCACAAGATTTTATGCCTCTCGGTAATTAATAGAGTACTATTTCTTCAAGTCACAATAATATATACAGGAGCAGAGCCAAGGGGGGCCCGCATGGCCCCTAGCCCCACCTCAAAAAAAAATTTTAATTTACATATAAATATTAGATAATTTCACTTATCTTATATAAAAATTTTGAAAAATGATATTTCAGCTCTTGTCGAAATTTAAAAACTTTAATTCGGCCCAATCATAAAAAAATTTCGGCTCCGCCCCTGCATATAGATATGTTCATTAGTTTTTATTTACTTTGTATCTAATTATGTTTTCCAAATCAAACTTGAAATTTGTTTACCTTTAATCTTCCCAGAACTAGATGAAATGTAGTAAGCCTCTCGTGCGGCGATCAGTTTTCTTTGTTCGCCTGAGGGGGTCCATCAGGCTAGGGCATTGTCTTTCAGTTGGCAGTCTACTATCTTCAATTGTGTTTTCGCCGGCTCACTTCAGCTGAGAGACGCTCGAGGACTCCTCCAGGCTTTCCTCCTGCCCGCGCGTTGTTGTTTTCTCCTCTTGCAGATGGGTGATTGTTCCTTGCGGCCGCGGCTCCCCAAGGTGGTCTCCGTTGGTAGGCCAGCCCCTCACCTTGGTGTGTCCCCTCTTCTCGGTGTGCTTCAGGCTTCGTCACCTTCTTCGGTCTGTCGCTTCTATCCGCGTCAGATGGGGCCAGTGGTGGTGTCAGAGGTATGCTTCCTTGAACGGCCGCCTATGTTCTTTGCTAGGTCACCGCGGTACGGCATATTGACCCACGTATCGGTACCGGTACACCGGTACGGCAGAACCGGTACCTACGTGGTGGTAGGTTTGGATCTGGTTTCGGGTCAAAACCAGATCCAAACCAAGTTTCCCCGAAAAAAATGTTTTAAAACCAAACTCTTCTCACCCGTTGAGGTCTCCCACCACCAACTTACAAACATAATGAGCGAAAACATTCTTATATGTTAGTTTCTTATTTCAGATTTTTTCGATACAGGACTAAAGAAGCTTCTTTATAAGTTATAAAGAACCTTCTTTAGTCCTGTCTGAAACAGGAAACTAATATATAACAATGTTTCCACTTTTCATGTATTGTAAGTCATTGTGAAGTTCGTTTTTATGATATGGTGTTTTTTCTCTTCAAAATTTATAATTTTTTTAATTAAAAAATTAACTTTATTACATAAAATTTACACCGTACCCGTACCATAAATTTCAAAAACGTCGTACCAGTACCCGTTTTCCCGTACCCGTACCAGCACCCGTACTCGTACCCAGGTGACATAGGTTCTTTGGTTCTATCAGACTTCCTTGGCCTGAGCCTGCTTGTCCAGGTACGCGGGGTCCACCTTTTTCGGTACAGATTCCGCAGATCTACAGGTCAGGTGATTCCGCAGATCTTCGGTGGTAGAGCTACCGCCTTCACAGCTTTCGCCCTTGCTTCCCTCACTGCGGGCGCCAGCCTCTCCTCAGCGTAGGAGTCTAGCCTACTCTCTGCCGCGCTCCCCTGAGGTACCCTGCTTGCCCTTTCCTTTTCCTGCTTTGCGAGCTGGGGCTTCACGCAAGTCCACCTTGTGATGCCCCGACCCGATTATGTTTGCTGATCAGTTTGGCCTTGGCGACGTCCGGTCGTCCGCATCGTTAATTTCGACTGCCCGCCCGTCGGCAGGGGGTCGCCCCCGTGAGGTTGCTGTTGTTGCTCGCTCTTGTTCGACTGCGGCCTGCGTTGTCTTGGCCTCTGGCATCTCGGCACCCCCAGTCAGCCTTTCTCCCCCTGTTGCCTTTACGTTGCTCTTTACATTGGTTACTGGCCCCCCTATGCCCCCCCTTACACCCAGGACCTCCTCCTTTGTCTATCTGCTTTGGGTTTCTTCTGTTTCTTTTGACAGTAGTTTTAGCTCCGGCTTGCCTTCCCTGCATATTCTGCTGCATAGACTTAGTCGCGGCTCTCCTCAAAACCCGCCTACCAGCCCCTCCCACCTGTTAGCCCTGCCCTCCCCTGCATCCCTTGTGTTGGCTATTTTTCCCCCGCCCTGTGGTTTGAGTTTGCACCCACCTCCGCCCCCTCGTCCTCCCCTGTTCAGTTGCCTGATCCCACCACTAGACCAGTGGTTTGTCACTCCCTGCCCGATAGGTTGCCACTTGTTGCCCCCTTGTTGGATGCTGAGTTAGGCATCTCCCTCCCGGATGCGCTTGACGCTCTTAAGGTCTCTCTTTCGCCGGAGCAACTTGATTTGTTACATTCCTCTTTTGTTGCCGCTGTGGCACCGGTCTCCCGCTCCAGCCTGGCCAGGTTGCGGCGGGAATTGCGTAGGATTGGGGCTTCTGCAGCCTCCATCCTCCCTCCTGGTGCCGCCAGGGCGGCTAGGCGTGCGTCGCTTCACGTGGTTTCCCTATGAGGATTGCATGTTGGAATGTGCGGGGCCTCAGTGCCCGTTATCAGTGTAGATATCTCTCTTCTTGGATCCGTCAGCACGGACCTTCGGTGCTAATCGTGGTTGAGACCAAGTTGTCTGTCATCTCTCACACTTGTGTTCGTACTTTGTTGCGTCAGCCGTCCTTTGGGTTCCTTCCAGCTTGTGGAGCTGTTGGCGGCATCCTGCTGGCTTGGTCTCCACCCCTTACGGGGGTTGTTGTGCATGTCAGTAAGTACTCTATCTCTGCTTCTCTCAGCGGACTCTGGCCAAATGGGCCGGTCTTGGTTACTGCAGTCTATGGCCCCTGCGTTGGGGCTCTGCGTGGACAGCTGTGGGCTGAGCTGCATCAGGTTCATCAGCTTGCAGCTTCACCTCCTTGGCTGCTGGCAGGAGACTTTAACTGTTTGCTTAGCCCTGCTGACTCATCCTCCCCTGTCATTTCTGGCTTGTCTATGTCTGCTTTTTTATCGTTCGTTGATGAGTTCGGTCTTTTTGACGTGCCTTCGACTAATGGTACGTTTACTTGGTCCAACAATAGGAACCCTCCGATCCTCCGTAGGTTGGACCGTATGTTCCTCTCGCCTGAGTTGTTCTCTGCTAATCCTTCGTCCTCCTTGGTTCTTGGTCTGAGGCACTTGTCTGATCACGCTCCGCTGCTCCTTTTTATTCGGGGTAGGGCTGGTATTGGGCACACCAGATTCCGTTTTGAGTTTTGGTGGCTTCGAGATGAATCCTTTGTGGATACCGTCCCTAATTGGTGGGCTCGTGCAGTCGATGGTAGGTGAGCTGCTTTCAGGCTCTCGCGGAAGTTGCACTTCATCATGAGGGAGGCTCTCGCCTGGAAGCGCATTTTCTGGAGCGGCAAATTTTCGGAGGTGGCCGATTTGGATGAGGAGATCATGTCCCCTCAGGCCTCTGACAATATTTTTGCTGATCAGTCTTCTCGTCTCCTTTGTCTGCAATATCTTGCCCAGGAGTGGCGGATTAGGGAGTCTATCCACTAGCAGCAGCGCTCTAGGCTCGGTCAGCTTGCGCATGGGGACCAGAACTCTAGATTCTTCTACTTGGCCGCCTCTCAAAGGCGCCGTCAGACGTTGCTCCAGTCCATGAATATCGGGGGCAGGGTTTTTTTTGCGATGACATCCTCCTGGCTCTGAGAGCTCATTTTCAGGATTTCTACTCCAAACCTCTTCGCTTTTGTGCCACACTGCCGGATTTTCACCTCTCCCATCTCTCTGTCTCTTGTGCGATCTCTCTTGGGCGGCCCTTCCTGCATCAAGAGATCAAGAACGCAGTCTGGGCCCTTGGCTCTGGTAGGGTGCCCGGCATTGAAGGTTTCCCTGTCGAATTTTTTCGTACGTTTTGGAAGGTTTGTAGCGCGGATGTGTTTGCGTTTTGTGATGAGTTCGCCTCCAATTCTGTTTTCTTGAAGGAATTCAATCAAGCTACCTGCGTCTTGGTGTCTAAGCGCCCTAACCTTACGGACGTCACCCACTTTTGTCTGATCTTCATCTTAGGCACACTTTACAAGATTATTGGTAAGTTGCTCTCTTTGCGGTTTGCGCCTGTCATGACTTCTATCATTAACCCCTTCCAGGTTGCTTTCGTCAAGGGTCGGCGTCTGCAGGATGCGGTTGTCCTAACCAATGAGGTTGTTCACTCCCTTTACTGTCTACGGCTTCCTTCATTCATCCTTAAGTTGGACATCTCTAAAGCCTTTGACTCGGTTAGTTGGGAGTTCCTTTCTGACCTTCTCACTCGTCTTGGTTTTGGTCCATCGTTTAGACAGTGGATCATGTCGCTTGTCACTGGAGCTCAGCTTGTGGTCTCCTTCAATGGGAAGTGTGGCAATTTTTTCAGTCTCGAGCGTGGCCTCCGTCAAGGTTGCCCGTTATCGCCCTTGCTATTCAACTTGGTTGCTGAGAGCTTTTCTGCGTTTTTCCATCACGCAATGGTCGTTGGCTTCCTCACACCTCATTCGCTCTCCCACTTACAGACTTTCTCCACCCTTCAGATTTTCTCCTGTTCGGCAGTGCTTCCCGCCAACAGATTGTGAGAACATGGCTCATCCTTCGGGTTTTTGAGCTCATCTCGGGTCTTTCTATCAATTCCGCCAAATGTCACTTTTCCTTCATTCACGCGGATCCGGTCACGGTACTTCTCGCGAAAGCTTGCTTTGGGTGTAAGGCTACTAGCCTGCCCATGGACTACTTGGGGCTTCAGATTATGTTGTCGTCTCCTGCACCCTCATTTTGGAATGGAGTGGAGCAGAAGCTTACTGATCGCCTTCAGTGTTGGTAGGAAAAACTGCTTTCTCTCCCATGTCGTAATACTCTAGCTAACCACTGCCTTGCGGCGGTCCCTCTTCATGCTTTGGCTGTCTTTCGGCCTCCTGTGGCTGTTTTGCGTAGGTTTGATAAGCTTATTCGTACGTTTATTTGGAATAGTGATCGACCTTCAGATCGCCTTGCGCATTGGGATGTGGTTGTCTTTCCGCGTCTTCTTGGAGGTGCTGGGGTTACCAACCTTAGTCGGGCTTGCAAGTCTTCTCTGTGTTCTTGGTGGCGGCGGTTAGCAACTGAACATTCTCCTATCACTCAATTCATTAGTTTCAAATTCGACCTGTCTTCCCCTAGCGTCTGGAATAGTTCCATCTCTCACACCTCCCCCTCTCACTTTTGGTGCGACATGCTTTCTGTCTTTCCTTTTTTCCTTCGCCTTGCTGACCTATCATCGTCCACGTCCCCATCCTGGCCTCTTTCACCTACCTGTGAGTTCATATTTTCTTATTGCTACTTGGCCTCCTTTGGTCATTCTGTCGTGTCGTTCCCACCCCGGTCCCTTTGATCTCCTTGCCCATCTCCCCGTGCCATTGCTTTTGTCTGGCTTATTCTTACTGGCCATATTAACACTTTTGACCACCTGCAACGCCTTGGCATCAGTTTGACTAACCAGTGTCCCTTATGTCTTGTCGCGACTGAGTCTCGGGTCCACCTTTTTATTTTGTGCCTTTTTTTCTCTAGTATCCTTGCTTTTGTCTGGCCTTCCCTTGTTAGTAGTCTTTCAAACCTACCATTCATTTGTCTTTTTTTCCTTTTTTGTCCTTTTCCCCACCTGACTGCTTCCTGGGGTCATGTCTGGAGGCCGTGGCTCATTTCAGCTTGGTGGCGCATTTGGGAGGAGCGCAACAACAGAGTCTTCAGAGACACATTCTCTTCGTCAGATTCTGTGGCTCGTCTTGTGCAAGGGGATGTCCAGTTTACCATTCGGTTGAAGCGCCGCTGTCCGTCTGCGGTTGGGTGACTGTGCCACTCTGTCTTTCCTATCTCTCTTATTTTTTTGTGCTTTCTTCTTCCTACTTTTGTTTTTGCGGTCTATTTTTTGTGAATTGTTTTTGTACTTAGGGACCTCTTATCTTCAGATTTTGTTATATACTCTCTCTCTCTCTCTCTCTCTCTCTCTCTCTCTCTCTCTTAGATGCAGTTAAATTTCTCTTTGTGGTCTCATAGCACCGGACTGGTATTCTGTACATCGGAATTGGCTTAGTTTTTCTTTTCCCCCTAAATTTTAGTCTAAATCCGAATGAAGTACGAATCAGCCCGTATTATCTTATCCATTTTATCACTTTATCTACATGACGTACTCCGTGGTCAATGCTCCACGGATCGATATTCCCGAACCAATCGCGAAACTTGTACAATCAATGCTTAACCTCAAGTCCGCTCGCGAAGCAAAGCTAACCGGATTTATTTTGCATCGATCTAACTAGATCCACTTCGGATATGCAATTCCGATTCAAATATCTCCAAACAATAACCGAATTCAAACTCGAATGTTGATGCCCAAAACTTTACAGATCTGAAAATTGTGTATCAGCTTCAGATATTGGACCCAAATCCAAACCGTGCCTTTTTCTAATTTGGACCATACACAGTTAAGTTCTTTCTCTGGCCAACATTGCCTTCATCAACAGGAGTGACAAAAATGAAGAAGAGAAATTACAGTAGACAGTAAGGAATGAAAACAAAAAGAGAGAGAGAGAGAGAGAGAGAGAGAGAGAACCTCAACTCCAAACCATTGAACAAAAAACTGGCTGATCACTCTGCAGTACAGCTAGAATTTTGCAGAACCTTAAGCTATATATCCGTAGATCATATTTCAAGAAAAAGTAAACTCCAGTGAGCATTCACCATCAAAGTATGATAGCATCAAGACAATAGAATGACATTGTTGGCACTTCATGTGATGAAGTTTTTAATTTCACGCGCTTCACTTTTCTTTCTTATCATCTCTATATTGCGTAAGTATAATCGCATGGATGACAAATTTTTTTATAATTTTGATCGAAACAAGGGGCTAAAGCTATCCCACAAGTGGGCATAAGACTGATAGTCGGCTGTAGTCAAGTTTCTTCTCCGTTGATGTTTCCCCTCTTTAAAATTTAGAAGTGAAGATTGATGAAAAAGTTTTCCGCTTGATGTCAAACCGTTCGAGCCAATCGTAATAATCTAGATACGATGAATAACGTAGCTTTAAAACTCATTTACATGAATCAACGTTACTTCGAATCCTCCTTGCTTATGAAATCCTATTAATACATTTAGATGAACCTTTCTGCCGTAATTGTTTGAAGAGTACTTCCCATGTGGGGAGTCTCATTTCCGTCCACAAACCAACAGACAATGCATATAAAAATTGCAATCGCATGACCAGAAGCAGCAAAAATCATCAGTTGCCTTCTCTTCCTTGAGAAAATTAAGCAGAAGTTCACGGTTCAGCAGCCAGCGGACCATGAAGAAATCAGGCGGCTGGAGTCTCAGTAATCGCCAGCCGACTTTAAAGATTCAAGTGTTTATTTTGTTTTTTGGATCTTTTCTAACGGTGGGCCTCCTCTATGCTTGTGGGTACAATAACAAGGCATGGAATTCCTTCCTCTTCTCTCAAGGTTTATTATTACAAAAGGTCCCGTCTCTCGCTCTCTCCCTCTTGTGCATCTTTAGGTTCACTTTCTTCATTTTATCATCTCATGTTAACCAAAATCTTCTTCCAAACAATTTCTGTCAAGGCAAAACCATGCTGTTGAATTCCATTTTCTTTTAGTTGAATGATGACAGTTTAAGTAGCTTAAACCAAATTTAACATGTCAATTCCATATATATTAAATGCCTTTCCCGGTCCATGGGAATGGGCATGGATAAAGATTTTCAGAATGTTTCAAAAACACTTATGTATAATATTCTGCACCTGCTTTTCTGATAACAGCAACTATTTTCGGGCAATCTTTCCGAGTTTTGTTAATTCATATGACTTGGCTCTCCTTGGGACAGGACGGAGGCCTGGATGGTCTACTAAAGATGGTAGCCATGGACAACAACACTCTCATAATGACAGTGATAAATAAACCCTTTGCAGAAAACAACAGCGTGTTTGATTTGTTCCTCCAAAGTTTCAAAACAGGTGAAGGTACCCAGCAGCTCATCAAGCACCTGCTTGTCGTCACCGTCGACCATACTGCCTTCAACCGCTGCCGGCAGCTTCACCCGCACTGCTACAATCTCATCACCGAAGGTGAGGATTTCTCAGGCGAACAGTTCTACAGTACCCCAGACTATGTCAAGTTGATGTGGAGAAGGCTCCTTTTTGTCGCCGATGTGCTTGGTCGAGGCTATAACATCTTGTTCACTGTAAGTACCTATTAAGATTCCAGAGAAACTGGCACCTATATAAGATTTTTTCACAGAATTAAAGATCTATAAAAGCAAATCTATGATCCATTATTATTATGATTATATGTTCTTGGTGGTGGTGTTATATTATAATTTGTGCTTAGTTCTAAGGTTCATTTCATGATCACCATACGCACTAAGTTATTGAACTGAAACCAAGCTAACTTAAGAAGAACTGATAGACCGATTTCTACATCTGTGGCAGGATTCTGATATTCTGTGGCTCAGGAACCCCTTCACGCGCTTCTCTTTAGACGATGACATGCAGGTGAGTTGCGACAGGTACAGAGGCGACCCATACGATCGGTCGAACGACATCAACGCTGGCTTCTACTTTGTCCGTTCCAATAGCAAGACGATCAAACTGTACAAACTGTGGTACGAAAGCAGGGACATAGGGTTCCATGACCAAGACGTTCTGCAAAAACTCCAAAAGAAGCGCGCGTTCCAGGAACTTGGTTTGAGATTCAGGTTTCTGGAAACGTTGTACTTTTCGGGGTTCTGCCAGAAGAGCACCGATTTGAGGGAGGTGAACACGGTGCATGGAAACTGTTGTAAGTCGATGAAGGCCAAGTTGGCAGATCTGAGAGCTGCTTTTGAAGCATGGAAGACGTTCATGGCTAAAGAACACAGTGGTTCCAAAGGGACGTGGCCGGATTCCGGAATTTGCCGCGCTTCCCTCAAACTAGCGCGGCTTCCATGAAACATGCGTTTGGAATGTTGTTCTAGAAAACATGATATATGAATATCTGTTCTAAAATTAAATGCTAGACATAATTATACTATGTGTCCTCAATCAATAAATAAGACCATGAATGATATCATTGAAACCACTAACGTAAGTGCATATGTCATAAGAACACAATGTTCTTTTTATCAAATACCCAGCTTTAACAAACTTAGGTCTCTTCACCTCCAAAGTCACATAGTATATAGCACACGTCTCATCAACTATAAGCATTTTTGAGGAAGAAGTACTATTAAATGTCTACTGATTTGGGTCATTAAATCTTAACTCCACCTTCTGTTGGTGTATGGAATTTGATTCATAGTGGACACTCATATGCAATACCGCGGGGTTTGAAAATGGCATTTATGTCATTTTATACAAATGCAAGTTTGCCTTAATCCTTATGTTGTGAGGGGGGCCTCAGTTTCTTTCTTGGTCTTCTCTCTAAGAGTATCTGTGTTCATCTGAGAGTGAGTAGTGAAAGATCTGTGCGACCGAGGACGTAGGAGATTATTGCTCCGAATCACGTAAATCTTTGTCTTCTTACTTGTTGCTTCTATCACTATCTTGAGAGTGCGAGATGAGAGTTTTGTGTGTTGTTCCTAATACCTTCCTTGTCATGTAAATAACAAATGCCTTATTAAGTCTAGCAAACATATAGAAAGAAAATATGGGAGTCTCCACAGTAATGACATCAGCCCATTTTTATGGAGTCATATATATTAAAGCTAATTTTTGAGAAAATATGCCACCACGTAAAGTTTTTTTTTTTTTTTGCTTCCATTTTGCCTTCGTACGAAAAAGGGAATTCGAGCCAAGTTTTTCTCTTATTTGTCACCTGTTGCACATCATCTAAATCGAACTGATCTTATCAACGGGTGGATACATCATCGCTCACTTCTCAAAGAACTATGCAGGCCTCTTCCGAAGAATTATCCTTTAAATGCATAAATTTTCAACAACAACGATGCGGCTGTTTAATTGCTTCTGTAAATTTATAGCACTCGAGATTTTTTCAACCTTGATCTTGAAAACATTTAATCTTTTTTAAGTTTTCTGGTCACAAAGACCACTCTCCTAGGTACAGTTCAAATGACAAACCAGCAAAACATATCGGAACAGAAATGCATAAGCAAATAATTATAACAGAGGCTCGTGTATCTCTTTTATCCATCCTTAGAAACATCTTTTACGGCTTTTGAACGGCAAAAAGTTTTTCGTGGCAAAAAAAAATTGAAAAGAAAATGCAAAAATGCCAAAAACGTGAAAAAAAAAAAGCATTTTCCTTGTGCTTTTCTGGCTTTTTTTTTTTTTGTTTTGGCGTCCTTTTCAAGAAAACAAATTTCTTTTGGCTGACCAATTTTTCAAGTATAGAACGAGTTTTCTTTAATATGGGTTTTATGTGACAATATTTTTAACCATCTCCCAAATTTCGTGTGCTTAAATAAGCATGATTGAAGTTCTTAATTCGCCGAACACAGTAAGGTATGCTCCTGTAGGCAATTATCCCCACTATTTATAGCCCTCAATGTTACTTTAAAGTATTTCTTTGATGTATTTTTTTGGCGTGTGGCGCTGATCCATACTTGATAGCTTTCTCTAATTTTTAAGAATTCATATTATATAAGCGTTTATGTCATTTTTTTTGCTTTGTGGGTATCGCCTCAATCTCATGTTTATGAGGACATCGTTTTGATTGTAATCTATATTCTACTGTGATAGTGAAAACGGCTCTATATAGCGGTCGTGGAAGTAGGAAAAAGTAATCTCCAAACTACGTAAATTTACTTTTATGTGATTTTTCTTTCTCTTCTCCTTGTTTCTATTTTTTTGGTGCGTTAAGAGACTGTGACAGTGCCTTGTTCCTAAGATATCCATGGCGCATTTTGATGGCAAACGTCACCTTTCTTGCACCCCCGTCTCTGTGAGGCTTATATAAGAAAATTCATAAATATGAAGAGAAAATTCATAATTGTAATAAAAGTGTTGTAATAAAATTACCGATGTTTCTCCATTTACCGGGGCCTAAGCCAATTGGGATCATCAATTAATTACATGTTTTTTTTTTGGGTGTTGATAAATTCTAAACTTTGTTATATTTAAAATGGTGAAAATATCACACTTTAATAAATATACACATATGTTCATACTACATGTTATTTAGTTTTAATTATTGAAAAAATCAAACGAGTGTCCCGACAAATCTACCTTCTTCTTCTTCTTATATATATATATATATATATATATATATATATATATATATATATATATATATATATATATATATATATATATATATATATATATATATATATATATATATATATATATATATATATATATATAGAAATAATTAAAGAGTGAAAACACTTACAATATTTTGAAAATTAGTTAAAACTTGTCACATGGCAGTGTCGAAAGAGCTATGGGATCCAACATTAGCTATTCTGACCACAATGAAGTTTGTATCTTAAATCTCTTCTGCATTTTATAACAAGCTAAAAACTCTATCTGTCGCTTTTACAAAGCCAACAATAATGTTTTACTTTTCACCTAAGGAATTAACAAAAGAGAAAGTTATTTATTATGACATTCTATCTGTGACTGTAGAATGCCGTAAGACCAAAGTCACCCACAACAGAAAGGGAAAAAAAAAAGACTGAGATTAACGACTTTGTAAATAAGCCTCTAAAGTAATCACTCTTATGGAGACACCTTTCCATCTTGGATAATAAGTTTCTTTTTTTTATTATTAAAAATGAGACAAGTGGACCAAGGCAATCTAATTGTCCCTTCATATGGTTGCTTGGATGTATATCCATGACACTATGTAAGAAAATTAGTGCTCTTCTTCTCTTTTAGTTGCGGCCAGGAGGGATGGCACTGTCTGCTTTCTTCCGGTGGTCCACTGTCTAAAGCGGTACTGTAAATTTCTCTTGCTTTTCTTCTCCTTTTTCCTTTTCCCTGGGAACTCTGCCTCGATTTCTCGATGAAAGCACATAATAGCTTCCTTAAGAAATTAAATTCTACTTGTTTCTTATATATCTTTTCTCCTGTTCATATCCAGAACGAGGCTGCATAAGTTCCATCGAGAACATGCTCGTGTAATTGATGTTAAGGCGAAGTTTCTGATCAACTAATCCGGTGATAGTTTTCTGTGTGTTATGAAATATGAGAAAAATAAATAAAGCGGCTATGATGAGAACTTTTAAGATGACTGCTATGTGGAACTTTCATTCACGGATACCATGAGCTATGTGGTTTCGTTCTTGTATACCATTAGTGAAGATTATTAAACAATTGTAAGGAAAGGCTCTTGTGAATTTGGTATTACAGCAGCTAGTAGGAAACTGCATTGCTGTGAGATTTTGTTTGACCGACTGGCTAACCCGAAGAGGGTGTTTGAATGAGTTTGCAAAACTTGGTTTTATGCAAACCAAACCAAGTTTTTTTAATGAGTTTTGAAATTTTGAGTTGTTTGTTATACCCAAAATCCAGTTTTTATACACAACTTGAGGGGAGTAATTTGATTTTTCACACTCCCTCTTACAAAACAGCTTTTACTGAGATTGGGTTTTCTTCAAACCCAGTTTTTTTCGCGTCCAAACACGTTAAAAACTGGTTGTGGGGTGTCATTCAGATGCCCCCTAAATATTTACATCTTCACATATGGTTGACAAAAAAGAAGTAAGAAACTTTTAAAAAAAAAATTGAGTTCTTTTACCTTAATTATTATATTGGTGTAATATATGAAAGCAAAAGTAATCTGAATGAGAAATCCAAGAAATCTACAAATCTGCATAACCATTAAAAAAAAACAATTATTCCCCCATGTGACATTCTTTACTATTTTGAGTTTTTCCGTGAACTTTGGCTTCATAAGATTTAAGTTATTCTTATTAAATCAAGGTTAACTTTACCTTTTATAATTGAATTGTATTAATTGTAGAAACCGTTCTCGCGGCACTTAATTTTCCAATAATACAAGCAGCTCTCATATGATAATACGGGCTATTAATTTCTACATACCGGATGTCCCCGAGGAGACAACGCAAATAATTATTTATTTTCAATTTAAATCCTGGAAGCTTGTCTGTTCAACGCTTGACTTGAACATATAAAATAGGTTTCTTTCTGTGACGACGGAAAAGCCTTCTTTTAAATAAAAGAGAATCTGAAAAAGTGGTCTTTTTCAATGACGTCGTGCCATGGAAACATATATAATTTATATGATTTCTTAGATAAAGAACATAAATCTACCAGTTAACATTCCCGATTTTTTTAATGGTACTTAAGATTTTGCATTTTTCTTTCTTTCTTTTTCCTCTTTCCAAGCAATAATTGGAGTTTAAATAATTGCATCTTTTTTGTCCTGGCAGACCAGTTGGTCCAGTTCTATTTGTGGCTTATCATGAACCCGTTCTGGTTCTAATTTCACCAACTTGGACCATTTAATATTGCTTCGCATATCCAAATTCTAGTTCCATATCGGCGGCCGCCGTCCAAAAGTTAATGCAAACTTTTCCTTTTTTTCTGTTTTTTACTTAAAGCAGATCTGAAATCCACAGTACCGGAATCCACGCTTTGATTTCAGGGCCTGCTCGGTGAGAAGAAATTATCCAATTTGTATGATCGAGTGGCGGAGAGATTTCGACTTTTTTGAACTGTACTGCTGAGTTTTAGTTTTTAAAAATTTCCAAATTGTATTATTGAGTTTTCGATTTTTATATATGTATAAATGCCGAATGTGGATTTTTCCGGCAGTCCGGACGGGTGGCTGCAGGAGGGTTTCAGCTTGTTTGTATATATGATATCATTTGCAGTCCTGCACTACTACAACTCTTAACTATATTTGTCTTTCAAAATATAACTTCTTCATGCCCCTTTTTTTTTTTTTTTTTTGCTCCGGGGTTCAGTGCTGATTTTTAAAATTTGTATGTTGGGTTTTATAGAAATTTTGAAAATTATCATTTGGCCTTTAAGAAAATTGAAAAATATATTTCAATCCTCATGAGAATACCTGTGATATATGCAAAATTGAAGAACATTACTCGTTGTCAATTCCTCGACTACTTGCTTGACTTTAATATCTGTGGAATCTGGACGCAGAACTGAGGATGTACCAAAGAGAGTGTCCAAGGAAAACAAGACCCTTAATAGAACCAGTAATCAACAGGGCATATGCAGAAAACAAGAGCATGCTTGAGCAGTTTCTCCAAAACTTCCAGCAGGGTGTACCGTGTACGTACCCAGCCTTTGCTCCGGCACCTGCTCATTGTGTCCCTCGACCAACCGGCCTTCGACCGGTGCCGGCAACTTCATCTTCACTGCTACAAACTAATCACAGACGGCGTATATTTTTCCGGGGAAAAGCTCTTCATGAGTGAAGATTATCTCAAAATGATGTGGAGGAGGAACCTCCTTATAGAAGATGTGCTCAGACGAGGCTACAATATTTTGTTCACCGCAAGTCAGTCTGGAAGGCAGGGCTAGAACACATGTAGAAGTCGAATTTTAAGCTAATTATTGGTTACAGGATTCGGTCCAAAGTGAAAGTACTTAGATTATGTGATGCAGGGATCGACCCCTGCGGTTCATTTCCATCTAGTTCCCTTTCTTTAGTTTAGATTCTTATTTTTCTCTTCTCTGTGTATATGTGAGATTGTCATTTAGTTTAGGCCAAGAGATGAAATCCAGGTTAATGAACCCTCGATTTCTTTCAAAACCAAGTTCTTAAGTCCAACATTTAGCTGGTGACCCTGTAGGCATTTTAGGATTCTTGGCTTAGTAGATGAATTTTTCTGTCATTCATATCATAAATGGGAAGTTCATTATGTAGTTAGCTATCTTTTTTTATGTTTGTCAAAACATGTCAGTTTTCCCCAATCTTTAAGTCTGTAATTTTATGTTCATTACTATACTAATTGCAGTTTAACGCCAAACAGAGGCCTTATTCTGTGTGCTTTTAAAGAACCAATATTGATCTTCAAATGAAAGTCATTAGTAACCAAACTCTCTGTCGAATTGCATGGCAGGAAGCCGACATTCTGTGGCTTCGAAACCCATTCACACGGTTGTCCACAGAGAATGACATGCAGATAAGCTGCGACAGGTTCAATGGCAGACCGAATGATAACTCCAACGACCTGAATGCTGGTTTCTATTTCGTCCGCGCTAACAACAAGACGATAGAACTCTACAAACTGTGGTACAGGAGCAGGGAAGTTGGCAGCCATGACCAAGATGTGTTCCAAAAGCTTCAAAAGGGACCTGCCTTTCAAAAACTAGGCTTGAGACTCAGGTTTATAGACACACTGTACTTCGCGGGGTTCTGTCAGATGAGCAGAGAAACGAGGGAGGTGAACACAGTGCACGCAAACTGTTGCAGGAGTATGAACGCAAAATTGATGGATTTAAGTGCCTTTCATGAAGCCTGGAAGAGGTTCATGGCCACCGAATACATCAATGGTAGTTCTGCTGGGAAATGGCCCGATGCAGAGGTTTGTCGTGCTTCATGGAGGAGGTAGGGTTACTGGACAAATTCATGGCGGTCGGAGGCTAACCATGTACAACATATGCTTTGAAATTGTTGTTAAACCAAATTAACTCTTCTGGTTGAAGGAAATTTTGATTGCAGAAAAGGATGCATAAGGGCATTGATGTCTCTCTGGCTCTAGCACCAGACAAGTCTGGCGAGTTGAGATCCTGTGCTTCAGTCCAAATTTTACTTTAGTAAACATAAGGCCAAGATTAATTTGGAAGAAGCAAAAAAAAGACCAAAGGATTCAATTCCATCTGGGTCATCCATTGGAGACTTTTCATTGATGCTGACTTCTTACCTAATTAATGATAACGAAGAAGATATCTTGGCCCTGTTTCTAAGACGCATGTTGATGATGACATTACAGAGCCGCGTAAGTGAACTATATGATGTGATCTTACACCTTTTTTCTTAAATATTGTGAAGCAGCTTCTGACCTCGCAGAATATCATCAAACGTAAGATTGATTAATTTAATTTCCCTGTTCTAATATTTTATTCTCCGTTTGAAACCATTCAGCAAGTAATCGTGTGTCAGCGAGGGAAAATTCTCTCCTTCCAAACACCAGGTGCGGCGGTATTAGGAAAAAGAAGAAGATAGATATGTTTGGGGTCAAGGGGCCGGCTTTTTATGTCAAATTTTTAGCCTTTACGGCCTAGCGTGGGTGAAATGTGCTTCATTATAGAACATGGGAACAGGTGAAAAATCAACACTTCATTGTATATTTTGAATTTTTAATGGCCTCAAGTGTTCTACTGAGCATTTGGTACATGTTTTTAGATTAATGCTTTCGTACTTCAGAAACACTCTGTTCTTGAATATATTGTGGTTACATCCGAGATGTTACATATTAATGTATGTAAAGACATCAGTAATCTCACCATATATGTTTGTTGGATATACATGCAACATACATCTTAAAAGTATGTGGTCAAAGAATATAATTATTTTCTTAAGAAACAGCCCCTAATTATAGGTAGATATATCCACTCAGCCAAGCGTACCAAGTCCAAGCTGATCTTAAAATGAAAAAAAAAAAAGCTAAAATTGTCATTTTCCATTTTCACTCATCATTTGGAAAAGACAATTGTCCAAGCACCAATTTGTTCCATTTTCTGAACTTGATATTTCCAAATACCCTGAGGATCCTAAGTATACGTTTACCGTGGGTAACTAATTAGCTAAATTACCTTCTAATTAAACCTATGGTTATTTATAAAGCAGACCTCTGTTCTCGTCAACAAAGACGGCCAACTTATTTAATCAATTCAGGGGTCCTTCCTCGATTCCCAACTACACAGAATTTTAATATAAAAAGTTTCTATATGCTGTCTTGAATAACTACTCCACTATGAATGTTCCTTGAAACATTCAAGAATTAATAATAAAAATGCTTCTATGGTAGTGGCTGATGAAGGAGACCTTTCAATTTTCACTTTTTAAATGTTAGCATTGTACTCCCATCTACTTTGAACTCTTTCTGATATACTGTTCTACTGTTGATCGGCGAAAACTAACATTGTTGGCGCGTCTCTCTGAACTCATAGAGACATTAACTTGGACGTGAGAGACTCCCACGCGGACACGCTTCTCTCGTTTCGCTTCCACAGAAAGAAGAACTCCATCGCCTTCTTCGCG
This sequence comes from Nymphaea colorata, assembly GCF_008831285.2. NCBI lineage: Eukaryota > Viridiplantae > Streptophyta > Magnoliopsida > Nymphaeales > Nymphaeaceae > Nymphaea > Nymphaea colorata. The sequence goes on from NC_045141.1 coordinate 21,631,608, forward strand.
TCGAGGCAAAAAAATACGAACAAGCTTTTATGCTCAGCAGGCATGGAGGACTCTGAAAAGCAACCCTCCTGCAGTTGCATGAAACTTGCTGCAGACGGCTTCAAAAGAGTTTCCATGGCGCAAGTGAGCGCGCTGTTTCTTGGGTCTCTCGTGATTGTGGGGCTCTTGTTCTCTTATGGGTATAATCGGGAGGGATGGAACGATTTCTTCTCTTTTGATGGTTTCGCGTCTTCTGAGGTACTCTCTCCTCCCTCTCTTGCTTTTGCTCCTTTGGTTGGCAAGATTTAATTTTGCTCTAAGAGCTCAGTTTTCGAATTACAAGATTCAATATGGTTCATTGATCGGCGCGGTGCTTATCGTCCAAGCCTTTCGTTTGCTTTCTTGCTTTCTCGGCGATAATTTTCTTCGGAGAGCTCTGTTTCCAGATATATTAGAGCAGATGAGAGTGACGATTCATGAGAAAAACACCTTTCACTGCTTTGGTCGCTCTTTCTTTTCACAATCATGATTTAAATTAGTTTCTTGTTCTTAATATTTTCTTCTGAGAGCACAGGTTCTCAAGTTTTATGAGGCAGACCATCGGTTCATCATCAGGAAAAAAGATGTTTCAGAAAACCTACCCAATTCGTCCCGACTACTGACACATGGATTCCTGCTTTGATCTGAAAAAAAGTTAACTCTTTACGCAAGAACTTCTAGGAACAAATCAATTCATTTGTTGGCTTTGACCATGGCGGCGGGCGGCAGCTTACCATCGTCATGTAACTCATCACAAATTAGTTCATCTAATTTTAAAAAGTACTTGTTTTTCAGTCTATTAAATCGTCCCTTTCTTTTGTGAGACTACTTGATTCATTTTCTTAAAAGAAAAACAGTATTTTCAGTTAAATTTAGCTTAAGGGCAGGATTCATGAGAGAGTAAAAGTGTGTTACGGTGGTCAAACCGCCCATTAATATGACAAGAGCCAATGAGTTTTTGTCCCTTTTTAAAAATGCAAGCAAGCATTAATAATGACTATGAACTATGAAGACATTTGATGAGAAAAATATTGTGTTCTTAGAGCACCTATTTTCAAAACAAGTGATTCAAAATGACTTATGTTCTTGTTCCTGAAAGAAAACAGGTGATATGGTTATAGATGTTCTTATCAGATTCAACCATTAAACATTAGACATAATTACACCATATCTCTTGAACAAAAAAATAAAACTCTTGACAGATATGATATCTAGAGACAATGTTCTACCATAACGGTAAGAGCATTTGCAAATCGAAGGATCCTTCTAAGAATATGCTTGGAAGGAGAAAAGACGTAGGAAACGGCCAAAACTAAAAAGTAGCTTCTGACTCGTTACTTATTTGTCTCTCAATTATACGTGCGAACCCACTTTGGGCTTGAAACCATGGTGGAGATGGTGGTGTGTTTTGGGGTTCGAACACGCTGTTCCTGTTCTTTGCTCCCTTCACATAATACAGCAGATGGAGATTGCATATCGGCCTGAACGCATGTCCAGCAATGGATACGTGTCCTGTGATATGGAGAGCCGAACTCGTATTCGGCCCGAACATACTGCCAAAACTCTCTCTGTATGAGACTTGGTTACTTTTGGCTAAAAGAAAAGGCCCTTTCTTTTTCCGCTTTGTTCAAGAGTTGTCTGTCATTACTTTCAGCCACTTCAACACTTTATTTTCCACATGATCTCATCCAATCTGACGTGACACCGGAATCAAACTAAACCACTGGTCATGACTTTTATGGTGAGCCCCTTAAAAGCTAGTTTTTTTTGTTGGTTTTGGCTCTTTTATTAAGCGGCGGCTGGATGAAATATTCTTCATTCTTACCCATCAACTTCCGAGCACCAAGAGGTATGAGCCCCACCTGGGTCTGTCATTTAACCCACTTGCGCCCACACCCAGTTGTCCATATTAAACCTTTTGAATTCTCAAACTTTGCTTAAAAGCATAACTTTTTTGTAAATGTTTCTAAACTGGAGCATGGTTTCTAGAAAAAATAGTTGTGTGTGCCTGGAGCACGCTCACGCTTTTCATAAAGTCATGTGGTATGCCTTTTGAAGTGGAGCAGCCAATTCCTCTCTCGCTCTCTCTCTCTCTACATATTTATATATTTTTATATATGTAAACTTGTTTTCATGGATCAGGATGCAGGACTAGATGACGTACTAAAGAGAGCGTCCACGGAGAATAAGACAGTCATACTCACAATCATAAACAAGGCGTACACGGAAAACGACAGCATGCTTGAGCTGTTCCTCCAAGGTCTCCAGCAAGGAGAAGAGACCCAGCCTTTGATCCAGCACCTCCTTCTAGTTGCCGTCGACCAAGCTGCCTTCAACCGTTGCCAGGAGATTCACCCCCACTGTTACAGACTCAGCACCGGCGGCGTAGATTTTTCCGGTGAAGAGTTGTTTATGAGCAAATATTATCTCGACATGATGTGGAGGAGGCTCCTCTTTGTAGCTGCCGTGGTCAGGCGAGGGTATAACGTCGTGTTCACTGTAAGTCTTCGGTCATCCCCATGGTTATCTTCACATGAAAGCACACTGCAAGACATGGCTTCATTTCCATGCCCAGAATGAGAGCAAGAACACCATTCTTGTGTAACTGCTTTCTTAGAGTAGTGCATATTAAGACATGACTCAAGCACAAGTTAGGATCTAACTACCAATATAATTAAATCTAACTACCAATATAATTAAGCAGCCGAACATGGTGGGTACTGTAACAATATCTTCCTATACAGCAAAAGAAAATCATGCAGCCTTGTTCCACAATGCATGTCCCACCTTATCCACCTTTTTCCGGATAAGCAGACCCTGCAAATTGTGGGCATTTTGGTCAATTTATAAATTTGGGGCCTCTGAGGCACATAAGGAAAGTGGATATTGTTGCCAAATCTCAGAGAAAAAGTCGACCTCTAACGCTCAGAAAAGTTTGGTACAGGTAGAGATGAATCACTGAGCGCCCATCTTTCTGTAAACTTATTCTTGAGATCAATCATTGGCAGCATGACAGAGTATATTATGCATCCAAATGTTTCTCGATGCATTCATTGGCACCCAAGTCTAGATCTGCCACATTTTCAACAAAAACAAGTTCAAAATTTTGATGAAATAACAAAAACACGCGTAAGTTTTGAATTTTTTTTCATTTAACATCTTTTCTTTCTATGTAATTAGGCGAGTAAATTAATTAAAAAAAAAAATCATCATCTAAGCGCCCTTTCATTATTCCATCAAAGCTTGAGCATGAAATTTTTTATTTGCAACTCATCCAACCGACATATTGCCTCAATTACAGTAGCAGCGAAGGTCTTATTCAGACTGAAATTGACAAACAGAGAATGGCTTTTACATTGTGGCAGGATGCTGATATCTTGTGGTTCCGGAACCCGTTCCCACGGTTTTCTTTGGACGATGACGTTCAGATAAGTTGTGACAGATATAATGGCAGGCCATATGATACATCAAATGCCATTAATGCCGGTTTCTATTTCGTTCGTTCAAATATTAAGACGATCAAGTTGTACAAGTTGTGGTATAAAAGCAAGGATATAGGCATCCATGAACAGGACGTGCTCCAAAAGCTCCAAACGAAAGATTCTTTCAAGAAACTGGGCTTGAAATTCAGGTTCCTGAATACACAATACTTTGCAGGATTCTGTCAGACAAGCACGGACATGAGGGAGGTGAACACAATGCACGCAAACTGCTGCAAGAGTTTGAAAGCGAAAATGGCAGATTTAAGTGCTTTTTATGGAGCCTGGAAGAACTTCACGGCCACCACCGGCCATAATACCACCACGGGAACGTGGCCTGATGCCAAGGCTTGCCATGCTTCATGGGGGTAGCGCGGTGGCTAGCCATGTAATGTAACATAAGATTGTTCACTACCCAAATCTATTTTTTTGTTTCATTCCGATTAATTTTCAGCCTTTGGCATTCTTGATCATAGAGATATTAAAATCATATTTGATTGGGTCCTAGGGCTAATCACGTGGACCTAAATCAGCTAATGAACAGAACTATGTCTACTGTTTATCTCTTCATTAGCTGTAGGCACAAATCATCACCTCGCTATGGTACTCATTGCATGTTTCTTATGTATCAGGGGCCAAAGGAGCACGAACTTCATGGTGAGCAAGGAAAGAGTGCGCACGGGTTGTACATGAGAACTTGTGCCAATTCATCATTCTTTTCTTTCCATCCTTTCTTTTATTTTTATTTTTCACTGATGATGTGCATAAACTATATATATATATATATATATATATATATATAGTTTGCTAGTTATATATAGTTTGTTGGTTTATCTTCTCGTACCACTGGCTTCTCTTTGTAGGCCATATTAATACCTTTGACAATCTTCATCTTCTCTTTCATCTTGGAAACCAAGGCATCCTCATTCTGTTGAGTCAGGCGTTCACCTTTTCATTCTTGCTCTTTCTTCTGTCACATTATCTCCTATGGTTTGCCTTCTTTAACCCATGTGGGCCATCTCCAACCCGTCCCTCCCATTGCTCTCCTTCTTGTCCTCTTCACCATTCGCCCTTTGCTTCTTAGGTATTACACCTGTCAGTCTTGGCTTGTCAGTTTCCAGTGACGGAAGCAACAACAGGGTGTTTACAGAAACAGCCGCTTCTGCAAACTCTGTTGGCTGTTTGGTGAAGGCTCATGTGCACCTTGCATTCCACATTGACCAGCGGCTGCACTCCGCTGCCTTATTCTCTGTCCTTTCTTTTATGTTCTCCATTCTCCTTGTTCTATGATTTCTTTGTTTTTTTAGTTCTTTTGTTTTGTCGACTTTTATTTTCTTCATGACTACTTTTCACCCAGTTTTTACGGGCTCTCTCTCACTCTCAACCAGTCACCGCACCGTAGGCAATGAAGCGCAGAGGCGTGCGCCTCAGTTACACTTTTTTTTTTTTTTCATCTTTAAAATTCAAAAGGAAATTCAGACTCATGCTTTCTGCCATTCAACTTCGACAAAACTGTGAGGTAAAAATTGTACTGGTCAGCTTCAGCTTTGTCAAGCGAGGATTGGCTGAGTGAAAACGTGGCGTTACTTTGCACGTTTTGTTTATAAAAATATAAACCAGTTTGTTTTGTTCTTAAACAACATCAACTCCCAACGTTTCTGCGCAAAACACCAATTTAGTAGAATAACAAAAACAAAAAAAATAGGTTTTTCTTGTTTCCCCATAGAACGCATGCTTTTATACCTAATAATTAAGCAAAGTACTCTTAACCAAGAGTTTTCTTTTACTACTCTGCATTTTGAAATTTTAACCGCACAATTCGTCAATTTTTATTCAAAAATAAATGAAATGATATTTTCTTATACGTTTTTTGGTGACCATGTAAATTCTATACAAATTTCAAAGGTGACTGTCACTTATTGCACGAAAAATAGGAACCATTTAAAGACTACAAAACATATAGATTATTAGGGAAAGTTAAATGTATTTTTTTATTATGCTTTATTAATATATTTCCCTTTTAGTTCTTTGTCAATTTCCCATTGTTTTTATACATATTACATATCATACAGTTTTGATCCTGAAACTTATACTTTGGTGCCTCCTGCTTCGCTTCATCACATTTAACAAAGTTGAACAAAGTTAAATGTGTGTTGCATACCAAGAAATATTTGATCTAATTTTCATCTTGCAAGCTTTATGCTTTCATTTCTCCTTCCGATTGATGATAAGAAAAAGTTTTTAAAAACACACACACACACACACACACACACACACACACACAAAGGTCCCGGATTCAGGACTAAAATCACCGAAAAAATTACTTTAAGATTTATTACTAGTTAAGGTCAGGTGAACAGGCATATACTAGTTAATGTCCATGGCTGCACTAAGCTAGGACGAAAAAAAGTACACACGTCAACTTCAATTGTCGTGCTTCTTACGGCTCAGAAGAACAACCACAGAACAACATTCACAAAAAACAAAATGACAGATCAAGAATAGGATCCACAAGAAACGAATTAACAATGCCCATAAACCGCTATCAGCCACCCAGCCAGACGTACTACACCCCCTACAGCCCAAAATTACAAAATGTATGACAAATTTTCATAGGACAGTTCGCCTTACGCTACCTAAAGTTTAAAACTGTTTAAGGTTTCTCCCATAAGCACGTCAAAAGTCTAAAAGAATCCCAGATTGTATCATAACATGTTTCGCTCTCTCTTCTTGCTCTGGCGCGCAAAAAACACACATCTAAAGTCTACAATCAACAATAACCAGATGCATCGTCTCAAGAACCGTCGTCTTACGTAGTTCGAGTTCCATAGGTAATGTCCGCTTTTATTAAGTACGAAATAGTTGCAGAGAACCAAAAAAAAAGAAAATTATCGTCAGGACTTTACTAACATTTGCTCGTGGTTCTCCAAAACATGCATCATTCCCATCAGACAAGAAACGGTATAAAGTTGCCAACCAGCAAAAGCAAGAATGAGCGAGAGCCTCCAAATCAACACCCTTGCCTTCTTCCCCTCTTACCACCAGTTTACCACGCGTGGTGATAAGCAGAAAGATGGGCGGGCATGAAAAGACTAACAGCAACACCACACAAATACCTTTCCGATAGCAACACAACAGAAATCGACTTTTTCATTGAAGCAAATGTTTAAATACAGTTCATTGATATGCGACTGCTGCCTTAGGAACATCATCTATATGCGAGAGTAATATTCAGGACAGGGCACTTGTCAGTCTTCACTTCATAACTGCTATCCGCCTACCTGGAAATTCCAAATAAAGCAGAAAACGTAACCCTGCACCATATATGTTTATTTTCTGTTCTGCATCTCTAATCCCCCCAGCCCAGAAAAAGATGCACCTAACCCCAAAATACGAAAAAGTAATGAAGTAGAGACCATTTCTCTCTCCGTATGTTAAGACAGCGTTTGGAACCGACAGGTCGATGAATGACCATAAGAATGCTGCAGAAGTGCTAAAGCATCCAACATATGAACGCAGGTTAAGGAACCGGAATACCTCCGTGCATGAAGGAGAGATTAGAGACAACTTGGAGGGAAAGAATAGTGGGAATATACATATTCAAAGTTTCAAACCAATAAAACTATACAATATGTAAAGTGAAGAAAAATTGTTCCTTTCTAAGATAAAAAGCAACCGTGAGAATATGCATGAACGACATTATAAATTTTACACAGATTTTACTTGCTCACCAGCTATGAATGTAACTAGCAGGAAAATTTCTTCATAGAACATGTGAAAATACTTCTTTGAAGTTTGAACTATCAAAGAATCATGTACATATTCATTTTCTACGAAAATGAGGAATAAAAGGTTGACGTTGTTGAGAATCCAATTTCAGGTAAGATAGAAAATATCCAAACCGAGTTAAAAATATTGTTATCACAAGATGAAAGCAGATGACACGCCCAGCACATTGTTAATCACGTATATGCAAAAAGTAAATAATTTATTCTTCTCAAAATGAACAAGTTATAATAAGGCTCTACCTTCTTACAATTTTACATAGCACATCCCAAACTCTTTCTTCTGGAGTAAAGAAAGGCAATCCTGGTACAATGGGCGTACAGGGCTAACATGAGGGAAACTAGATATCCATGTGACCAAAAAAAGAGCGAGTCCCTCTAACAAATCCGTCTCCAACGCATTTATAGTTTCCTAAAATATTTTGTAAATGTGACGCATAAGGTATTGGAAACTAGTTGCAACACTTACTTCCCTGTCACCTAGAAAGAGCAAAAGCTATGCACAAGAAAAATGACATCAATGATAAGAATGGAAAATGGCAATAAAACCCCAAAAATCAAGCAATAAGAAAGATGAATTCTGTCTCCACCAAGATTATGCTTAGGTTTTCAGCAAATACCTCTGTAGATTAAGGCATTCAAACCTGATAGCACACAAGCTAAAGACAGTAACCACCTTATTACGAATACCAAGAATTCAAGTGCAGAAAAAGCAACATCAGAACGAGGAAACCATCGTATCCCTAAAGATCTAATAAATCCCAAGTCAGCATCTATTATGATCTAAAGGGCAAGCATAATGCCACCAGTCATGATCACTCTTTATCCATGTTTTGCCCCCTTCTCAAAATCCTGGTAAAAGCTCACACATCAGGAATGAGAGGCTCGCATTAAGTTCGTGCCCTCAAATGAGCACAAAGAAAACTATGCAATAGTCAAAATTAAGCCTATACCAGCCATATATCCAATTTTCAAAATTTCTCTATATACCAAGTCCACATACCAAAACTGCTCAGTCTAAATTATTATGGATGTCCTGACCTTTGAGCAGCATTACTGGCTCCAAGTAAACTGATAATACGACTAGTATCAGCATCAGAACATACATGAAGTGATCAATTTTTAATAAATATCTCATTTATAAGCTCAATCCAGTATGGAAAAGATGCAAAGTATGCTTTGATGTAGATACTGTGAAAAGGAAAAGCACTGATCCACACTTGGGCTCCAAGTATCATGCTTACAACCAGACCCTTATTTTAGCTTAATAGCATCCCAGGAAGCAAAAGGAATGGAAGCATCACAATCCAAGTGTGACTCTTAATAGGGCTCCGAATCAGAAAAATAAGGAGTTGAGAATCAATCAATGGCAACCCAATAAAAGTGGAGCACCAGGGTCCAAGCATGACCCTCAGTAAAGGTCTCGGTTAGGCAAGATGTGGACAGGCCAAACAATAGCAACCTGATAAAAAACCATCTTCCTTAGCTAAAGAGCTGGTTTGAGTTTCCGATGGCAGCCTCTTAGGCACCACATTTCCTCACTTTAAGCTCAAGTCAAAATTGGTTGTTTTCCAATCAATGTGGTGTCAAACAGGCTGCAAGCTTTATCAGTTTGGAAAATAGACATGGTTAGGTTCCCACAATGATGAAATTGACCTGCCATTAGTGTTACTGCAGGAACCAGAAAATTCTCTTTTCAACTTGCGTACCTTACATGAACTGCTGCTCTCCAGACAGCATGAACTTAAATGATTAGCATGTGTGTGTCAAACCGTATCACAAAATGAGTTTACATTTTGAATCTGTCCAGAACACACTAAATTTTAGAACAACAATCCCCCAGCCCAACATCCATATGGGACCAAATAAGCTTTTTCCTTGTTTACAAGCCTTTGATATGTTGCCCTCAATTTTTGCTGTTCCGTTCAGCATAAACAGGCAAACTTTTGTGGCGCACATATCCTATCCAAAGGTTCAAATCCAATGATATTGACACACTGGTTCCACTTTCATGTGACGTAGAGGTTGATAGTTATACCATGGAGTTAGGAAAAAAAAGGTCACATTAACACTTGTCACTATGATCCACTGCTTGTTTAATAGCATGAGTCAACCCATCAGCAGTTCAACAAGTTAAATCAGCAGTCCCACTAGTAATGTAGAGCTGATGACTCATGACATCCATACTGGACTCGAATCAGAATTTTGTTAATGGAAAAAGAGCTGTAAAAAGGACACTGTTCTGATGCTCACAGAGAAACTCAAAAAGCATTAAATCCCAAGTCTTCATGAAACAAAGTCGGATTAGATAACTATTTATCCATCTGGTACATACTGCACTTACGACTCATGTGATTCTCTTGAGATATGAAATGCTCCACGAATCACGTGTTCTCATTACATAACAAATACAGCTCAGTGCTCATAATGTTTAGCTTATTAAAGCTTCGTTCCCTACAAGCATGTCCCACACTTCGATGATATAAGCTGCATTACTTGGAGTCTTTTCTCAACCAAAGCTTGGATTAGTTGTTGTAGGCATCAATCGTAAGCTTCAAAAACAACAGCCTATACCAGCTCCATTGATACGTCTCTGTCATGAATAGAATACCATATTTAACCAAAAAGCCCAAGCTCACCTACCAGAAAGCAGCATCTTCTTCTAAACATAAAAATCCCAGACAAATACCAGCTCCACAGGCACAGCCTTTTCATACTACTAGCTAGTAAAACTAAATTTAAAAGAATAGTCGTAGCAGCACCAGGAACGGAACTGTTAATGATGCTGATAATGATCTTTTAATATTGCTAACAGCAATAAGAAACAATATTATTTGTAACAATGGTAAAATAGTGACCATAGAAGAAACATAGCAAACCTCAATAATATGACCCTGAGCCACTGCCACCCAGGTATCCACTACCACCTAATCCACGGCTAGAGTAAAGAGATGAATAAGAACCACCAACCTGCAAAGAAAATGAATAAGAATGAAAATATGTAAAGCAAAATAAGTCTTTTTTTTCCTGAAAGAATTCTAGAGCCATACATCAGACCCCCCAGAAAGATAGTCACTCCTGTAACTTGAAGAATACAAGCTTCCAGCATCACTACCTCCAACAGATCCTACAAATACGCACAGACAAACCAATCCAAACATCAAAAGAAGATCAGTTATTTTATTCAAGCAGCGAGAAATGTCCCTCAATTAGCAACCCTTGCAAATAATCTTACCACCACCATATCCCATCCCACGACTGTCGTAGAAACCATGTGCATCTTGTCCTCCCAAGGAATTGCGGCTAGATCCACTATACAGGTGTGAGCTCCTTCCAAGCCTATGTAAGATGGAGAATCTCAGTATAAAAGTTATCAAGTGAAGTGGAAAATTCAATAAAGGATGCTAAAGAACCTTGCAGATTCCCCATAAGAACCAACACCATATGCTGAAGCACTACTGACTCCATAATCAAGACGAGCCCTTGATTGTCTAGCATCAGCATACCTTGATGGAACATCACTCTTTACATTCAACAGCATGTTCAATTAGTTAGTTCCAAAAAAGATAAATATGTTACAAAAGATTCTTAACGTGACTTGAAAAAGATAAAAATTAACTACCATCGATGAGTAGGGTCGTTTTGACCCTGAAACAGAATCATAATCACGACCACGTCCATCACGATAGCTTGGAGGCTGTTCAAGCCGACGACCATAACCTTCTTCTTCATATGCCCTTCTTGCTGCACCACGAGAAGCAGATTCCATTGCACGATCAGAATAACCAGAACCACGAGGGTACTCATCTCTATACGTTGGACGCCTTTCAGCAGGCATTCTGGGACCAAAATCTGCAGGTCTGCTTCTTGGAGGAAGTTCCTCATGTCTACCATAGTCCCGCCTTGAACTGCTTTTAGGGTATGCAGGAACTGCTGACAATATAACAGGTATCAGGTATTTATTAACCAACAAAAAACAATCATGCCAATAACCCAATTTTGTGTAAACCAATCATACCAGGTGGCCTCCTTTCATAGGACCGTTCTGATGGAGGCATGTGCCTTGCTCTCTCAGGGACCAGAGGTGCAACAGGCCTCCTGTCCCTAAACCCAAACGGTCTTCTAAATCCACGAGCACTGGGAGGAGGTCCGCGACTAGTAATACCACGTGGGACACGAGCAGGAAATCTCCTAGATTCAAAACGTAAAGCACCACGGCCCCAAGGTGCCCTACCCCCTCGAATACCACCCCTTCCTAGACGATGATCTCCACGGACACTGCGCCTTACTCCCCTACCCTTTTGATGCGGCCTGGACAGCCGTGCTCTGACTTTTACCTGAATTGTAAAACAAAAGTAATGGGTTCAGTTATACATACACCTAGGAGGAGAGTAGGTGGCAAGAATAGAAAGCATAAGCTTACCTTATTGTCACCTTCACCTAGCTCAGTATTATTAATGCCTTCCGCACATGCAATTGCTGCATCATGAGTGTCAAACGTGACAAATCCAAAGTCCTTTCTTTTTGCAGATGGCATATTACGTGCAAGCTCTATCTTTTCAATTTCCCCAAATTTTTTGAGTTTATCCTTGACACGCTCCTCGTCCCATGAAGCAGGTAAGCCATCCACAAAAACTGTTCTAACCTGAAATTACAAAATAAGAAGGAAAAAACAGCATTATGCATACATATGCAAACCATTTTTGGAGGAGGGAGGGGAGCACACACACACAAAGTGAAGGAAGATAATATGTCATATATAAAACTCATATGCTGACGCATCTAAAAAGCAAACCATAAGACATTAGAAGAGAAGGACAGAGAATCCCACAACCAAAATTCTTCCACTTGAGGATATAAATCATAGAAACAAAGTTCCAAGAAATAGATAATCATGTTTGTCATGACCATAAAGGTGCAACTTAATAATCACATGGATACATAGAAAAGTCGATCTTGTGCAATGTTCTTCAAATACCTGGGCCATGATCTCATCATCAGGCTCAATAAAAGAATCTGCAAATGAAACTTTAGCAGTCCTATCGACACCAAATACAACATCCTTCTTTTGCAAGCGCTTATAAGCATCCATGGCATCTGCGCGAGACGAGAACTCCAAAAAGGCAAACCCACGATTCATTCCTTCAGCATTAGAATCTTCAACCAGAGTCAGATCCTCAATATTCTCAATTCCATAGCTTTTCAGCTTGTCTTTTAACTGAACAATATAACACACAAGAAATTAAAAGAAGAGGCTGCAAATTGATAAAGCACTAAGGAAGTTGAAGATGGTAAATCACATACAGCTTCCTTTGTCCATGTCTTGCATATATTACCCACAAAAAGAGTGTCACTATCTTGACTAGGAGAAACACCGCACTGCTTTCCATTAACCTGAAAAAAGGTTGTGAAAATGATTTTACCTTCATCATTTAGCTAAAAACATTACCATCTATCAGTTTTCATTTTTCAACTTGTAAGAAAAGGCAGATCTTATATACCACAGGATTCTTCAGCTCTTCCACAGCTCGTTTAGCTTGTTCAACAGTTGCAAAACGCAGGAATGCAAATCCTTTGTTTTTCTTAGTCAGAGGGTTCATCATGAGCCTAACTTCAGTAACCTCACCAACTTGGCTGAACACTTTCTTGAGATCATCTTCAGTAGCATCCTTGTCCAAACCACCAACAAATATCTCAAATTCTTTACGCTTCCGTCGCTCCTTCACAAGTTCATGATGCTCTTCTTCCTCCTCATCAGCAGTGTCATGATCCCCCTCATCATTCTCCTCCTCACCTTCGCCATCAATCTCTTCACCCTCATCTTCTATTTCTTCCTCAACCATGTCACCATCTTCCTCACCCTCATCACCTTCATCAACATCTTCTTCATCAACCTCCTCAATTTCAGCTTGCTCGTCAGCTTGATCAAGTTCTTTGTCACCATAGTCAATACCACCATACTCTTCAGGTTCAGATTCAGGTTCATTGTCCTCCAATTCCAAGCGCTCACCTTTATCATAATCATCATAGCTTGCCTTCATTTCTTCCTCTGTTTTCCAAATGAACAGCAGCCAGGTTCTATTACCATTATATTCAAAATCTTAGATATTGGAAGAAAGGTCAACTTGATTATGGTTCACCAAGCTAAATGAGGTTCGGATACTAAAACCAAAAATAGAGGAAACTAAAACCAGCTTATATGCAAATAGGTCAGCATTGAGACCCGAACATAAAGGAAACCAATGGAAATCACAAAATAAACTGATAATGTAAGCCACAAGCAGCTCGACTACTTGGACTAATTCATATGCAGCTAGGTTAAGGAAAAACTTTTGCCCCATATCAATGTCCTTTAACGTACAGTGAGGGCTGCATTTTTTTTTTCACTATCCAATAAAGTCACTAGCTCAACCCATCTCCATGAAGAGCAGAGGCAGAAGTCGCAAACAGAACCACATGAATGCATCAATTCGATAACAATAAATGTCAACATGACGTAATAAATGAGATCACAAACAGAACCAGCAGCGTCCATCCATCAGATATGCATACCAACTAAATTACCAATATCAAGCCAATCTTTGGTTTCCATACCACAGAAGATACAGGGTAAACTGTATGAAATACATTGATGCAAACTGCAATCTAAGATGAAGAAAACCGCCAATAATCACGTGAAAAATTAAATAATATGAACGGCCAACTGGGAACATAGATAGACCGTAAGGGGACCTAACATACACGAACCTAGTCATACCCCACGTACAAAGTATGATAGTACCAAGCAATATAAATAACCAGATCCCGTCATCTCGAAATTTCAAAAGCTAAAAAGATAGCATGAAATCAAGCCCACAAAAAGCGGGAAACGAAAATAATGGGAAAGAACACTAAGTTTGCCCTTCAGTTCTGCAATCCAGAACCTTTATTCTATAACTCAATTCCAACTCCAGGAAAACGCAAGGGAAACAGAAGACTGTAACCTGGCAGGATCAACCAGACTAGACCGCCAGCAATTCAAGTTACATCAAGAATTCCATCATATCCGCCTTAAGAAGCAACCAGATCGCACACTTTCTATCCAACTAAATCTTCCAAAGTCGTTCCCGACTTATTTACGAGCTATCGCTGAGAAGTCAAAACCGCGAACTTTTGAAATCGTTCTCGACGAGATTGGATACCAAGTGATGACCTAATCGTCCCCCAAAGAGATAAACGCACCGAGCACCAACTTTTGATATAGCTCTCGACGAAACAGCCAAGCATGTTTGAAAAAATCACACGCCAAGACGAACTGCAGGCTAAAACTGAAGCAGATCGAGGGAAAACGAAGCTCAGAACAGAAGAAACAAAACCTACAAACCTTTCGAACCAGGCGCGCCATTCGAACTCGTCAGCTTCTGGACGGGCACCTCCTCGACAACCTCCTCCTGGACTTTGACTACCTCGGGCGGTGCCGCCTCTGGTTGCTTCTGCGCGGCCGCCTTGGTCGACTTCCCAGCGGATTTCTTCGGCGTCGGCGTGCCGGACGCCTTCTTGGCCGACCGAGGAGGCATAGCTTCACCGAAACAGAGATAGAGAGAAGCCCTAAACGATACCTCGCAGAGCGGGAGCGGGAGATGAGAAATGTCTACGGAGGAAACGAGAAAGGCGCAAAAACCCTAACAAGCGACAGCGCAGACAAGCCCGCGAAAATATCTATCAGGACTCGGCCGCGCCCCTCCTTTTATTCTCGTAAAGCAAACGCCAAGGTGACGCTTACTTGGACTCAAAAATCGGGTCAAGCTGCGCTCAAGTTTGTCAGGATAGGTCCGACTGCTTTTGATTTTAATACACGGAGGCTAGGTTTGTTAGGAGCCACCGGTTTCCATAATATGGACACATTATATATATATATATATATTGCATACTTTTCTTATTCAATTCAATGAAAAATATGATGCACTTTTTAAGTTGATGAGCGTTTACATTCTTTATATGCATTCGATTGCATTGAACATTACATTCATAGTTTTGATGTGGCCTGCTTTTGTTAACGCCGCAAAATATCTGTATCAAATATCTTTACACACTAAAGGGTGTGTCCGGTAGGAACATTGCATTCTTAGAATTCATGTTTTTAACACACATGTTTGGAAAACATGGTGCTCTTATTTTAAACACATAGTTTTGGTTATTATAAGTGTGATTTTTTTAATAATATAATCAATGATACTCGTGGTCACATTATGTTGCCCATAACAAAAACACGATGCGAATTTGTTTCGAGTTTGCAATGTTTTTCTCATGGAAACTCTGTTAAGTGCCAAACTCGATACTTCTTCAACTTAAATTATTTGTTACCTTGAAACCACAAAAGTAAGTGTCAATTCCGTGGGATCGAAGACTAAACTGTGCCGTTACTTGTTAATAATATGAAAGTGGTAAAGTAAGTTACGTTTATTGCACCGATTTGGTGCTCCGAACAGAAATGCATTTGCTTTGTAGAATCCATTGGATCAGTTCTGTTCATCGCGTCGACCATTTCGGTTTACATCTAACGGATTTAAGATTAGAGGAGGGCCTACTTCTAAATTAATGGATCCGATATCTCTGAAATTTAAGTTTAGATTATAGGATGCAACAAATGCCCTAGTCATTTATTTGTTCCCTTTTCTTACTTTCAATTTTAGTTACTTCCTTTTATAGTAACGATGCTACTTGGGGCTGCACAATGAGTAGAACCAGTTCAGCTTGTCTTTACTTGGCTCAAGCTCAACTCATTTATAATATAAGCAAGTTCAAATATATGCTCAAAATGTTAAACGAGTCGAGTTTGAATAGGAATTTAGCTCTACTCTACTACATAATGAATGTTGAATTATAAAAAACAGGTGTAGCAACTAAATGAGTCAAATTCAAGCTCAACTTTGTATTTCGAGTCAAAGTCAAGCTTGCTGTATCAAGCTCCACTCAAGTTCGAGTTTTTTTGAGTCGTCGGCTTGTGTACAGCCATGTGAAATGGGTTCCATTTATCTCTTAACTCCAAACGGTAAAGATCATTTGTTGATCCATTTGCTCGATGATAAGGTTAGTTGGAAAACTTAGTTCCGCCAGCAAAGTTAATTCAGAAAATAGTCATTTCCACAGTTAAAGCCAGGTCTCAAACATGGTTCTCACTATGCCCCGTTGTAGCGTGAGGGATTTATAAACTAAACTTTGGTTCATTCAGAGATTTGATTAGGATGCCATTTTTCAATGAGAAACATGAAAGCGATTTTCTGTCACCATGACTAAATCATATCGGCGCTGTGCATAGGGCCGATACAGGTAAACATTGGTCACTTGACAGCGTGAATAGGCGATTCAGAATGCACCGGCCGTCTTCTGATAAAACAACAATAAATAAATTTTAAATGACCTTTGAAAGCAATGAATAAGTTGAACATCAACAATACAGGCAAATGCTCTTCATCAGCACCAGTACGCTTTGTTACCGGCGCCTTGTGAAAGGTTCATTTGCGTAACTCAACCCTTCGGGTTGCGCTCGTTTATGCTTTAAAAAATCGTACATGTATTTATGTAATTCATGAACCACAAAACCCTTCACGACCTTCGCGAGAGAATAATTACTTGCTTCCCTAACATCACAAATCACCACGAACAAGTAACTAGACCACCCTTTCTCCTCAAGCAAGGTCTCTCCATGAACCACTAACTGGACCACTTCCTGCAAGACCAAAGACTCCAAGCTGGCGCCTTGCATGCAGACGGGCATGGCTTCCCAGGGGCATAGCAACTACTCAAGTTGGGAGCTCGTCAACTTTGGAATTGAACACAAAACTCGGAAAAGTTGTGGTTATGTCCCTGTTAACAGTTGAAATAATGACCCATCAACAAACAAATAAGAGAATGTAGAAGAAGAATGTTCGTAAAGACTCCAAAAAGCAAGCAGAATCAGGAAGGGTTCAGTTCACTTCTAAAAGCATAGATACAGCTCGTTATTTTATGGTAGCAACTAAAGTGGAAAGTTCAGGCTCCGTCAATTCCTTCCAAGCGTTCACCAATCACAACAGGTTTAAGGATCATGAACAATTAACGGACTAGCATAAAGATGCAGAAACACAATGCAGACTTATACCCAATAGTTCCTCGAGACAAATGAACTGTCTCTCTTTCTGAAAGTAAAGGCACTCATACGTCATAACTCATGATTGATAAGAGCAAATATGATCGTAGGTCGAGAATTAGAAAGCACTTGTAATTCCTCAGTTCAGTCCATCGAGAACAAAATGTGCTGTTTTCCTTGCGTTAAGGACCTAAACATAAATCCTAGAAGAATGGATGCCTTTTACCCTTGGGACTACAGTTGTTTCTATTCATCTCGAATTCTTGAGAAATGAGAAACGAGGAAAAGTGTTGAACCAGGACCTAAACATGAATCCGAGAAGAAAGAACCAAAAAAGTCTGAAATTTCTCGTAAACTCCTTGTACTAGAAATAGGAGACCTTTTACCGTTGGGACTACAGTTGTTTCTATTCATCTCGAGTGCTCTAGAAAGGAGAAATGAGGGAAAGTGTTGAACCAGATGTTGAATCCCAGGGTATGAAGCACTAGCCAAGGCGAGGAATGAGTAGAAGTGTTGGACCAGAAGTTGAATCCCAGGATACGAGTCACATGACATACCAGCCAGAGGACCACAGTTGTCCAAAATGCAGATAGGCATATTTCCCTGCTTCTCTCTATTCTCAAGCATCTTATTTGTTTTAAGTTTTAACATTGAAAAAACAAAGCGAGCATTTTTACAGGCATCAGCTTAGAATTTCTAACCCCTTGGATATGACAAAGAAAAACAAGGAAGAGAAGAAGTTTACCTGAGGTAAGGTAGATTCATTATTCTCAATAGCGATGGATACTGGGAAACAAAATTCTGCCATTCACATTTATCGATCTTCCCATCCTTGTTGACATCAACTTCCAAGAATGTCTGCCAAAATTTGGGATGTCAAATAAGCACATTGCTGAACATACAGTTCCAGATAAAACTTAGAAGCAAATTTAAGATTTTATAGGTGGAATCTTTGTTAGCTATCTAGCCTTTGCATGCTTAGCTGACTGTTCAGAGTCTCCAACACATACTGCAGCTAATAGACATGACTCAGTTGAACTTAGGCTTTCATTTGGAACTTCAAGAAGAACCAAATAGGTTCAATGGTAGCATTCGGAAGCCTATAAAACGGATATATGGATCAGCCCTTTGTATTATGCTGTATTACTGAGTCCTCTAAATGATTTAGGGTCTTAGACCCCAATGAAACTTCCTAACCACCAACGAGGATCGTAACTCATTGACACATACAATTGTACACTAGTGATGGTGGATGATAATTTATCACTTTGAAGTTTACCTTATCAAGGATTGTCTCAATAGTCTCATCAGATAATTTCATCTCTGCTTCACCTAGAAGGGCAATTAACATTTTCTTGACCTGCAAAAGCAAATGGGGTATTCAAATATCAAACAGCAGCATCAGATAGAACCAAAGCAACATCGTCTGTGGAGAGAACAAAAGATAAAGCTTCTAAATTTAGTGATAGAGGGACACTCTAGATGCAAAACAAATAAATGAGAAACAGAGAGCTTCACGACCTAAAAACTCAGATGCCTTTGCATGTCCATTGTTTTTCTTTTCCTCAAGCCTACCCAATGATATGTTGGGGGGAAATCCCTTATGTTTCCCTCCTTGCAGGTTCTTCCTTTTCTCACCCACTTTCCCTCTTTAACAATCTATGTGTATCATGATGTTGGTTAGTTGATATATAGTTGAGCCCTTAACCATCTCCTCGTTTTGCAACTAGCCCAATTTCCACATCTTATCTAAATTCAGAACAAACAAACGAGGCTGTTGAGATTGGAAAGGAATCTAGTTCAATTATTTTTAAGCATTTTTCTGCTACCTGATATCAACAAATTAGTTGTGCAGTATGGGGTTGGCTAAAAGGATGTCCTACATGCCACTGCCAGGCCCACATTACCAGCACTCAATCAACTTAAAATCAACATTTTCCTGTTTTGCATTTTTTTCATTTTTATTGCTATTTGCATATCATTAAAAGGATTTAAAAGTTATGTGTTCAAGAATGAAAACCAAATATTCACGATTTCCATGTCCATGAAAAAGCTCCTCATAAGAACCTTTTTTTCTAAGAAATTGTTGAGAACAATAGTGTGTGATTATGACTCTAGCTACTAACTCAATTTAAAACTGGAGTAAAATCATACCAGCAAACAACTTATGTAGCTACGTTATTACATCCTAACATAAGTACATGCAAGAATCAGACTGTCAGGTTTACCTCTTGTCGCTCAATGAAGCCAGTAGCCCCCAAATCATAAAGTCTAAATGAAACTGCAGTATAAAACAAACAACGTTGAACAACCTAAGAAGAAAAAAAAAATCTTTCAAGAACATGTGCAAAAATCTAATATATAAAGTAGCTATGAACTTACAGTCTATCTTATCCTGCTCAGGTGCATTTGGGTGAAACACACTAAGAGTTCGCACAAAATCACCAAAATTAACGAGTCCTTCCCGCTTCACATCAAATAGATCAAAGATCTGCTCAAGATGATCAGAAAATTGTCAAAAGATAAAGAAACTAGCAAACTGAAGTTTACTTGAAATATCATTAACAATGTAAAAGACTTAGAATACCCATATCTGAGGGTACTTGATCTTCTGATCCACATTTCCAGCTAAAATGAAACTTATAAACAACTATATCATCATGGTTCAATATTATACAGAAAAGATATCCTAAAGGAGGAGAGAACTTGGATAATTTCAAATGTTAGCATATTCTGGAAAACGAAGCATAGGATTACGTGAGTACATATTACCAAAGTTAGAAAGTAAAATATTATTAGAAGAAATGGCAGAGAAGGGAAAAAAACAAATTCATGAAAGCAGCCTGATAAAATAATATCAGGGATGTTATAGAAAAACCATTTTATTAACAGAAAAGAAAATGAGGAAAAAAAAAGAGTTCAAACCAGTAATTGGCTCCTGTATAACCCATCAAATGGTCATCATGCATGACTCATTTTCCTTTTACAGATTAAAGGTCTTTCATCATTTCTATTTATTTTATCCAGAGCACAGAAGTTGTCATCAAAATTCATTCTGGTTTGTCAAAGCTCTAAATTCTAAGTAAATTTAATTGATTGGAACACGTTCCTCATTCAAATGTCCAAATTTTCAATAATCTTTGGTAACTATAACAGATTTTATGTGGCTATGCATTAATCACATATCGCTCAAGATCACTTATGTTTCTGTCAAGGAAAACCCGCCTTTCCACTGCAGACATCACTATAATAGAGAGACATGATCATGAATAGTTCAAGAGAAAACTCCACACACTAACAATCATGTTGTGAACTTCTGGTATATAATAACCAAAGCCGTGGCTTTCTTTACGGCAATTTAAAATGCAATTTTTTAGGATAAACAGATAAATCTTGTCTGTGTGCTTTTGGCTTTGTAAACAGGTAAAACAATACAACTTTCTCTATGGAATTAACAGAAAAACTTTCATGATTCGCTGAGAAACAATCAGTCACTCAGAGTCAAACGAATTTTTTGTAAAAAATAATAACGAAAACTCAAGATGATCTTGAGGAAAACTTACCCGATTTACAAATAGGTTCTCCTTCTTACCATTCGTAAACAGGGCTAGATGAAGCTCCTCCTACATGAAAATGCAGAACAGTAAACAGATGCAGGAGGAAATACAGTGAATTTATTATATAAATAGAACGGCCTACATAACGCATACACAATTGATGAAAATGAACACACTGCAGAACTGAACAGTATGGGCCTGAAGGTTACCTTGCTTATCAACCCATCATCAACGATAGAGCTGCTGATGCTCTTAAATAGCTCGAATAGGGCCTCCACTTCACTGACACTGACTGCAAGAAGTTCAAAAAGCAGACAGAAAAAAGAAGATGCCCTTCATGGTATACCCAAGAAGAAAAATCCAGAATTTGCAAGGAAGAAACCACAACCAAATACGTTGCAAATTACAGATTCAGATTTTTTTTTTTTCCTTTAAAGCGTGGATTTCCAAACCATTACCATTTTGGCCAAATGTCGGCCCTCTACCAGTCCCGCTATCATGGTTTGGTATTTAAGAGCATCAATATAACTAAAATCGATTCAATACAAAAGCCGCTCATTCAAGATACGAAACCCTTCTTCTCTTTCCGCCACAAATGTCCAACATAAATATCTTTGGAAAACGGAAAAGGAGGAGCCGCATGTTAACTAATATATTCTTTCCCAACTATGTAGCCAGTAGCACGATGTTATATGGATCCATGAAATGCGTAAATCCACTTTCATGACAAACATAGATGAGAAACGATTGCCATATCACATCAATATCACGCGATCCACAAGGACCGGCTTCAACGAAAATCACATAAAAGAAACATATCGTACAACTAAAAGAAATCATGGCAACTTACATGCTGTTTCTTGTGCAAGGACCCTTGGGTCCTCGTAACCTGGATATTCTCTTATGACCTTTGAATGGAAGCAGCCCATTAGCAGGATCCTCTGACAAGAGACTCAAAACACGAGGCACTCAAACATCTCCACCTATAAACCGGAGACAACATATAAGCATCATCGTTCATTAAAAAAGAGAATAATTTTTTTACAAGCAGAATAAGAAAATCAAGTAAAAGAAAGAAAGAAGAAAAAATCACGTCCAAGTGAGACATCTGAACATAAAAGCAAATTATTGACCCACAAGAACAGCAGAAAGCACCAAAATTCTCGCTTCCGAAAGGAAAACACATTTGAAATATCACGAAAGGAATTCCAAGAACCGGAACAGCAATTCAAATACACCAACACACGCTTACAAAAAGAAAGCAATAAGGATAACATGAGCAGTAAAAGATTTCGAAAACAAAATCCCACCAAACTCAACCAAAAAAACTATATACAAAACGAAGGACAGAGTATGAGGTTCACCGACTCAATCCTTGAGCCACGGGTCCAGGATAGACAACCTACAGGACGGACATTCAAACGGAAATACAAGATCAAAAAGCTCAGAAAGCACACAAGAAAGAGCCCCATACGCGACGTGCACGCGGTTCTCGTACGATAAAGAAGGGCAGAAAAAGACGGAAACGCGGCAAAAAACCGAACGCAATCAAGCACGCCAGAGAATAACGAACCAGGAGGCAAACCCAATCAAACGCAAGGCGCCAGCCGGAAAACCGCTTTGCTATGGCAGTCGGGAAACTTTCCCCGGTGGAAGAGCCACCTTCCTCCTCTTCGCTTGGGTGGCGTGGAAGGCGACCCAACGAGGAGGGAGGTCAGAGACTCCGAACTAAAGGAAGGAAGGAGGAGGTTGCTCGGTTTAAATAAAGGAGGGAGGAGCGAATCTTCTCACTGTCCTCCCACGGAGGCGCGCTGTCTTCGAATTCGCGGGACCTCCTCTTGCCTCCGCGTAGCGGGGTGGGCGGTGACTCGCGAAATTATCGTAATACCCCCAAGATTTCCTCTATCGTAACCCAACGTTAGAGGCTATTTTCGTCATCCGTCTATACCTGGCAAATGGCAATGGGCATCCACGTGACCGGGATCGTTGGGGCGAGATGAAGTAAGTTATTGATCTAAATTAAATTTCGTACCTTAAAATAACTTTTAAAAAATAAGAATATCAATATTTTATTGATCTAAATAAAAGAAAAAAATACGTATCTATCAATATCCTCCCGATAAATGTGAAAAGCGAAATAATCAAGAAAACAAAAATATTGAAATTGGTATATGCTTTCGATGATCCGGATAACTTTTACTTGTTTGACAAAAAAAGTGTCTGGGAACTTGTGAATTCGATTTGGTGAGGAGATTAGTGAGTTGTTCCGGAACAGACTTGGGAGGGTTTCAAATTTAGCTTTCATGAGCACAACAGGTGTCGTCCCTTGGCTCCAACATTTTTTTTTTTTTTTAGGGAAGCATGAACGGCTTCTATTCTATGTAAAGAAAAGACATTGTTGGCTGGCCAGATCAAATGGAAGTGGCGCAGCCGAATGAGTGAGGATTAATTAGAAAGGTTGAGAGCCGCTAATTTGCAAAATAAGCAAATAATCACTTACATTAATGCATAAATGAGCAGTTTATATGAGATTGTGTAGGCAATTGCCCATGCTAACCTAACCGTGTATTTTCGCTTCTTCTTTTTCCACACTGAAGGGAATTCCATGGAAAAGGCGTCCGCTTAGACTTTTTTTTGGTCAAACTTGGCGTGCCCACCGTCATGTTAGCAACATTTTCTTCCCATTCTATGTTTTGCTATGACTTTTTACTATCGAATCAATTGTCGGTTTATTGATATATATATATATATATATACACACACACACGAAAATGGAAAAAAAAAGCTGAAATCTTTGAGTCCTGCATCCGTTCTGCTTATCTAAGCCGATGTGCTTACCTTGCTCGCTGTACATTGCATTAGACTACATGTGAGAAAAGCCATAAGGATCAAGTCAAGTAAAAAAATCTATTTTTTTTATGTATGTATAAGTGGGAGTCAACAATAACTTTGGCTATTTAAAATCACTCACTCATTTAACAAGGGTTGTTTATTTGATGAGATGGATGATTGAAAAAATATGAAAAAAAAGAAGATAAAAAGTAATACTAAATAATGAAAATATTGATCATTTTTTTAAACTATCGATAATAAATTAGATGACTGGTTAAATAGTCGAGTAATTCTAAAAAGTTAAGCCTACCATTCAATTTATATACATATATATATATATTACAACAACAGTCCATACATATATAACATTTCATTGGAACAACAAAATAATAAAGCTGGGACGCAATTCAAGAACTTAAACTTCACAAGCTTCTGATTTTTCGTTTTCTTTTTTCTCTTCCTTTGAACCAGGCGCTGACCACGAACGAGCTCAATAACGGTGCATTCGAATTTGCCTACTTGATATCGTATATCGAGGTTGACAAGTGAAGGGAAAAAGAAAAAAAACTGTGACAGATGGCAAGCGCAGGTCCTTCGTTGCCGACGACACCAAGCCTGACGTCTCGCATCACAATTTTGTCATTTCAGTGACTTGGGGTTTTGGGTTTAGAATTCATGCCATCAATTCATAATTTAATTATTAATCATTTTGAACCATAGCATTGACGTTGATATTTTTAATACACAATTTTATCTCGATATAAAAAATTATTAATGTCGCATTTCACCTGAACAAGGAATTAGTATTTAGGGATAAAAACACTCAATTGTCAATGAGCACGGGTGAAGCTTATGATGAAAGATTAAATTAAAGTTTAAAATTTTTGATAAAAATCGACATAATTTTTATATAAAATAAGTGAATTTTTATATATACATGTAAATATACAGGTGAAAATAAAAAACTAAAACTTTAGCATGCTCTGCGTTGCTTATGAGATCCAAAGAAAATAATTGACAGTACTCTAACCACAAACAAATATATATAAAAGAAAACAGAAAAATAAATAAATAAGTTATTGTCATATAAGGGTGCAACGAGCTGACATGTCTCATGCTGCAAAATTGGCCACAAACAAGTGAATACCGTGACCCTTAGTTTTTTTATTATTAAAACATAAAAAAATTATTGTTGACTATTTGATACTAATAATTCCCTTATTATATTATCAAATCGTTAAAATATAATTGATTGGTATTCATGCATCCATTACCACACGACCCATCTTAAAATTCATCTTTTATTCAAAAGTATACCAACCGCCTTTCTATGTGGTCCTTGGCGGTAACGAGCGGAGGAAAACAAATCGGGTCAAGATTTAAGAGCAGACAAGCTCTCAAAAACTGATCACTAGGATCCGAAACGGAGAAAGGAAAAGCCAGCGAGTTGCAGCTTTTGATATTGCTGAACAAAAGATCGTCTCAACAATCCATGGTTAATTGAAATACTTGCGTGGGGTGGAAAGAGTAGGTCCATTTGATTAAATTAGCTCTGTTTTAAGCAAACTTTGCGATAAGCAAGGTCCGACATACTGTATAATCTTTCAGATGTTTTTTTCTAGCTCTTGGTTAGGATCCGAGGCTATGTTGGTGCCGCGGACCAGCAACTGGTTGCCTATTGGTGCCAATGCGCCCGCACCCTCTTAGGGCAGATACTGCAACCCTTTGCTCGCTCAACTTGCAACATCTTAACAAAGAATGCAAAGAAAGCAAAAGAGAGAGAACAGATTGTCTCGTTACACTGAAATTTGCAGGAGAAGTGCTCTTTAATACAGATTTAAGGCATACCCAAGAAAATAGATAAAAACAACACAAGACAATCATCACGCAAAGTAAATGCAATTTTCCCAAGGTTATTTATTCTGAAAGTAGGTCGCAGAAACACAATATTCTTGTTGTTGGACATCCTCTAAAGCTCAGCGCAAGCAAATCGGTACAATGGCATACTATTAAAATAGTAGGCACACACAAACAATTCTTCACATTATTATTACATGTGTTTTAGGTTTTCGCACTATAAGCTTGGGTATCGAGCCGGCCCGGTTTGAAAGTCGAAACCCGAGCCCAGGCTCAGTTCGACAACCTAAAACCCGAGCTGTGGCTCGACCCGATCAATAACTTGTGTGTTATAAAACAGTGGGCGACTTGGCCCTCAATTTTAAATTACAACTACGAACTTGATTTGACTTGAGATTTGCAAATCGTAATTCAGCTCATTTTTGCACGTCCAGGTTGCACAAACACTAACTTGGAGTGAGGACGTCAGATTCATTTAAAAACGTGATCTGGCGGACGGTTTCCGGGATAAATACGCACTGGTAAGTAAAGACCTCCACGAGTAGGAAGCAATGCCCGCGTCACCACACGAATGACAATCAGATTTCAATACAAGAATCAGTGGAGATGTCTTATTTTTATTAGATAAAAGTCAGAAGGGAATGGGAGATATAGGACCTGGAAGTACAACTTCCAAGTATGGATCGATCTGTTTATCATATAAGGAATATGGATCGAACAAATAAGCAAACGATGCAATTGTCAATGGTCTATGAATGTTGATAGGGATGTCAAAGAATCGGGTTCAAATATCCTATTTGTCATATTATAGTATTAATTAAGAAAGTATTATACCAATATAAACTTAATTTTTAGATTCACAAATTGGATCCAATCCAATCCAGCTTTCTTGGGGGGGGTGTTTGATTGATTCAGATCTCATATTCCAACTGATTTGACATGTTTATTGTAATACTAAGTTATGATCCCTGCGTCTAAGAGCGTGTTTGATGCTGTGGTCTCAATCAAGAACTGAAGCAGATCTACAAGCTGTTAATGAGTAACTGAAGTTAGGACTTTATGATGAATCCTTGGGGATCATTGATAGAGATGTTAATAGGTCGAATTCAGACAATATATCTGGATAAACTGCTTCGAAACAGTTGGGTATGGAAGAAAATATAACATCAAATTAATAAAATGAATGACATCCAATTATATTCAGGTTCTGTTTTAGGTACATATCATGCATCCAAATAGCCTGTACATTTTGAAGGTTGGTTATTAACATATCATAGTAGTACGATTTGAATTCAGTTGTTTATTTAAAAGACTGATTCAGATCGAGGTTCGGACGTGAATTTAAAAAAATAAATTGGTTTCAAATCTGATCCAAGTTGTGAATCTTAAGAGACGGATTCAGATGTGATCTAGACTTTGTTCATTCGTGTTGAATCTGAACAGAGAAACCTCCATAAGTTGGATTAATATGGTAAAGGCTACATACGATTTGAATATAATCCATTCACATCTTCATAAACGCACCTATCATGATGCATTGTAGATTACACCAACAAATGTTTCTGGTATTAAACTCTTGACTTTTCTTTGCTAAAAAGTTTTTTTTCTTTTTTAATGTTTGCTAGAAAATCTAAAGTTGGCTTCCCTATAAAAGTAAATAATAACCATGTGGGTTTAACAAAGTATTAATGTGGAATATTACCGAAAGCATCCATAGATGCCATGGTTTTTAATTTGTTGGATATACAACTGAAGTGCATGCTTATTTTTTATGGACATTTTAATAGCTTTATATTATATGCGAAACTCCAAGAGACTTTGCACTTCGAGGTTTCTTGTTTGGATTCATAATTAGGAAAATGTAGCCATATAGTAAAATGAGGAGAAATATTCCAAAGGAGAATCGATAGATTCTTGTTCACTTGCAAACTAAGCACATCAACGATTTGCTTGGCATTGACTTAATAATACGAAATTAACTTGATTTTTTAATTTGTTAATCAAGTTTATGTGAGT
Source organism: Nymphaea colorata (assembly GCF_008831285.2). Classification (NCBI taxonomy): domain Eukaryota; kingdom Viridiplantae; phylum Streptophyta; class Magnoliopsida; order Nymphaeales; family Nymphaeaceae; genus Nymphaea; species Nymphaea colorata. The sequence continues at coordinate 21,659,260 of NC_045141.1, forward strand.
AGTAGGTACATGCTATTCAACCAAGAGCTCTTGTTAATCGGGTCCACATCGATATCAACGGATCGGATTCATCCGACTGATGACCAAAATCCAACTCCCACCGGTTGGGTTTGATAAAACGACAATTTAGGTACCGATTTAAATCTGGATTCGGTTAGCCGCTTTGCATTTGAATCTGAAACGAAAGTCCACATTTGGGTTATGTTTCCCAAAATAGCATCCGGATCCAAATTTGATTAGGTCCGGTTCGGACCCAGTGAAGCCCGTTTCCTGGCCAACTCCGACCCGTCCCTGCCTCCGGGTTAGTGGTATTTGGGTTGGGTCGAGTCCAGTGGATCCGGTCTACCTTACCGACCTACCTCGTCGAGTTCGCCCGGACTTTACTCCCCGATGAATTCGCGATTAGCGAACCGCCATGATCACCTCACCCACGTGCACATGGCGACTTCGAAAATCGATCGCCGAGTTTTTACGCTCGGCGCGGAGGAAAATTCCAAGTTTTCAACCGCCGCGAGTCCCACGCCTTGACGTGCCCGTCAATGTCTACTGAAAGATTTGCCCCCACGAACCACAAAAATTACAGAATGAAGACTCACCCTCCACGCTTTCCACAGGGTGGATCTGGTTTCTCGTAGAACAGAGACCGAACCGAAAGAAAAGAAAAGCTTTCCGGGTTCTAAATCAGTGGTGGCCTGATTTCGTATGGAAAACTAATCCAAGGGCGTGTTTGAAGCATGGTGGGAAAATTCTTACGTGTCTCGAGACTCTTTCACAATTTACCATTAACTGGCAGTCTTACGGTCCGTTTTGTAAATAAAATAATATGTAACTATTTCATAAGCATGATTCAAAAAATTAGGATAGATTCATGGAACACCTTAAAAAGTACCCTATTAAGCATTCATGAAATAATTGGTAACAACACTTTTACGAGCAACTAATGTAGTGATTGAACGAGGGAACGAGTGAGACGGAATGTCTATCTTGGATGTTGGCTTTCTACCAATTCAAACACCTTTTTAGGTTTTCAGTGGAAAAAAACCGTTCCACTGTCCACGCTTATTGGTGACGTATATTTTCTTGGCTTGAAAGAAAAATTCGTGAAGGGAAAGTAAATCTTTCCACCAATTGGTTGATGTTCAAGCACTAGCTACTCGCATTTTGCTGCTCCAAGAATTCTCTCAAAAGCTTGCTTCACGTTATTTTTTTCTATATTGTTCTTGAGCTTACAGCTGGTGTTTGATAGCCTCAAATCTGAAGGATATGAAAATTCCCGATGATCCGAAATCTGACTGCGGATCTCAAAAATCTACGGTTAACAAACACTTCCAGTACAGAGTTTTCTATCTAATTAATTAATTAATTACGAAGTTGGATAAGAGATCTTTCAAATATTGGATAAGGTTGAGTTTTTTAAATCAACAATTGATATTATCCGGCTGGTATCTACCTAACCCCACCTTTTGCTTATTAAAACAAAATGATCAACACGATTCAACCAAAATCACTTGTGGGAAATAATTAAATATGTCCTTTTGACGTTTTCTTATCTAACAAGGCGAGAAAAATAAAAAATCCAAGTAGAAACATAAAGGTAGAAGGTCAGCTAATTGAATTTGAATATATCTCAACCGAACTTCGTCTATCTGATTTATTTGCATTCAAAAGAAAGTGTTCTATGAATTTGTCTCAATCTTTGTGATGTGATAGACTCATATAATAATATTAACGCAAATGTTCTTGATGTTAAATACCCTCGAATAGAGTCCAAAATGGTCTAAAGGTCTCTAATTCGATTTTGTTGGTGTTTGTATTGCAATATTAATCAGCGAAGTACGCCCTTTTAGATCTATGGTTGGTTTGTAAATGAAGTGTTATTTTAGTACCATGCGAGAAGGATTTGGAATTCAGCTTCTAATAAGTTTTGATCCTGCCATTAATTTGTTGCTTTAATAAAGTTTTGAAGATCCTGCCATTTTATTGTATGAGCTTTTCCATGCCGTGCCGCATGAGAACTTCATTTATGACCATGTCTAATATCTTACCACAGTCATGCAATTAGCAAAATGAGTTCGCTTTTCTTGAAAAATGGTCGTATAATATTCCTATATTTACATGTCTCATTCCTTCATTTCTTGCTTCAATGAAACAATATAACAGATTTGATGGACTTAAATAAAAGGTAAAGATGCATTTGATCGATTGCTGCTAAGTTGGCCAAGTCAGAAATAAATTTAAAGAACAACCCAAAAGTTTCAGGCTGCTGAGGTAATATCTACTGGTGAGCAGACCAATGTTCAATGTGAAATTAAGAAAGTCTACAAAATCTGCTAATCTGAAAATGCAAATTGAGTGGCAGCCACCAACTTGGGAATTGGATAAAGATATTCTTCTTGTTTTTATTGTTTATCTAATAAATTAGCAATTAAAATCGGTGGTCCTCTTGTTCCTTTGAAATGGGAATCTGCATTATGAAACCTGTGAGCGCTGTCACGACCCAATGCACTACTTTCTTGGACCACAAAAGGTTCGGATACAAGCTCTATGAACCCTAAAGGCAAGGGGCACGAAGGGAAGGGAGGCGAGAAAAAAAAAAAACTACAAAGGTTTAAAGTGAGCCAGTCATATCAGCATGCAAGACCTTCATGAAGCAGATATTATATCTATTTTCTATCTTATATGATGGCGTCCAATTATAAGCTATGTTTATATTCATAAGAATGAGCAAATTTGAAAAATTTTGAGTAGGAGACTTGTGTATAAACTTTTTGACTTATAATAGGCGAATTTTTGCTACTCTCTAAATTTGCTAATGCATTGATGTGCAGAGTTGCCAACTTTTCAACTACCACCTGTGTAAAGAAGCAAGAACAGCGAAAAAATTGGACTGCCTCGCATTTTTCTAACAACCCTTGATGGGTTCCAAAAGTGAACTTGAAGAAAGGAACATGTCATTGGGAAAAAGGGAGCGTTGGAGAAAGATTGTAAACCTGAAGACCCGAAATTTTTATGGACGGAGATTGCGCAGTAGGGGCAACGTTGACAACAAGAAAAGCACAAAACTGTCGTCCTTTTGGAGATGTCAACATAACTAAAGAAGATTGAAAATCCACTTTGTTCTCAGACTTTTGCGTTTCATCTCAATGAACAGTGACACCAACATAATAAGATTGCAAATCAAGTATTTTCTTTGTTCTTATGTCCCGATCATGCCCTTTCTTTTCGGGGACAAATCAAGTTCTATTATGTTATTAGATTCCAAAAAATAGTTACTTATAAATTATTGACTGTTCAAAATAAGAGCTTGAAAACAAGAACGAATGTTACCATTCTGCCGAATGCTAAAAGAACTGCAGATCGTTCTTTGGCATCTGAAAAGTAAAAATATATTTGTTACAAAGATGAGAATATTGCAAAACAATTGAGGGCCGCCGTTTTGTAATTAGGAACCAAGGAGGGGACTTTCTTCCTAACACAAAGCCTCTACCGTTGTGCATCGTCCTGCTGACGTTCCAAATGTTTCCAAATATTTCGAGACCTCCAAGGCGCTTGAATTGCGTCCGTCTCTTCATTTAAGAGTTCAACCGATCCACAATCCCCCTCTCCCTTCCTCTCCCTCTGCAAGAATTGACACCAACCGGCCATTTTTTAAATCTATAGCAGTCACAGGGCATCTCTCTGTTCTTGGGCAATTCCCTTATACATCATTTGACGCCAACGTTTTCCAATTCTATAGCAGTTGCCTAGGACCTTTCTTCTGCTTCAGCCGATCTCTGTTTCGTCATCGTCATCACCATCACTCCTCTCTCTTTCTCTCTAGGATGGAAGACAGGTACGAGCCCCTGAAGGATCTGGGGGCGGGCCATTTTGGGGTGGCGAGGCTTGTGAGGGACAAGAAGACTAAGGAACTTGTTGCTGTAAAATACATAGAGAGGGGAGACAAGGTTGGTATTTGTCAGAACCAAACAGAATAGTTTCCTCTATCGGTTTTTTGGCTTTTGAGATGACGTTCGGTTTCTTTCGTCTGGTGGTCTTTTTTATTCTCCAAATTAGATTTCTCTTTGTTGTTGCCTTCTATGGAATTGGATATTTTCAGAGGAAAGCTTTTTTTTTTTTTTTTTTTTAAATTTATTTTGTCGTTTGCTCTCCGCGGTGATTTTTCTCTCTTTCTCTGGGAAGAACGTTACTGGTTTCGTCGTTTTTTCTCTTCCTGTTTCCTTTGATCTAAGTTTTTGTTTTGGCATCTGAATAATTTAATTCTTTGAAATTTAATGGTTACGTATGACCTAGATCATTACAAACTGTTTTTCACGCATGAGAAAAACATATACATAACTTGGTTGCTATTTGCTGCTATACGATCATAATTTTCCAAATTCGTCATCTTTATGGTTAACCTTCATCTCTTCTCGTTCTTGGCTTGTAATCATTTTAAGTTGAAAGAAAAAAAATTTCTGTCTCTTCTCATTTTACAGTTCTTGCATGATTTTCTGTTATTTGTTTTTTACAAGAAAAATATGTTGTTTCTCAAAATGGTACTGCATGTTTCTTATCTTTTGACTGTACAAGTAGCCACCTGGCCATCATTTCAACCTAATGGAATCTAAAATTTTGCTTGGTTCGGCGTTTTGATATAATTTTAATTGGTTAACGAGTGTTTCGTTTATCTGTTTTCTCATTCTTGTCTTCCAGATTGATGAGAATGTGCAGAGGGAGATCATCAACCACAGATCATTGAGGCATCCAAACATTATCAGGTTCAAGGAGGTAAAAAAATTCCTTTCATCAAGTTCACGTGAATGTGTAGAAATACATGTTTAGTTAAAGACTCGAAACGTTTTTACCCATTGAAGCTTCAGGCATCAACAAGATCTTTCTCCGTCACTCACTGTCATAGGCTGCTTGCTCTTGTAAAAAGACTTAGATTGGTCTAGCTTTAACATGTCCTTTTTTTATCAGTTGTGGCCATGGTCAGTCTCTGTTCTGGAATTTTTTTTGTAAGACTGGTATTGATGTTTCGATTGCATCCACAATGTCACTTTGGCAACTCTGTCAATTTGTATTGCTCGGGCAAAATGAGGCCAAATCTTATTGAATTCTACAGTTTAGCTACATTTAATCAACGTCCATTGAAATGGCCTATGGAAAAAAATGGTTTCACGTTAGGCTTTCTCCAAGCCCTCAGAATTTTATTGCATCTTGATGCACAGTGCGTCTTGTCAGGGAATTTGTTCTGCAATATATGGTTCCGAAACATTGTTTGAAACTAATTACCCAGTCAGGCATTTGTCTGGTACCTGATCTAGTAGATTATATTGTAATTTTTGGAGCCACAATCACAGAAGTGTTTCCTCAGGTAGGTACCTTGTTCCGCTGGAATCAAGTAAATTGTCATACATGTTTGGTGGTTTCAGAAATTTCCTTCAAGAACCACGATTATTCTTGTATGCTCCAGTGACGGTCTTTCTATTTATTTACTGTCAATGTGTGTTTCCTGGAGGGAAAAGGGAAACAGGTTATGGAAACAACAAAAATGCAGTAAGAAAAGACATGATTTGTTGTCATTCAAATTGGAGTAGTTTTACTGGATTTATGTCTTCCAATCTGAAGCAATTCCTTTGATATAGACCTAGAGGAAGAATCCCCAAACCCAAAGTTAAAAAATTTCCATCTAATTAGTCACTGATTTATAAAGCATCTTATCTTTTTGCTGGTTCCTTTATAACTCCTTGTGAATTGAAATTTCTGAATTTGTCATTTTAAGAAAATGGGACATGACACTTTGAATCCCCATATGGATATGCATGTACAGTAAATTTTACAGAAAGAATATCAGAGACTCTTTTTCCAGATTGTTAAGTTGGATTTTTTCTAAAATATGTATTTGGAAATTGGTGAAATGCGATTGACCAGGTGATTTAGCTCTAAATTCAATAATGAGAGTCAGCCCAAGGAGAGACTCATGTTGACAATGACCCAGAAGTTTAGGGAAGGCAGAACACATCCATCAGAATTTTCAAACTAGGAAGTAGGTAATTTTTAACTTTCAATAAATACCCTAGTCTTATGCATTTTAGCGACTATTTTATGTAAATGATTTAGTAAGTAGTGGGAAGTGATGCTTTTGTTCCTGTTGGTGAAAGCATTCTCTTACAACTTCCGACCATGACCTTGTTATTTTTTGCTACTCCCACCTTTTTTCTGAAATTTTCCAAGTTTCTAACTAGGCTGAAATCTCTGAACTTCTTATTGGAGAATTTGATAATGCTCATTTTTCTTTCTCCTTTCATTTGTGCCTCTTTACATTTTGCTTGAAGAGATACAAGGTCCTGACACGGACTGATTTACTGTAAGTTATGCTATTTTACTTGAGCAACTTTTAATCATGTGGGGAGAAAATGCTGATACACATATGCACAGGTAACACTAACTCCAACTCATTTAGCCATTGTGATGGAATATGCTGCTGGAGGCGAGCTTTTTGAAAGGATACGCAGTGCTGGTAGATTCAGTGAGGATGAGGTCCTAGTGCACTGATAATGCCCTTTAATCATGTGGTTTTGTCTTTCTTTTCTCAAATGATCTGTTATTGGCTTATTAAGGATGTCCCATTCTCCATTCTTCTGTCAAACAGGCAAGGTACTTCTTTCAACAGCTCATATCTGGAGTCAGCTACTGTCATTCAATGGTATATATACAAAAAACCTCTTCCACTCACTTTTGTAGTTTAGCAGTATCTTATGCAGTTTTTGTTTGGTATTGATGGGGGATATTGTCAATAGACCTACAAATATTTGTTTGCATGGCAGGAAATTTGTCACAGGGACCTAAAACTCGAAAACGCTCTTCTGGATGGGAGTGCAGCACCTCGTCTTAAAATTTGTGATTTTGGTTACTCAAAAGTAATTTCCCTCTTTTGACCATCTGTTTTCAGCGTTCTTTAATTTGTTTAAAAGCCATTTCTTTTGCTGGTTTGTAGTCTTTGTTATTGCATTCCAAACCAAAATCAACAGTGGGAACACCAGCATACATTGCACCAGAGGTTCTATCTCGAAAGGAATACGATGGAAAGGTACAATCTTCATCCATCAAAATACTACATAAACAAGAACATGCACATGCAAACATACGCAAATGGAGGCATATATGCAAGTGATTGCACTTCAGCTTGTAATTTTTATTCTGCCTAGATTAAAAACTGAAGTCACTTGGAATTTGGAAATCCGTGGAACAAAAATCAGCTTTCTCATTTTCAGAGAAGCTGAATTGGTGTAAAACTCCATTAGTTTCTTGGAGTTCCATTATCTACGTAATAATACCTGTCATATTGGCCATTAGTGAGTGGCAAAACTACATTAAGTTCCATGATGGTTGTCTTGATTGAGGACCGATGCTACCATTTGAGCTTGCAGATTGCTGATGTTTGGTCTTGTGGAGTAACACTCTATGTGATGCTAGTTGGGGCATACCCTTTTGAGGACCCAGAGGATCCAAGGAATTTCCGTAAAACCATTGGGGTTAGTTCCTTATCTTCTTTGCAGACCCACTTGTTAGACAGAGAACGTGGATCAGTTCATGTAGTTGTGACTAATTCACTGGCATTGTCTTGACAGAGAATAATGAATGTGCAATACTCAATTCCAGATTATGTCCGTATATCTGCAGATTGCAGACAGATTCTTTCCCGAATATTTGTTGCTGATCCATCAAAGGTAAATTTTCCTATTATACCTGTTATTTTGACCCAACTGGCTTCAAATTTTCTGTGATTTGCATCCACAGAGGATCACAATTCAAGAGATAAAGAATGACCATTGGTTTTTAAAGAGCTTGCCAAGAGAATTGGTTGAAGGAGAGGAGAAAAACTTTGTCGATAATCTTAATAATCCTCAGCAGAGCATTGAAGAAATAATGAAAATCGTAGAAGAAGCTAAATCTGTTGTTCAAAGTGCTAAGTTTCCTACTGGGATAGATGTGGATCCTGATGATCTTGAGCTTGATGAAGATTTTGGAAACAGTGGAGATTATGCTGGTGCCATCTGAATGAGATGACAGTTGTCATAGATGAACAGAAACGAGTTGCAAGAGGGATTGTAAACTAGAAATGGGGTTTACAGCTGAATGGGTTGGCTTTGAATTCATGCTGTTTTACTGGGTTCTGGATGAGATCAGTTAGGATGTTGGTATGTCCTCTTCTGGTTTCATATCTGTCATGTACATCGCACTGTCCGATACATGTGCATTAACTTCTGTAAACCTCACAGTTGACTGATCTTTTATGTACTTTTAAGCATGCACGTTTGCTTGTGTCAGGAATCCCAAAATTTGTTATCAGATAACCATTTATATGGAAGGAGAAATGTTCGTGTTTCTCAAATCTTGTTAGCACACGAAACTTGTGAGTTATCTACAGTCACTACTATTTTACTAGATCAATAAATGTTGTTAGTTTTCACGTTTCCTTTACATCGTAAGATCCTATGAACATGTCAAATTTTATTTACCAAACAGCTTTAACCATCGTGAATTTTGAGGTAGTAGCGTATGGGCATGTAGAAGAATCTCTTATGAAATCGTTGTTAAGACGGACTTTATAGTCGACTTCAATGAGGCTTGAGGTTTGGCCGCCCGACGTCTGTTCTAGCATATAACACTTGATATGATGCTGAAAAAGCTAAGTAGGGATCCCATGTTCCATTTTCTCTATCCGAAGGCTAAGCAGACAATGGTAACAAGGCATTTGATAATAAAAACATTGTATTCTTGAAATAGGTGTTCTTAAAATGTCATATTGTTAATCCCGATAAATATATAAGATCTGAGTAAAGACATAAAATTTTCCTGAACTCAACGACATTTTGCTGACGATACTCTGCAGTTATTCTTAAATTTTGTCACTAGGCACGTAGGTGGTGGCGAAGCATTATGGGCCTCCGAACATAGTCTCGTTTAAGAGGGTAGATGATCTCCTGCAGGTAAGCAGCGGGTTTAGGACAGAAGCCATAAAGTCCGGCCCAAGATGTCTCGAAATAACTGGAGCTATTACTGTACCCATATAAATGCATGAGCATTTAATATAACGTGGAGTGTTGGAGTCTTGGACAGGAGATAATAAATGTCACCTGGGTTAAAGGCAAATATGGAATGTTCCATCAGTTCGGTACGTGATGGCCACCCATCATCGTACTTCTTGGTATGAACATGGTATGCATCGACATGGACAGGTTAACGTTCCCTGTTATAAAATCGTATCGGCCATCTCAGCTGCGTATCGCTCGGAACATTAAGGAACCGAAACGTCATCCTCTGAATCCTGGCCCCATGTATGAATAAAACTTATTCACTGTATGAACTTTTTGATATGAAAAAAATAATCTGACAATAGTTGGTATTGCTGATATGTGCCGAAGCTGAAATACCGTATCGGTTGGGCTTATGCAATTGGAGCCAAATTCGTTTGTAGTAGATCGACATTCATTGGAAAACTAGTTTTGATAGACGTGTCTTTATGAAAATTTTGCATAAGTCCACCTAAATCCTAACATACTCGCAGACAACCAGCTCGGTATAATTAAGACTAGCTGGTTAACGCTTATGATTAATTCTGAAACAACAGTTTCCGTTTTCTACCATCTAGTTAACTGGGGTTTGGAATGAGTTAATAAGAGACGATGGCGGCCACCATCATTGCTATCCGTTTGTTTATTTTTAATATATAATCGTTCTAAGGTGCAAATGTATATTCTACTTCACTTTAACCATTTCCACTGGGCAGCTCCCGTTCAATGACTACTCCATTAACACAAGCAGTTATCAAAGGTCCTAACGTCGATCGATCGCTTGTAAATATGTTAAATGCCAAGCATATGTTATGTAAATCCACCCAAATTAGCTAGGCCCCCTGATTAGCCGATCCACCCAAGTGGGACATTTTTTTTTCTTGGAGCATGGAATCAAATGCCCGTCTCCGAAACTCCTTTTTCTGACAATCTGAATTTACTTTGTTTGTTGGCGTTCCCCACTCTTCAGTTGGTGGTGGTTTAGGTAAACATAGGAAAATCTTGCAAATTCGTCCTTTATTCCCCCATGCACGGTAAACCGCCCTGCATCTTGGTGAGGTTGGGCAATCCCAGATTTCCGGAAACTCAAGTTGTTCCCTAGAATCATGGTTCTGGTTTGATTCCTGAGATATACAGTAAGGAGCAAAAACGTTGGTTAAGATGGGCAGAAGGCACCATGATAATGACGGCAGTAAGCGTTTGGGCTTCCCGGTCTTCCTTTTGATCTCCTTGGCTGCGTTTTCCCTGGTTTACATTTCATTGTCCACTCTGAGACCCCTGTCATCCTCGCAATTCGCAGACGAACGCGAGGCGGTCGGAGGATCGGAGGCCGGAGGCGATGAGTATGGGTCTGGGTGCTGCAAGGGGATCGAGAATTTGGAGTTATGGGGTCCTGCTGTGAAGTGGGGAACCGATTTTAGGCTCAATCGCTCGGAGCAGTGCTGTTCGGCGTGCAAGGATATGTGCAGCGGAGACGGGCCTTGTTTGTGCAACTCTTGGGTGTTCTGTGGACATAAGGAGAAATGCGGGGATAGGTTTGGGGAGGTAAGATTTTCTGTTGGTTTCTGTTGTTCTGATTATAATCTGTGGAGTTTTCCGATTATTTGCGTCACGTGTTTGGAAACCAGTCTAAGAAGCTTAGGCATGATTGGTAAAATTTAAGCCTGTTGCCAAACTTCGCGACTTATAAACTGGAAAAGGTTTCGAGTTTTTTTTTTTTTTTGTTCTTCTAGTTCTGCATGTTTGATCTTTCTTGTGCCCGACGTTATAATTTGCACAGGATGAGATTTTCAAATGACTTTCATGGTTTACTGATGTTGACTACTTCTTGTAGAGTGATGTTGACGTCAGATACGTGATTTACCATTGAAAACTTGTAGTCGGGAATATATCCTGCTCATGTGAGGGGCATACCTGTTCGAAGCCTTCGCGTGCCACTCGGTCTATTTAACTTGCAGGCTTACCTTGTTTACGATTCTTGTTCCTTGGTATTGTCTTCGTCTGAAAGTGATAGGGAGCAAGGTCATCCCTCAACATGAGCCCGCTTAAAGGACAAATTGTCATTAACAGTGTCCAATTAAGTATGGGTCTCCGTCTCCACATCATTGTACACTGCATTTATGAAGCCTCTGGTTTAGGCATCAAGCAAGTTTTGACTGAGCAAAATGAAGTTTGTTGGAAGAACAAAAAGACATGAAGACATGGGCATGCATGGAAAAATGTAGGTTGAAGTGTTGAGTAAGAGGAAACTGTTAATGCATAGACAAGCAATCGGTTCACTATTTTTTTATGATGAAAATCACCAATGGAGGCCACAGTCACACAGAAGTTCAAGGAGAGTAATAACCAACAAGATCCTACAAGGATAGAGTTATATTGGTTAAAAATTATGAAACATGCAAAAATCTTTTAGCCTGAAATATCATGGAAATGCACAAGGACGCATGATGCAAGTAATTCAGTCAATAGCAGTTGTTTCCCTTCTCTCTGTCGTTCCACATTATCCCCTTTGATGCCGAAGCAATGTGGATTGTGGGAAGGATATTTCTAGAACAAGCCACGTGTTCGCTAAACGGCTGAAATTACACAATTTTGTGCATCATTAGGTGAGACGTGAAAGAGGGGTTCTGTCGGACACAACTTATCAATTGGCTGACCTGTTTTTCTTTTAATGAATGAAGCAATTCAAGGTAAAGGCTTTATTGGTGCGATCTCTCATTGCAAACAACTATAACACTATACATGCTCAGATTCCCTATATACATCTCCTAGTTTTGTAACAGAAAAAAACTTTTGTCTATGTGAACTTATTGCTTTCCTGATGGGAGAAACTGTTTGTAGCTTTTCTGCCCAGTTGGTGATTCATTTCATCTGAGATATTAGCCCAATAAAACATCATTTATTTTGTAAATCTCGTATTTTCTAACTCACATGAGTATGGGTAAGGTTCGGGGTACCGGTACGGATATACGGGTATGGAGACGGCAACTTCAGAAAATGTGGATCTAGGATAAGGCAAGATATATATATATATATATATATATATATATATATATATATATATATATATATATATATATATGTATGTATATATATATAAACAAGTGATATAAATAAAAACATTATATGTTAATGAACAATAACTTTAAAAACAGAATGAAAATTGAGTTGAAAAAAAATTAAATCAAACAAAATTACACAGTTTGGATAGGTTTTGGTGTAAAAAATACTCTAATGTGTCCAAGTACCCACTTTGGGTATGGGTACCACGACATAGGTTATTGAAATACCCATGTGACTTACTGCATTTTTTGTTTGTAAATGAACTAAATAACAATTTCCTATGTGTAATTGCATCGCTGGGCAATCTGTTATACAAAAATAAGATTGCAGTCTATGTTTGACCAATAATGCTATGGCCCCTAGTTTCCAGCACTTCATGAAACTAATGTACTGAAGTGCATTTTGTAAAGTAGCACACACAAAAAAAATTGTTCTTCTTACGATAAATTTATTTTAGCAAAACATATCTCATATGTCTGAGAAATTATAACTGTTAATTGATGCTTATTTCGTTTTTCTCCTTCTAGTGTTGGTTGAAGAAGCAGAATGATATACTGGATCCAGATAAGCAGTTGGCAGAACAAAAAGTTGTCTGGACTTCTGGGCTTATCTACGGGAAAGGAGAGGTATAGCTTCTCTCTGTGATCCAATTGTTCTCATGAACAGAGATAACATCAATAATATGGATTACAGAGTCCATCTCTTTGTAATTTAACTACAATTTTCTTTCCTTGAAAGCCAGTACTTCATTGAGTCAATCTCGATGAGGGTATTAAATCTAAGCATTGGTCTTATTTGTTGGGCCACATAAGTCAGGGTGACATTGGATCTCACTTAAGGGTGTGGCCCTTGCTCACTAAGTGACCCAGTTTTTAGAGAAGGCTTTTCCTCTACTAAATGGGAAAACACAAAGCACTCCATGTGAAAAGGAAGAAGAAAGCTTGGTGGTGGGTTCCACTCAATAAAACCTGGTTAGATGATGTCCAAGCTTACTCATTTTTTAGCATAACCATCTTAACTGTCTGGCTCTGATTTTCTAAAAATTGTTCTTAGAGAATTTGATAAGATGTAGCATTCGGGATGAAGAATAGCCTCAGAACATACCATTTTTTTAGAATAACAGTAAATTGCGTAATAGTGTCATGCATTTGTCATTCTCTACAATCAAACTAACACATGCTAGGATGTTTGGGTCAATTATCTCAGGCTGAATCATGGACTTCATAAGCTTGTTAACGAGTGTTGAAGTTAGAAATAGCAACACTGAAGAACTTTCAATTCATCATACAAGCTTGTCTTAGCGGCATCAAAGTTGTTAATAAAGCTTAGATGTAGTTGAATAGTAATCTGGATCACACTGTCAACTTTCCCTTTTTTTGCACCTTGTGCTCTCCCTTTTTTTTCATTTACTTCCCTTTCCAGTAACTGAGTAATGTACCTCATTCAAGTGAAATTTCTAAGACTTCTTGTATATTTTGTTTTAATGCATGTTCCGTTTGTGCTAAAATAGTATGTTTTTCAACACATATTTGGTTTTGATGCATCTCTCTCTCTCTCTCTCTCTCTTCTGCTTGAATATTAGTTGACTGCAGTACAAACTGCAATATGAATGCTGGCTAAATGTTTGCTATCCTACGTTGTATTAGTTATATTTGGTGTATGAGATGTTTCATCGATTTTTGTGAATATCATGTTGCAGAGAAGTCTTTTTTCTTCTGGCTTCTTTTCTTTCCCTTTTTACTCTCCGACATTACCGCATTAGTGTTAGAATGTTTCTTGTACATTTTTTTTTCTCCAGAAAACAAAAATAAATTCGTCTTCTCCACATTCATGAGTCTTGACTGGAAATGATTAGATGAGGTTATATAGAGTATGTGATTAAATATGAGCTGTCTGCAAGAGGATGTATGGATGGCTTTGCAGCAGCTGCATTTTGTGATTTTTGTGTTTAACTGGGAATGTTATACAATCTTCTCTTCATACTTCATAGGGTGTTTGCTTTAATGGTTCCCAGAGATTAATGTATTGTTCAGAATAGCTTGCAACCTGACATTTTATTTTTTCTTTTTCTGTAAGGGAATTGTCTATCTGGAGACTGAACATGGCAATCTTCATTTCAAAGTAAGTATTTAAAGGTTGAACCCTTTTGAAATATTAGCCCATTTCGTAGTATATGTTATTTGATATTTGATGCTCTGTTAGTTGTGGTTGGTGTTATTTGATTCATTATTCCTGTTCTGCATTATGTTTGCTTACTTTGGGATCTTACACTTGGGATGATTTCATTTTTTTTTATTTGTATATGCTTCTGAGAGACTGTTGCTTGTGGTGTAATCATTTTCCAGGACCACAGTTTTTAGTTGGATTCTTTTTTTCAGGCCCACACTTTCGTGATAATATCACCGTGATTAGTAAAGTCTTTTATATCCCAAATTCCCAATCTTAGTGCAGGCGCTACCATTTTAGAAGAGCAAAGGCAATATTTTCATCATACGATCCTTAATATGAGGGTTATTGGAAATTGGAAAAGCTAACCCTATGCCTGGTTTCAAAGAACTGAGGTTCCACTACATTGAGGATTTTTCTTCTTAAATCGAAGATGTCATGGGATTCGGGCCCCAGAAATAAGGGCACTTTTTATAATTGTTGGCAATGCCTTCGTTTTTTTCTTCATGATGTTGGTCGTAGTAATTCTAAAAGCTGTCAATCCAAGAAATTGGAGACAAACAGGCAGTGGGTCTGAGTTGTACTCATTTGTGTGATTGCCCAGGTTATATTTACCGCAAATTGGATTGATATATTAGATTTGTTGCCCATTCATTTAATTTAACCTATTGTATCTTCCTGATGTAGAAATCAATCTGATTTATCTGTTCTATAGATGCCTTACCTGAGCTTGAGCAAGTGGAGGTCACTTTCTAGTTTCTTCAACTTGACAATAGCCTCTTCACCCTGAGCTTGTGCAACCTTTTCTCAGTACATCAGAAGATTATACCTGATTGGTGACCATCTCATGTATCTTTTCATTAACCTCTCATTCATGAGGAGAGATGCTTTCTTGTGAATCAATGGTGTGCGACCAAGTATTCCTTCAAAGAATGAATCTCAATACTGTCATTTATGCAAGGCAGGGATTTTTTGAGTTAAGAGAAAATATTGAAGAATGGTTTGGCAAGACATCATCAATAACTTTGCGCAGGCCAACTGTGGGGGTTGTTCTAGTTATTTCCTTTTTTCCTTGAAATCATCAAGCTTGTGAAAATGATTTTCATCCCTTCAATGCCTTTTATTTCAAATATCTGTCTTAAATATATGTTACTTTGGCAAGGTTTGTGTGTATTATAATGTCACAGCTCATTGATTCACTTGCAAGGGGACATAGATACAAACTTTATGCCAGGATGTGGTCAATGTTGTGTAGCTTCCTAATATAAATAACACATGAAGGGTATGATATGGGAGTAAAAAATGGAATATCAGTTTCATATAGATTTCTAATCTACATCATGATCACATATATATTTTTACCTGGCTGCTGCACCTGCGTTGCACCCACATTTTCAGTTAGGTACTTACAAGTTACAACATTCATTTAGCATTTGGGATCAAAGTGTCTACTAGTGTTTACATTTTCAAATTGTGCAACATAACTGCAAAGCTTATTCGTTTACTCATTTCTTTTTTGATAAATTTTCTGCTTATCTTTAGGTTACTTTATGTAGTTAATGAAAATAAAATTTGCTACAGCTTTTCCCTGAATGTGCTCCACATTCTGTGTTGTACATCACTGAACTTCTCAAACTGCGTCATTGTGCTGGCTGCCGATTTCATCGTGCAGAAGGCAGAGGTGAATCATGGGATTCTGAAGGAAACCATATATCAGGGGTAAATATTTTATTTGCATTGCAATTTTGATTCCTTTATCGGTGGAAGCAGTTTCTTTTTCTTCTTGGTGGTGATATTTCCTCTCTGTTGATTCCATTAAGCTAGCTGGACAAATACACTTCCCTTGCTTTTTATCTGTGCTTTAATCTTTATGATGCATAATCTCTAAAAGTTTCAATGTATTTGCATGCACAAAATTTGTTCCCTCTTTCCAGGTATGCCATATATGAGAAATCCAAATAATGTCAAAACTTGTCACCCTATGTTGAAAATGTTAAGTGTAGGATAACCTGCATATCCCTTTGCATATTTCATGTCTTTATGTTATTCATATGAGGACCTATAAGGGTGCTAGGTCAAGCAAATGAGTTATCTTTCTACTGAAATTCTTTCTTCGGTGGATAGTGTAGTTAGGGTTAGATCCAAAAATGTAGAGATTGGGTTGAATGGGTGATCCGATTGCATCTTCACTTGTTAATATGGGGTTTTTCTTGTGGGTAAGGTCTTTTGTCACGATGAGTCATGAGTTATTGTGGTTCAAGGGCATGCCTTCATTAGTTCGTGTCACTCACTTGGCATTTGATTTGATTCTTTGAATGGATGTCCACAGATATGAAGATAAGGTGGGAGAAAGTTCCCTACAGCAAAATGTTAATTCTACACTTGATAGACCATTCTTGTGGCCATGTTATACCACCTATATGCACCCATCCTATTTGCATTAGATATTCTTAGATCCTGCTGATTGTGACAACCCAAACATCATATGTTTGCCAAATTAAGATGGCATTAAATGGATTTCAATGTTAACTGATGAATAATGTTACTTATTATGTCCTCCCTCAAGCCGTCAAGTTATATATGCTTTATGATCATAGTCCAATTGCTTTCTGAGAATAAATCCACTTTGTGTAGGTTATTTTTGTCATATATTTACAAATTTGGTGTTAGCAGGTATCTCTTTCTCTATGTGTATTTTTTCCTTTTTTGTTTCTTTTAAAATTTGAAAACCTATTTTCAATCTTTGTCATTATTTTTCGTAAGAAATTTATTTGAAAACTTAATTTCATAAATTTTCTGTATTCTTTATATATTTTCAAAGTGTTCAAATTTGCATGATTTTCTCAAAATTTTCATGAGAAAAAGCGAGTTTGCCAATAAGTACCTTAGAAAAACCTCACTCCTAATAAGTAACCAACAACACTATCTGTGACAATGCACCAGTTTTTCTGTTTGGTTCAGAATATTTCTGTATTGTTCTATAATGGCGTGTACATGACTTATGGATATGAAGGAGCTGTTTTTGGAGCTTTCAAGAATTCTTGTATATATATGCTCATACCTGGAGGATATAGAGTCAATTCCATTGTTCTCTTGAGGTTTTTGTCCTTCTTTTGCCTTCTATTTATCCTGCTCACACTTGTTCATGGTTCTTGTTTTCCTGATATTTTGCCTCATTTGTGTCGTACTGTGGATGATTTTTCTCTAGCTTGTGGTTCAAGATTATTGATCTTTGGATTATTACTGGGTCAGTTGAGGATCCGTATGATGGAGTACATTAATATCGATGAGAAATATTTCTGGTTTTCCAATGACAAGTAGTTTTTTTTGTTTTGTTTGTTCCAAAACAACCTGCGAGCAGTTTGGCCTTCCCGACCTTTTTATTGCCAAAAAATAAGATATTTACAAGAGCAAAAAATAAGCCCCCTGATTGGGCTGTTACATTCTCTTGTCTTCCTGTAGGGAGTTTCACCCCCAATTGAGTTCTAATCGTTCTTTAACACACCCATCGCCTTGAGGCATCATCAAAAGGCAGGCTGCTTCAGGCACTGGAGCTCCTCCAAAAATCATTACAGCAATTCCTCTTGCATCATCTGACCACCAATCGCTCCATCGAGCATCTCCCCAATCCTCCCACCAGTACTTCTGTTCCAGGCTGTATTGTTCATCTGCACCACCACGAGGGAAAGGCTCAAGTTTTGTCAAGAAAACCTCTAGGCATTTCTCTAGCACTTGTCCCTCATCATTCCGACAGTCCATACCCCACACCACAATTCCATACTGAATTACCCCAAGCAGGTTTCTGATCAAACCCACCATGATCGACTTACCCTGGTTACGGCATCCTACCATGCATAGGTTAGTGATGCTGGCATCTATCTTCCTCCACGGTCCCCATCGGACCCCTGTCACCGGCCAAGCTTCGATGATCCTCCTTCTCCTGCGATCCCATTGCTCAACTGTCTGCCTCGGAACCTCCCCATCTTCATGTCTGGCCATGTTGCATAGCTTCCAGAGGAACCAAATAGACAGGTGCTGGTTGTATTACCATTTATTTGTTTTCCTTGTGTTCTGATTTTTCTTTTCTGATAATCCTTCGTATTTTATCTTTGTGCTATGGTTTCAGGCTGTATTTTTCTCAACCTTATTGAACGTTCTTGCACTTCATCATCTTGTTATGTACTTTTTTTTCATGTTGTTTTTGCAGAGAACTTTTGGACCCCCTTTTGCATTGATTCAAGGAACACTTGAAACTGAG
This sequence comes from Nymphaea colorata, assembly GCF_008831285.2. Lineage (NCBI taxonomy): Eukaryota > Viridiplantae > Streptophyta > Magnoliopsida > Nymphaeales > Nymphaeaceae > Nymphaea > Nymphaea colorata. The sequence continues at coordinate 21,677,806 of NC_045141.1, forward strand.
GGTGTGCCATTCGGCCGAATACCTAAAGAATCTTGCCCAAGTATAAAAAGAGGTTCAGTTGCATGGATTGGTTCAGGACCTGAGTTCTTCATCAGCCTAGCAAATCATGATGAGTGGAGGAAAGATTACACTGTTTTTGGTGCTGTGTTGCCTGAAGACATGAGGATTGCTGAGAAAATTGCCCAGCTTCCGACAAAACAAGATATATGGAGTAACATCCAAGTTTCAGTTTTGAAGAATCCAGTCAGCTTGAAAGTCAAAAGACTTGCCAGCAGCCAGTGATCTACATGTGAAAACCAGCTTAGAACTCAAAAGGAATGGTTTTTGGTTACTGCTAGTAGCTGAGTTCTTCAGTGCCAAGAAAGTATAGCTTCCATTGCTTTTCTTCCATCTCAACTCAGTGCAAAGGGTGCAAACAGACCATCTGCATTCCTTCCTTCGCTTGGTTATGGAACAGAACCAAATGCAAACTCAGATAGCCTACCTTATCTTGTAGATTTACCATCATGGGCTGTAGATGGAGTTGTTTGTAGCTTCACCAAAGAACTTCATATCTTAGATCTTTTTTGTCAGGTAGCAAAACCAATCAAAAAGTTTGTTCAAATCAAAGTCAAACTCTCTTGGCATTGATTGCCTGAGTTCTGTGAGCCAAGAAAAATCCATAATTTGCTCTGTACATGAACAGTTGGTTCATGTTGGTTACCGACTAAATTGATGTTTACTTACTCAGCCAATATCACCACTGTGCCTTGGTGCCCTTCTCTTGCTCTTCTGTATCATCTGGGAATCAAATTCTTATGCTCGAAGTTGATGAAGAATTGTAAAGCTTATAGTAATCTGGTGTAAGTTCTTTTTTTTTTTTTTTTAAAAAAAAAGAACAATTCTGAGCTTCACAGTATCAGCCAAGTCATAACCTTTTGACTCCCTATCTGGCTAACTGGAGCCCCTTTTACTGGTGAGGAATGTGAGGGGTGATTGTGATCTACAAGCCTGCAGTTCTTTTAGCGAATCTCCATCTGAGAAAAATCACCAGACCTGTAATATCGTCTCCACCTGTTGAGAACAAGAACGTTTTGTGTGTGTTTATTGAATTAATATCATTTCAGTCCCTTTTCGCTGTGACAGGAATCAAATATTTCCTCCTTGGAAGAAATATAAAGCCTTACCAGTTTGGTTCCAATGCAAGCTTATTATGTATAGGTATCCCCTTGCTTCGTACTTGAAGTTATAATTGATCAAATTTACCATACGGATGTGATCTGCATAGTTTAACAAGTCTCAGCCCTTGGTTAGCTGGAATCAGGCATTTATACGAGATTCTTGTGACATAAGAAATACCTAAGGCCATGAACAGATAAAAAATTGTAGTCTAGAAGACCATGATTTATATACATAAAATTTACTCAAAAGTCAATAATTATATTTAACAAATAAATCATGCAGATCAAATCGAAAAAACCATGGCCATCAAAATCATACGATAAAATTTGATCTCAGCGTTCGGTTTATGATGCAAAGTCATAATTTACCATCACAAGATTCGGTTATGAAGTAAAGTCTCGTGACAACGAGGCTGGCAGCCAAGGCAGCATTATACTGACGAGACACTCTGCACCGTGTTTAACTGGGGGAAGTACAGATTGGATGAGCTCTCGGTTATCGGGCATTCTTCCTCCCATTCAAACGCAACCTATTGAAAAGACATTTTTGTAAAACGGACAAGTGGGGGCCGCTTAGCAAATTTAGAATAAAGAAAGGAGTTTTGTGAAATATAAAATTTTTGAATGGCGGGAACTAAAATAAGTTTACTTCCGCCAAAGTTACATTAAAAGACTCCAAGAATCTCAATAGTAACAGAAACGCCCTTACCGCCAAAATCCGAGAGCCCCCAGTCCGTGCGATCTCCCTCCATTTTGGAGCCCTAGAGAGAAGACAAGGAGGAAGAAGGAGAAGAAAGGCGAGGGGACTGTTGCGGCGGGAAGAGGAGAATGCTTCAATTCCACGAGCACATTGTATCGGAGCTCTTGGAGGACGAAAATGGAGGACTCGTCATCCTCGCTTCTGGCCTCGGTCTCCACAAGATCGTCTCCTCCCTCCTCCTCCTCCATTCGCCCTCTCAGGGATCCGTCTTCGTCCTCTCCGCGTCTGACTCGCAAAAGTCAGCCATCAAGAACGAACTCATCCTCAATTCTCCTAGCCCCAACTTCGCCGAGATCGCGTTCGATTCTTCCTCGCAGCACCGTCAGGAACTTTACTCCGAGGGCGGGATCTTCTTCATCACTACTAGAGTTCTCATCGTCGATATGCTAAATTCTAGGGTTCCGATGTCGAGGGTCGCCGGAATCGTTATCCTCAACGCGCACAAACTCACCGAGACCTGTACTGAAGCGTTCATTGTTAGGGTCTACAGGTCGTTCAATCGCGCCGGTTATGTTAGAGCTTTCTCTGATAAACCGCAGGCTATGGTGTCTGGGTTCGCAAAAACCGAGAGAATCATGAAGGCACTGTTTATCAGGAGGCTGTTCCTATGGCCCAGGTTTCAGGTTTTCGTTTCCGATGATCTGGAGAGAAATCCGCCTGAGGTTATCGATTTTAGGATTCCTCTTTCAGGCCATATGAAGGGGATCCAGACGGCCTTGCTCGAGGTGATGGATGCCTGCTTGAAGGAATTGAAGAAGACGAACAAGGTGGATGTGGATGATCTGACAGTCGAGAATGGTCTGTTCAAGTCGTTTGATGAGATTGTGCGGTCACAGCTGGATCCTATTTGGCACGTCATTAGCAAGAAAACTAAGCAGCTCGTTTACGATCTCCAAAGCCTGAGGAGATTGGCGGATTATCTTGTCCGGTATGATTCTGTTGCTTTCCTGAGGTATCTAGACACTCTTAGAGTTTCGGAAGGAATTCGTTCGGTCTGGATGTTTGCAGCATCAAGCCAGAAAATTTTTGAACTGGCCAAGAAAAGCGTCTATCGGTTGGCGAAGGGGAGCGAAGGTGATTTGGCAGTGGTTGCTGCGAGCCGGGTAAGGGGTCGTCTTGGCAAGAGTAGAATAGAAGAAGGATCAGAAGCAGATGGGAGAAATGGTAATCTCAATTTTGAGACTCTTCTTCGTTTTTGTCCCTTTCTCCCGATACTATTCTTGACATGCATCACAATAGGCGATGACTGAAATTTGCAAAATATATATTGATGTTGATTTGCTTGTTCAGTTCATAATCTCACTTTTAAAATTCGTGATTGCTTTCTTGATGTGTATCATGGATTCGGTTCTATTTGAAATATCGGCCGGCTAATGTTCGCTACTTTATTGTTGTTACATGCTTATTCTAATTTCCCAGTTGATGAAGCAGCTACATCAGATGAGCAAGGAAAGCGTTCAGCAGCGAGATCTGGGGTAGTGTTAGAAGCTGTTCTGGAGGAGCCCCCAAAATGGAAAGTGTTACGTGTGAGTGAGTGAGTGCCCTTTGCCTAATCCAATTACGTGTTTGCTGTTTCCAATGCTTTTCTTTTTGTTTCTCTTGTGATTTTTGTTTCTTTTTTTTTTTTTTTTTACTATTTGACACACGTGTTCACGGCACAAAGTGGTGTTGATAAATTGCATCAAAAACTTCTTCTCTGTTATAACTGGTTCTCAGAGTTTGTAATCTACGGCAATTTTTTTCTCTGGTTGTTTCATCATATTCAGGTCATTCCAGACCTTCCCAGTATATGAAGAGCTTAAGAAACAAAAAATTCTTAGAGATCTAGTTAGCACTTTTTGATTTTTTTTTATTTGATAGCTACAAGAAATGATTAAGCAATATGCGGAGGCATATTTCCCTCAAATCGCCAATGAATGGAAACAGCAAACTTGTGTGTGTAATCTTTCCTATTGCCCTCACCATGTGTAAGTGGCTTAGAAATTTGTTAACAACCTCACTTTCGAAAAAAGGAAAAAGAGTCCATATGTCGTTCCTGCTTAAACTCTCTATCCTTGTTAAAGGCTTAAAGCTTAGCTGATGCTTTCTGGTGCCTTGACTTACTCTGGGGCAATCTCTGATAGATGGCATATGGAATTTGGGAGTTTGCCTTTTCCATCTTAGGTGGGGCCTTCAGTCCTAGATGTGAATGTACCACCCTTTGTAGTTTGTACTCTTCTCAAGAGAGTGCTACTAGAAGGGCTCTTTTAAATGAGTAAAATATGGATTAAAAGAACCGAACAGTGTAGGTTAAATGGAACTATCCAAAATGGTTTTCAGTGGCTAGGGATGAATACTGTGGTTCTGTTGCAGTCTTTTCACAAGCCGCAGCTTGCAGTTTTGTCAAGGTTATGAATGACACAAGCATGTGGCAAGACCTATTATGCTAACCTTTACTTGAATAGTTCAAATGTAATGGTAGTTTCCTAAAATATATATACATGTAGTGTATGTAATATAGTTGTATACCCAGTCGTACCCCCTTCTGTTTTTTTTTCTATTTTTTGTCTTCAAGTTGCTGTGTCATGCCTTCCTACCTGCAACAATACCTGTATCCCTACCTATGTGACTTAGTCCTCAACTTATTAATGGTTGTGTTGGTAGTTTTATTGATTATTTTCTTTCGCGGATCTAATAATCAGCTCTTGCATGGCTGCAGAATTTCATTTTCCTCTAATTTTAGCATTTCTGTTTTCTTTTCTCCATGTGTTGTGCATTTCATGTTTCTATCTCTGAATTTGTTGAAACCAATATTGTCTAAGATCTTAAAAACACGCCTGCAGCATTTTTCTGAGATGAATTTTCTTTGATACATGGATATTACTGTGGGTGTTGGCAAAATTTATGTTATGTTATCAATGGGAGTATGCGATGTTTAAAAAATGGAGTACCACTGTTAACTTCAAACTTTTCGACCCGAAAGGTTAAGTACATAACTTAGTGGCTTATCACTTTTTTTTTTGGTACGTGCCCTTCGATCAATCCACACTGTGTCCATCTATTCAAGTAAGTGCTTTTGTTGGCAGGGAGTGCTTGAAGAAATAGAAAACAAAATGAAAAATCAAGCGCTTTCAGGCAAAGGAGAATGTACATCTGAAGAACTTGATCATGGAGCAATTCTGGTAGCCTGTAAGGATGAACGATCTTGCATGCAGCTACAGGATTGCATGGCAAAGGGGGCTCGGCAGGTACCAGACATGTGCTTAAGGACGTTTGCTTTGTGAGATATAATCAGGCCTTTTCTTCTAGAGTATAGTCTGATTGCTTGTTTGATTGTGACTTGCCTATCATTAGGTTGCCTTCTAGAATGGTGAACCTCATGATGTATGCATAACTCATACTGGAACTACACATAGTTTTACATTGCATGCACTGTAAAATTATGGATATTGGATGCCATATGCAACCAAAAAAACCAGTTATTGTAACATATGTACTTCCATCAGGTTTACGTTTGCATGCAGATGGTGCTCTCCATATAAAGTATGCTCTGAGCTTTTTGAATTCTGGTGTGACGTGGGGAAAAAAAAAACTGCTGGCTGTCTTGTTGTAGGACCTGGTCGTTTGCCTTTTTTTTTTCTCAAATGTTTTCATGAGTTTCGGTGAGGTACAATGCAATACCATGAAGGGATATAGACACCTGCCAAGGTGCTTTCTCAAATTTGCTTCCAAATCTGAGTTCCTGGTTTGTGTAAGGTTTGGCTTTTATGATCTATGGATTGCTCAAGTGTTGTTAAATCTAACTGGCAACTGTTGTTATCTTATAGATTGCTGCTGTGAGAAACTGTCAAAGGCTCGACATTTTTTCGATGAATTGTTAAAACCTTAAAATTGTTGAATGCAAGGGTCAGTTAGAAACTTAGACTTTAGGCTGTTTGTCTCTGACTCCATCTATCATTGATCTGCGAAGGGAATTGCTTTTGCATGGATTATCTTCTTCATCTACGAATCAGTTTCATGCTATGGATAGGAGTTCTAACTTTTTTCAGATTTGTAGGTCATGAATGAAGAGTGGGAGAAGTATTTAGTAGGAAGGATAGAGTTGCATGGATTAAGAACACAAAGCAACAAAAAAAGGAAGAAAGAACTGGCAGGGTTTGGCATATTAAATGGGACGGTCCCAGCAGGGCCAGTGGAAACTACTGAAACTGGCAACATGTATCTGTTAGAGCATAATGTTCTTTTAGCAGCAGCGGCTGATGTGGGGAAGCGAATCAAGCAAGGAACTGTTGTAAACAATGCTTTACTGCCTGAAGCAAGTAAGGCTGGGCATGGGCAAGGAAGAGGAAAAGGAGCCTGTGTAAAGGCAAAGTGGACCAAATTTCCAAGTGTTAAAAGTAACAAAGAAAAACATTCTGAGATTTCTGAGTTAGAAAAAGAAAAAGTTGAACATAAAGATTATCTGGCTGATGTTTCAGAGTCTGAAAGCAATAAAAAAGAAAAGTGTGATATTGCGGACGTAGAGAGAGTTCTGGCAAACCCTGAAACATGCAGCTGCTCTGAGACGCAGACTGTTGAGAAATGGATCCATGATGTAAATTCAAATGGAAGTGGAAGCAACTGTTCAACACCTGTGGTCCATTTCTATGCACTGGAGAGTGATCAACATATACTGGATGTTCTGAGGCCTTCTGTTATTATATGCTACCATCCAGACATGACATTTGTCAGGGAAATTGAAGTCTATAAAGCAGAGTACCCTTCAAAGAAGTTGCAAGTTTATTTTCTGTTCTACGATGATTCAACAGAGGTGCAAAAATTTGAGGCTAGTATACGGAGAGAAAATGGAGCATTTGAATCTCTTATTAGGCAGAAATCTTTGATGATGTTCCCTGTTGATCAGGTAGCACCATCACCTCTCTCTTTCTGAAGTTGTTTGCAAAGCAGTGGGTTACCAAAATCACTTCTTTTCTATTTAAGTCATGCACATTTGATGCTTTCTCAGGATGGACGATGTCTTGGATTGACTATCCTTAGTGAACCACAGTCTTTGGATTCTCGGAATGCCTTGACTAGAAAGGCAGGTGGTAGAAAGCTGCCAGAAAAACAAATGCAGGTAACTGGTGTCGGCTGAAAAGTGTTTCAATCTTAAGAAATTTGATTGTAAATTTATGGAGGCGTTTTTATTTGTAGGTCATAGTGGACATGCGAGAATTCATGAGCAGCCTCCCCAATGTTCTCCATCAGAAAGGCATGAAGATTGTGCCTATCACTCTGGAGGTAGGGGATTATGTACTTTCACCTCTAATGTGCGTTGAAAGAAAGAGCATATCTGACCTTTTTTCAAGCTTCATATCTGGTCGCCTCTACAATCAAGTGGAAACAATGGTCCGTTACTACCGGATACCTGTGCTGCTTATTGAGTTTTCTCAGGATAAAAGCTTCTCTTTTCAGGTATATGCTTCTGTCTTCTTGGCCATTATCTGGTGAATGCCTGTAGTTTCTTATTTGAAGAATATTCATGTGCACTTTCTTCAAGAGTGCTTTTGTGATGATGTTTATGATTTCCAGCTAAGGCTGAATGAGGATCTGCCCTTACGTCACATTAGTGCAGGATGAGGGTTTGGGTGCAGTTTCTGGGATATATATATATATATATATATATATATATATATATATATATATATATATATATATATATATATATATAACTAAAAATAAGATTGTTCATAAATAATAAAACTTGTAATTAACAATGAACAAATTATATTTTGAGCAATGATTCAATGAAAAAAATTAATTTATTTGTTGCCACACTTGAGATCCACCCGCACTCGCACCCAAGTTGTGTCGACTTGGGTGGGGTGACCTTTTTGAAGTGTTCATGTTAGTTGGATCTGCCGATGCTTTTCCACATGCTTGCACTGCTAAGTGCTTATGTCAAACTTGTTGGCTTTCCATTTCCTGGGCGTGTTATGTGGTGAAACTAAACAGGAACTGACTTAATTCCTGTTAGTGTAAAAATGTGAGTAGTTGGAGTTGGGGCCCTTGCCAAATCGTTTCTACACCTTGTTATTAAAATGTCTGCTTTTATTGCTGCTATAAGTTTTGCATTAGAGAGAATTTTGCCCTAACTAGTGGAATTTTGGTCCAAGTGATCTCTTTTTTTCTTCCTCTTAGGTAATGTGAACTTGTTTGAGCGTAATAGTTCCATACATGCTGATGTTTTAGGGGAAAAATTATGCAAAACGCGAGCCCTTAAGTGAACAGTTTTGTTTATCACGGAATCAATCCCATTTAAGCTTGTTCTGACAAGCAAGTAGAATGCTTATGTGTGCAGGCGATGTGTTTCCTTCCATGGCTAATTAATAAATGTGAACGATAATGAAGGGGCAAATGTAGGGTTTACCAGATTCTTTTGTGGTTCTCATAATGTTACATGACTTAGGTGCTCCATCTATGTCCATATATCAAGTCTTACGTTTTTAACTTCTTATTCATTTGTTTGTTGTTTCCTTGTGAGTTGTGTGTCTTGTGACTAGTACGGAAAAGGTTTCTGATCTTGTTTGATATAGTTAGTGCTGTTGTGCTTAGTTTGCTGAAAGGTAAATTCACGCTAAATATATGAATGGTACCTTTGAGATGCATGAGAAACCACAGAGTATTTTTGTAAATTTATTTTCCAATGTGTTTTCTTTTTTTTAATTTTTTTTCAATCTCATTTTTTGTTTGATATGCTTTTGCTTATGCAGTCGGCAAGTGATATTGGTGAAGACGTTGTGCCCACAAGCATAATTTCTAAGCTTTCTTTACTGGTCCTGCATTTCCCTCGCCTTCGTCTTGTTTGGTCCCGCAGCTTGCACGCAACTGCTGAAGTTTTTGCTTCCCTCAAGGCTAACCAAGATGAACCCGATGAAGCTGCTGCCATGCGGGTAGGCATCCCTTCTGATGAAGGCATAATCCAAGATGACGTGAGGTAAGCTGCAAATAAACAGCACTCAATGAAAAAAGTTCTGAGAAATATAAGCTGCATAAATAATTTGTGCCTCTGATCCGTTGGGCACCAGATGCTTCCAGATGCTTTTTAACATATACTCTTCATGGATGTCAATGTCCTTTATATTTAGATAGATGGAAAATTGATGAAAAAATCTCATTTGCACTAAGCTTTTCAGCTGCATGATACTGTAGTTTAATTCCATTGGAGGACTTCCAAATAAGTTCCTTCCCGTCCTCTATACCCTCGGTGGTAACAGGCATATGCAAGGGTGCAGTCTCCTGTCTGCTTGTTCAAAGTCCATTTTGCTCATGGGGTTGCCTTTGGCAGTTGGGTCTGCCTTCCTAGTGAGGTTGATACTAAGAAAAAATTTTCCTGCTTTTTCCTTTTTTATGCTTATATACTTTACTATGTAAGCTTCTTTCCTAGCCTATCTTGGACGCGTTATGCTTCTACTCGAGCAAAGTTTGTCTTCTGTGGACGAGATCATTGCTGGAATGGGCTATAGAGGATTCTTTGATGGGATCCTGAAGATCTTTCTGAGAAGCTTGTTCAGGAAAAAAAGGAACAGAAAAAAGGAAGTTCCTAGTTATCGTTTTGTCAAGCACAGTTTGCACTTTGCTCCAGCAAAACGCATTCTTCTCCATAACCATTAGAAAGCCTATTAAGTTCCTAGACTTCTTGTCTTCTCCCTCCTGTTACCACTTTGGTATTTTCCTGTTCTCTAGCCATGCCTTATCTGACTTTTTTCCTTTTGATGTATTATCTGCACAGCCTTTTCTCTCATGTGAATGTAACAAAAGATTTATCAAGTAATCACCTCATATAAAACACCTGCCACCCGGTGATGGCCGATTGAAATCAAACCAGTGGCAAACCAATTTGATTCATTGGGCGACACATGGATGTTACATGTACACATACTTTTCATTTTTTTTTATTTTTAAAATTATTTTTTTATTTTAATTATTTCTACATATTTTATTTATGTAATTGTTCAACAAATGACCTTTTTTTTTGCCCATTCACAACCGGTTCATCTGAATCACTGTATCGGCAATTTGGCCGATTCAGTTCAACTGCTAATTTTTATTCCACTGCAAGACAGGAGTGGACTGGTATGCAATATTTGGAACGCGCGTGGATTTACTGGACCATCTGCAGAACATTGACTCTTTATTGCTTCATTTTCTTTCCCATTATGGTGCTGACAACTGACATCTTCGATCGTTTCTTTTGCATGTATAATACTGAAGTGCTCTACGCTTGCCATGTACATTAGATTCAATAGCTTTTTTCTGCTGCATATTTTGCTGTGCATGTGGACATGTTTTTCTATAATGGTCACATGATGAAGTGGCAGTACACGTCCATCTGATTTGGGTTATGTTGTTTGTTGCTGCTCCAGAGCCGAAAATTACAACACATCTGCCGTGGAGTTCCTAAGAAGTCTCCCAGGCGTCACTGATTCTAATTATAGGAAAATCATGGACGGATGCAAGAGCCTGGCTGATCTTGCCATTCTTCCCGTGGAGGAGCTTGCCGAGCTCATGGGTGGTCAAAGGGCAGCTCACACACTAAGGGATTTTCTAGATGCCAAATTCCCAACGTTGTTGTAATTATCAGAAGTACTATTTATATTGCTGAAGCATCAGGTAGCTTCCTCGACATCTCATTGTCAGTGTCTGTAAAAGCAGTCTGTGAGTTACCGCACGGTAGTGAGTTGGTGCTACGTTCGAACCGTTTCTTCTGGAGAGAGAGAGAGAGTTGCTTCTGCCATCAGAGAGAGGTGCTCCTGCCATCGCCCGTCGTTTTCAGGTAGGTGTATGGTACTGGATATGGCTGCTTTTAGTTTAGCCTTTCTTACAAAGTCAAGGTGATGAAATTCTTTCTAAAGCGAGCATTTCCTCTCCGCGTAATTTGCAGGAAAACTGTCAAACGCAATGACTGAAACGATATACGGCGTCATATATAATCCTTGTGTAGACCTCCATAACTTTTTAACTATTGGTAAGAATTCGTTCATTAAACAACCTACACATGCTTAATCAATGCCAACATCTGTCTAGAGCCTGCGTGAGTATATATCATAAGCCCATTCTTGACATGATATTTAAAGTTCAACCAAGTGACATTGGTGATCTGATGGTCACTTCAGAAGTCGTTTGGCTGTAAGAATATTAACATGTTTCATGTACTTGCTCTAAGATTCATAAAAACATTATGATACAATGTTTAATGAATTTATCTCCGCCTACCTCTGAAAAGATACATGGAACTGTATGTTTTTGTTCTCATTATCGAACAGCCCTTAATCATGCTTCTGTTTTTTTTTTGGGTGACAAACTTTTTAATGAGGCAGACGAGGCCGTATATGTGAGACAGAATTGACCTAGTTTTTCAATGGCATTAGAGAAAAACCCGGGCCACTTGGGTGTGTCTCCTAGACTTCAAGTACACACTATGATTTGGCTTCCAAAAGGAGGTGATCTATAATTTTAAGATTATATTATGCTTTGGCTTCCGAAAGGGGTTGACTGTCTCCTATCTGTCGTGCCCTTCCCTTCTATGTTGACCCCCATTTTTTTCCTACTCATTATCTAACTTTACACCTTTGAACTTCAGGGTCTAGAGTCTAACATACTGATTAACATGCGGCAAAATATGTCTTGCTTTATGTAATTCGTCCTTCAGTGTCCACTTGTATTTTGCATTGTATTATTTAATTCAGATATTTAGAAGACTATTGTTAATCTTCTATTACATTATAATAGCTATAACAAAGCTATTACTTGTTTTTCAGAAGGATGTAGGTCAAAGACACTCATATTTTAGGGTTATAACAAATTGTATAGATAAGGTTGTTGTATTTAAATGTACTGCAAAAAAAAAAAAAATCTTCGAACGAACTATTTTCCCTTTCCAAAGTGTAATCATACTTTCCAATGACTTTAGAATTTTTTGTTTTTCATGATAGGTCATATTGCAGACACTATTCCTTCTCAGCTTATGAAACATTAATTGTATTATAAAAAAACATGACTTAGAATTGATTTCGAGATCGCATTAAAGTCTAGTAATCTTTTGGGACCATTTGGATGACAGCGCAAAATGAAGGACGTCCAAGGAACGTGACGTTTCTCAACTTATTCACAAAAAATTGTATTTTGAGCATGTCCCTAAACATATAAATTATTTTTAATAAGTCATTAAAAATATTAACTTTCATAAAACTAAATTTTCTCATTCAAATGCCCGATAACCAGTCTTGATAATTTTGTAATTTGTGTGGGAGTGTTTTTTTTTTTTTTTTTTTTTTTTTTGTGTGAGTGGTTCATCTTCGCCGAAAGAGGCAACTGCTTTCCCATTGTACCCATCACTTTTACAGTTCATAAAGCTTGTGTCAAAACTTATTATTGTCCAAAGGATGAGTGCAAATGCAATAAGTTGTGGACGGGATTTAAACTCAACCCTTAATGTGAGGGAGTAAATTAATAAAGGGGCAAAACTACTATAAAAGAGAGGTTGCCTCATCTTACTACTACTGTTATTAGAGAATGATTCCTGTGTTATGTCTTAACAAACCTGTGTCCCCATAGTTTAAAGTCAAGGGGTTCATTTAAAAAAAAAAATTGAGACTCACGCCGGTTTTTAACTTCATATAGGCTTGTTACGTTTAGTCAATAAAAATATTTTAATCATTTTTAATCCATAAAACATGATCGCTATTATGAGCCGTAACGTTTTTCATTGCAATAATGAAATGTCGGGCCGGGACCCAGCCCGGGTACCGGGCCGACATCCTTCAAACCAAGGCCCGGCCCGGCTGGAGTAGCCATAACCACAGGACAGCAGGTTTTCCGGCGAGACCACCAGCTGCCAGTCACACGCTTCTGATGGGGCATGTCGGTGGAAACAGACTAGAGCAACGTCAATAGCCACGCCTTGCATCGAGGAGCTATCTCCTGATCTGCTCCTGCGTGGTGCGCAAAGAAGATGATGAAGGCGAAAAGGGGGAAGACATGGAGGAAGGGATCGCCCATCACTCGTTCTTCATCAGCATCATCTTCCTTCTCCTGCGGTTCTCTTAATTTCTGCTTTCTTCTTCTGCTGTAGGTAATTAGGTAATAGATGGAAGCTAGAAGATTTGAGTGCCCCTGCAAGTCGGCGGCAGCAGGGAAACCCTGCTCTCTGAAACGGTAGGTCGAGTTTTGACCTAACGGGCCAATCGGGCCTCCGAGTAGCCGGTTCTGCTATTTGCCTGGGTCAGACTGAGTACCGGGTACCCGGTGACGGCCCGACTCAAGGCTTACGTATTACGAATGACCTATTTGTTATGCCGTTATTTTCAATTGTTTTTAATTAATAATTTTGAACCCTGATTCCCACGATTAGAGTACGACAAAGTCTGACAAGGGATGGATTTCAGGCATAGTAGCCGCCGAGTACGACCACCCCAAAGTTACGTCAAGCTCCCAAATCTTGACGTATTTATTAAACGCGGATGAATATTTCGGAAATATTCATACAAGTGCTCATCTTTACATAAAATTATATTCATGTGGAGCCCCGATTTGAGTAAATTCAAATACTTCATCTTTTCCCGTGTCTCTCTCTCTCTCTACACATGTAATATATACTTTGCAGATTTGAGTAAATTCAAATACTTCTTCTTTTCCCGTGCCCCTCTCTCTCTCTCTCTCTCTCTACACATGTAATATATACTTTGCAGATGTATATGTGTATTTATTGGTATATTTTAACTTTTCATACTGTGTTGTCAATTTTCATACTCGTGGGAAAAGCGGTTTAAGTCCGCGGTTGAGTATATTTTATCTTCAAATATTTGATTGTTTGTATATACATATCGGTGTTCATAAAGACATTGAAGCTGTTGAATTAGTACCCAAAATTTTTAGTTCTGCTAGTCGCTTGGTCTTTGTGTTGCTCACATTAATGGGCTGTTGCCTGACAAATCACATCTGAGATGGAATTAAGGGCGATGACTGCTCTTTATTAGTATTAATGATTTTACCTTTTTGGAGGGCCCTCATCCTTTTGGCTTGGATGAGACCAGCTTAGAAGCATTATGTGACATATAATATATTTGTAGCGGAGTTATGATATTTCTGGTTGAAGGGCACTTGAGTCACTGATTTAGGTTTGGTGCGGGCACATATTTAATTTTTGAGTTATCACTATTTCATCTTAAGCTCTTGGCATGAAATCTTTTATAGTTAGTGTACGCAGTATCCCGCACTAGTCCTTATGTATCCCTGTCACTATTGGTATATATGTGTATAAAACTACTTTTAGATAAATTAAGATTTTTGGAAAACTGTTTTAAATATAATAAATAAAAGTGTGTAATGTTGTCTTTTACTTTTTTTTTTAATTACTTTCTTCCACTTTAAATCAAAAAATTGAGCTATGTCATGATGCATCCATAATGAAAAAATTTTGAGGTGAAAGCCGAAAAAAAAAAGATTTTCAAAAATCTCAATCTCAATCAAGATGAGAACAAAGCAGAGAATGATCGACCTTTCCTGATGAGTTCAATATAGCTCCATGATGGGATGCGCAGTAAGGCGACCCACGTTGAATCCGTGGGAGAGGGCCAAGGGATGTCCCCTTTTTTGGATGTGCAATGCCGTCGAAAAAAAAAGTCGAAAAGGATGGTTCTCTATCTGGAATATCAACAAAAATTTAGGACTTCAAATGAAAATCCGTATCTACCTACCCCTTCCAATTCCGTTTCTCTGCTTGAAAGATTCCAATATATTTCCAACGCGCCATAAACCCTGCAGATTCATGTGAATCCGGATCATTATTTCCAGATACGAATTTAAGTACATTATCCAAAGTTTCGCGTGCACATGACAACTAAATTATTTTTGGGATTGTTATACAAATAAGGATATGTAGTTTGGAATTATATGAATCCAAGCTTTGACATTGAAGAGAAAATTGACATAATTAACAACTATATTAAATGAGGTTTAATTTAAATAGAACCCACCGGGTCGGGTGTCTTTCAAAATCACTTACCCAATTAGACAAATTAGCAAAGGCAAATGCAAACTGGATTAGTATCTAATCACTGCGAATGAGTAATGAAAATTTGGATCCGATATGAGTTGGATGGTGAAACTGGATCTAGGTTCTATTTGGTTGCATAAAAGACGTGTTCAATAGTCGAAAACCGAATTGGTAATGCATATTTGGATTTTTTTCTATCTAAGTCAAGGACAGAATCAGAACCCAAACCCGAGCCTAGTCCGCCCCGATTAACGTCCCAGCAGTGGCTTGCTCGAAAAATTTTTCAGAAACAATGGCGATGAAAAATCTACGAAGATATAAAGGGTGAGAAAGCGAGTGAAGGCGAGAGAGACCAGAGGGCGGGGAAGGGAGAACTCGCTGTTGAGATACGAACTTTGTGGGGGAATGGCGATTTCTGCAAATGGGTGCCTCTCAAAAACTCCTCTCATGCCACAAAGCCCCAAAATCCGGCCTAAGTCCGTCGTTTCCGTCCGGGCCGTGCGGTCGACTGAACCATTGAAGCCCGGGACGGCTGATCTGGGAGGGAATAAGGGCGGGAATTGGACGATCGATAGCTGGAAGTTGAAGAAGGCACTCCAGATTCCGCAGTACCCCAACAAACAAGAGCTCGAGGAGGTTCTCAGCCGCATCGAGAGCTTTCCCCCCCTCGTCTTCGCTGGCGAGGCGAGGAAGCTTGAGGAGCGCCTCGCGGAAGCGGCCGTCGGGAGGGCGTTCCTGCTTCAGGGAGGTGATTGTGCCGAGAGCTTCAAAGAGTTTAATGCCGATAACATCCGGGACACCTTCCGGGTTCTCCTTCAGATGGGGGTCGTCCTCATGTTCGGAGGCCAGATGCCCGTCATCAAGGTTTGGTATTTCTTTCGTTTTTTGCTGATTTCCGTTCCGATTTAGGATGGTATTCTTTTCGTTAGTAAATTTTGTGTTTTTTCGTCGATTCATTTCTTTGATCTATTCAATTTATTTTAGTACGGATAGGCCGTGTCTTGGATTCTAGCCAGGACGTTGGATATTTAAACGTGAACGATTTGATTTTTCATTTGGTTCGCGTTTTCGGTTTTCGAAAGGGAATTTGCTTTTTCATTCGTTTTATGTCTTCTGTTTTTTATTGGGTGGGATTTTCGGCAACGTATTCGACGTTTTCTAAGGTTGACAATTATTTTCTAATGATCTCTTTGTATGCGATTATTCTTTTGCTTCTACTTTTGATCGCACATCGTTGATGGTCTTTTAGAGTTTTGATCTTGGTCTATGAATTTTCCGTTTATGTTTTCTGCTGAAACTTACTAATGTACAGGAGATTGTAGCTTGTTAACGTTTGTAAGCGTTCAGTTGTACATACCTTTTGCAATCTTGGACAAGAAAAACCTTGCACTACGGGTGGTTGTCGACTTGCCTTTGATTGAATTTGTGTACCATCTTCTTTTCTTGGGAAGTGGACATATATGCTCCCAGTGTGTTCGTTTATCACTTGGTTTATCCATTTTCTCTCCTGTGCGAGCAGTCTTTCTTGCAATTCTCGCAGCTGGATATTAGCACAACCTGAATCGTTTTATTTCCTTTGGGAGTTGGGACGCCTGACCCTGGATACTGAAATGTGGTTTTTTACTGAAGAGCAGGTGGGACGAATGGCTGGTCAATTTGCCAAGCCCAGATCAGAGCCCACCGAGACTAAGGACGGGGTGACGCTTCCTAGTTACCAGGGAGATAACATCAATGCTGATGCCTTCGATGAGAAATCTAGAATCCCAGATCCTCAGAGGTTGATCAGTGCCTATACCCAGTCTGCAGCTACCGTGAATCTTCTTCGTGCTTTTGCTACTGGAGGATATGCTGCTATGCAGAGAGTCACCCAGTGGAACTTGGATTTCACTCAACATAGTGAACAAGGCGAGAGGTATCTGATACTTAATGGCTTATGCCTCTCATACTGGAGATTTCCATTCGGATTTTGCTAAGACCAAGAAGTTAAATAAACTACCTTTTTCTTTATGAGTTCATAGTGTTGATATTTGAGTCTTATGGAACTTACCTATCTATAACAGGTTTATGGAGCTTGCCCAGAGAGTGGATGAAGCTTTGGGATTTATGGCGGCTGCTGGTCTGACCATGGATCACCCCATAATGACAACCACCGAGTTCTGGACTTCCCATGAGTGTCTTCACCTCCCCTATGAGCAATCCTTAACAAGACTGGATTCCACATCCGGACTTTTCTATGATTGTTCTGCTCACTTCGTTTGGGTAGGGGAGAGGACAAGACAGTTAGATGGCGCTCATGTAGAGTTTCTACGGGGTATTGCCAATCCTCTTGGTATAAAGGTGATGCCTTGGTCATAATATTTTCTACCTTTTCTTTTTCCCCTGGTTCTCTTTTAGTTGCAATCGTCATGTTCTTGCAACTTTCATGTGGTTACGCTGGGTGTCGAAATACTTTATATTATGAATACCTTTTTCATTCTTTGGGCACTTCTTTTTCGAGCACATCGCCGTTTTGGTGATTTACTAATTCAAGAGTTCGTTTGAGAACTTTTGCTTGAATTCCATTATATATTTTATCGAATTTCATTTTGCTCAATTATCTGAGCTATCTTCTCTGTAATTCGTCTCTGGTGTACAGGTAAGTGATAAAATGGATCCTAAGGAGCTTGTGAGACTCTGTGAGATCCTAAACCCTCATAACAAGCCTGGGAGGCTTACCATAATCACTCGGATGGGAGCAGAAAATATGCGTGTCAAGCTGCCACACCTGATCAGGGCCATGCGTCAGGCAGGGCTCATCGTGACCTGGGTCAGTGATCCAATGCATGGAAACACAATTAAGGCGCCATGTGGCTTGAAAACACGTTCCTTTGATGCAATCAGAGTAAGTTAAACATGGTATTTATTAATGGTTGATGCTCTTTAGGAATCACTGCCTTTCTATTTCCAATCTTATTTAGAAATCTAATGAATTTCTTTCTTTCCTTGTGTAGTCTGAACTTAGAGCTTTCTTTGACGTGCATCAGCAAGAGGGTAGTTATCCAGGAGGAGTGCATTTGGAAATGACCGGGCAGAATGTCACTGAGTGCATTGGAGGATCAAAAACAATTACTTATGATGACTTGAATTCCAGATACCACAGCCACTGTGATCCTAGGCTTAATGCTTCTCAGTCTCTAGAACTGGCGTTTGCAATTGCTGAGAGGTTGAGGAAAAGAAGGATCAAGGCTGGCATGTCTCTTTTCAAATAGACAGATTCTTCTCTCCTTGATGCTAAAGAGATGTTTGGTTTTCTGACTTTCCATCCTTTTTGTCGCTGTAGTGGCATTGTAATATGAGAAAATAAGCCTATGATGTCTTATTGGGTTTGGGACTACAGGTAGACTCCATCCTCTGTTTAAACATTTGATCGTACTTACTATGCAGTGAAGATGCAATGTTTCGTCCAAGTAAAACTTTATTTTATAGTTATAAATAAGCTTTCTAGGGCCTCATTCATGCTTTTAAAACATACAATTAGATGGCAAGAAAACTTGACGTTTTACTGGTAAAAGGCAGCTTATTATTCAATTCTTGATAAGTGCATTCATATAGGTTTGTGTCGCAACAGCAGCAGCTTTTCCCTCTTTATAAAGTACAAAGGCCGCATATCACTTGTCTACAAAAGGCTGCTATCCTCTAAATATTACATAGGCTCATCGCTTTTGGCATCCAAACCTACTGTTGCTTCTGCGTGTTCGGCAATATTGACACCTGATCAGCCAGCTAGTTCAGTCCATCAGGGAACTGCTGTTCAGCGCATCCAACATAAGACTGGCCTCGACCATTAAACAGCCAGCCCATGTAACAAATGTGGGAGGACCTTATCCCAACAAAGCCACCCCTTTAGATGTCATCGTATTATTTTCATTATTTGATATATTTACGTGTCACTGTTTTCCTTAGTATGTTTAAAGATTCTCTTAAGTCATGAGAGGAACATACATCAATATCTAACCAAGTTGTTAAAGCAATAGCTACTAACAGACCCTATTTGCTTCCTTGATGCTATTCTTTCTTCACCTTCTTTGTGGACTAAAATCCTGTAGATATGATCTCTACAATTGTATATGCGAGCAACTTGTCCTGGATTGTCTTGGAGTGAATAGACGGTTTGTAAGAATTTCAAAATCAAGGGCCACATTGCACTGACTTTTCTATCTTAAAAAAAAAAATCAAGATCTTAAGATAGCACACTTCAGAGTGGCCTCCTTGTAAGAATACTATGCTAAATGGATATGTGAGGTTAGGTTGATCAAGCAGCTAACAAACAGCTTTCTACTAGATGATAAAACACTGAAAACCTGTTTAACTTTCATCCTCATTCACGCAAATATATGCATGCTCGTATGCATTGTGTATTAAAAATATGATATAACTATGCATGTAGGTATGCAATATGCTTGTGTATGCAAAATACTACATGGCAGACAGATAGACAGGTATCATGCACAAGTAGTGAATATTAGAAGTTAGAACCTTTGTTATTATCTGTCTTTAGTTTCATGGTTTCCTAAGTTCAACAAAGAATATACCTTTTTCATGTGACTGCAATGTGTAAAAAGGATTCGGAGTAAGAAAAAAACGATGGCACGAAATTCGTTGACTTCAAAAAATCGTTATTTTTACAAAGCACAATATGAAGTATATTTTATAGCAAACAATCTCATGGTAAAATGTCCTTGGATAGATTGAAATCAATGAGAGATTTTTTGTCTTCATGCACAATGAATGCACATTTACATACACACACACATGTACATGCACATTGGATATGAAAAATATGTTCATATAGTATCAAGTAGCTCCAAAGTTGTTTCCATATGAGCATTGTCTACGTTCCCTCCATATAAATTAAAAAGAAATGGCTCCTTCAAATCCCAAAATATAACCTTTGCACTTAGAGATTAAAAAAGGAAAGCATAAGTTGTTAGAGATTTTTTGTCTTCATGCACAATGAATGCACATTTACATACACACACACACATGTACATGCACATTGGATATGAAAAATATGTTCATATAGTATCAAGTAGCTCCAAAGTTGTTTCCATATGAGCATTGTCTACGTTCCCTCCATATAAATTAAACAGAAATGGCTCCTTCAAATCCCAAAATATAACCTTTGCACCTAGAGATTAAAAAAGGAAAGCATAAGTTGTTGCTAACTTATAGACAAGAGACAAACTAGAAAAAAGATAGAATTTGAACCGTGCATAATATGTCAGAGAGAGTTACTTTGTCATAAATATTTCCTTAAGGGACTGTTTGATGGCATGGAAATCTGGAATTGAAAATATATTTTTAGAAATATATTTTCTAGAAAAAATGAAATGAGAAAAATCTTTTTGATTCCCATTTTGATTCCCATTTTGATGTGTTTGTGTGATGACTGAGAAATATATTTCTAGAATTATATTTCTTAGTTTGATAAAAAAAACAAATATATTTCCTATTTTTTTAACAAGAGAACCACATCCTACTTTGGCCGTTCAACTGCTTGCTTTTTGTGGATATTGTGTAGAGTTACTGAAAGCAAAGCAACCAAATAAAAACCCTAAACCCTAACTTAAGATAGAGAAGAGGGAGCAGTCGGAGAGAGCAATTGACTGATCCTTTCAGACAAGGAGAGCCGGAGAGGACGAAGCCTTGCAGAGAGAGAGAGAGAGGGAGAGAGAAAAAGCTCGAATGAGATATGACTTTGGGAGGGAAATGAGTCTCTCTTTTTCCTTCCCTTTTCTTTTTCTTTGTTATTGTTTTCGCCTTTCATCCCTCCTCCTTTCCTGCTTTAACAGAATGAGAACAAGGCAGCGGTGGAGGACGAAGATTAGAAGAGGAAGGTGAGGCAGCGGTGGAGGACGAAGAAGAAAAGGAAGATGAGGGGAGACCGAAGCGAAGAGCCCTAACGAGCAAAAAAATAATTCCGAAAATATTTTTCCACCTCTCGCGGTGGAAACATATTTCTGGAAAAATCTTTTCGATTCCAGCCTCAATGGTCTAAAAAAAAATTCCACGTTTGATAAACCAGAAAAAATTTAAAATTTTGAATTTTTTTTTCCTGGGCTACAATAGATTTCCAGCCCATCAAATGGGCCCTAAGAGAGTACAAACTATAATATGTAGCAAGAATAAGATGTCCTTGTAATTCGAGTAATGGGTTCAAAATTTTCTCAATGCGCATAGCACATTCATTTGGAAAAAACAACAGCATTATTTCCTTAGAATGGTTACTGAAGTTCAATGAAAAGAGAATCCTTCACCATCCAGCAAGGCAACACGAAAACCAGTCATTTACAATTGCCGCTTCTATTCAATCATTCCTTCAACTTTAGTTTCAGGGCTTCCTTATTTGTTGCTCAAAGTGGAGCCCCTCAAATATGACATATCATCGACTGATGTCAACAATGAGAAAGTTATGCACATGTATTATGTGTGGTACCTGCTTTATACATAGTATAGACTACATAAACATATATATTTTTACCCTGTAATTCATTTTCTTTTATACTTTTATTTTTTCAATTATAAGGTTTTCAACTAGTTGTTGCATTTGCCAAACGTTTGTTTATAGCTCTTGAATAGCCCAATGGCTATATTTTGTCTGCCATTCGTTGTACATAAAAGTTTCTGAACCCACTTTATACATTTTCTTGTGTATCTTATGTCAAATATATATTTTTCTATTTTCATGTGTTGTGCACTCAAATTAGTTTTTATTACTTGATGTACAAGCACTTGTTCATGAGGTTTTACTTTTTGTATAATATTTTTTCGGATTCCTTGAGCATGTTAATTTGAGCTCTTGCTTCATTATACATAAGCACAAAAAATTATATTAAACAAGACTGCAGAAGATACAAACTGATTAGTTCACAAACTTACCAACAAAGTCGTATATTTGGTTGGTAGTATCATTTGCAATTTTCTTGTGCCCGATCAAATGGATCCAAAAGCTCTTGAATGAGTTTATCATGTGATAGTAAGTCCTTATCTCAACCTTCCACAGGATGACAAACATAGATAGAGTCAAAATTCTCAGTAGTCAGTAATGAATAAGACAAGAGAAACTTGTTATTGTGCTTCTGCATCTCAACCAACATAAAGAAATCTCTAACAAGGTCCGTAAGTCAAACACACATACATGTTTAATAACATGTAAAGTTAGAAAACAAATAGATCATAAGGTAGTGCAAGATGATTAGATTACTCAGCAGAAAAGTAATGTGCATTAGGCAAAACACACTGCACACATCGCTTGCACACATGCACACAATGTTAAATGAGGTACTTATATGTGCTACATATGTACATTGTTATAACACTACATATAAAGACATAGTATATATCATTTATAATCAGCGTTTTTTCTGTTTTTTGGTTTTCTGTACTTTTGTTCTGATTCTGCTTTTTTCTGGTCTGTTAAACAATCTGTTTGGAGGATCCAACAGATAGTTAATAGTCAACCGAACTACCCATCAGAGCCTCCAATGGATAGCTTGCTTGGGGCTCATTCCTGCTTATATATATATAATTATATATATTCCCTATTGAGCGTTAATCTACACCCGGCATCTCCTCCTTCCATTGATGCCTCTTAGAATTTCTTCTTCAGGCTCAACATGACACAGCACAGAAGCAGATGTCTGGCAGTGGGGGGGCTTCACTGACCGGCGGCAACCGGCAATGGATGGCAGCAGTCTTCAGCATTGCCATTTGCCGGCAGAGGATTTTTTTTTTGTTTCTATTTTTCGTTTGATCTCTTCAGAGCATCTTCTCTTCATCTCTTCAGAGCATCTTAGAGCAATGGACTTGTATGGACAGGTATAGGGAGCCTTACTGGTTTCCTTCTCCTTCCATAAAAGGGTTTGCAGGGTCAAGGTCGGAGAACATACTGAAATATTCGAGAAGACGAACTGCAGAACCCAAGTCATTTGGGTCAAGGTCGGAGAACATACTGAAATATTCAAGAAGACGGACTGCAGAGTCCGTCTTCTTGAATATTTCAGTATGTTCTCCGACCTTGACCCAAATGGCTTGGGTTCTACAGTCCGTCCTCTGGAATATTTTAGTATGTTCTTCAACCTTCCCTGCAAACCCTTTTGTGAAAGGAGAACTCCCTGTACCTGTGGATACAGGTCCATTGCTCTAAGATGCTCTGAAGAGAATAAGAGTGTACATTGCTTTTCTTTAATATAAGCCAAATGTTTGGTAATAATTACAAAAACCGGCCTTCACTTTTTACGCTTCCAATTAAAACTTATTCCTCTCTATAAACTCACAACTCAGAAGCATTTGATTGAAACCATAATAATGTAGTTTTTCTGCTATTATCAAAACTAACAAGCATTTTAAATTAAAAAAAAAAGAAACAAATTAACGTTTTCAGTATATCAACCTTCTAATTCCATTTCTAGCAAAATACAGTTTTAAAGTTTGTAATCTGAAGTCTAATTTATCATTACGATGAATATTTGGATGAAAAGTAAAAAGTTTTAAAAATAGAAAAAGTCTTCCGGTAGCCGTCCAAAACAGCCAGGCTCCTGCTTCAGAACTATAATATTTAATAGTGGTGTAACCATGTGCTCATGCCCCCTTTCCCTTGGGAGTTTTGTGGGAAGGTGGAACTGCTCCGGTTCCACAACTCCAGTCAGATATACCTTTATTAGATTCGATTTTAGTTGGACCTTTCTCGATTGGGTTTGGATTTAGATTTGGACTTTGACTTGTACTGGGATATTAAATGTGGCCCAGATCAGATCCAATGGCCAGTCTCTACAACTATGATTGTGTTCTTTTTGTTTTGTCTCAACCAGGTCGGGCAAACTTTTTTCTAAGGAATAATCCATTGGATTCTGAGTCCAAAAAACACAAGTTTGATTCCTCAAGATTTTCTTCACAGAATCGAGTTTTGCTTTGGCGAAGAAGGCAGCGATGTATTTGGTCATGTGCAGTCCACTTATGGTCTTCATTCTTTTTCATCAGACATCCTCCTGCTTTGATGCCAAATTTAAAAATAAAGAAGAAGCAAAACAAATAAAAACCAACAACGAAAAGATTCTTTTCGTGCATGGTTTTTTACCATGGAAGGCCACCATAGTTACACAATGCATAGAACGAGCTTAAATAGTTGAAGTTCCTATAATCTTGATAAAAATTAAACATGAGAAACTAATTCAATAAAAATACAGATATTGTATAGATGAGTATCAATATTGAAAGGAAAAAGAAATTAACATAACATATATAGGCATAACGACATCTTATTATTTTAACTCAAACTTTATTAATATTTATGTTTTACATGGAAATCAACACAAAAGTCAATTTTATAAACTTAAAAAGGATGTTATTTATTTTTAAAATATCGCAATGTCACTTTAGGTAGATTTCTATTGTTTTTAAGGGTGAACAACGAGTCGAGCAACTCGAGCTCGGCTAAAACTCGGCTCAAAATCAAGTTCGATTCAGCTGTTTTAGTACACGAGCCGAGCTCACAGTCGTATTTCGTCGAGCCAAGTTGAAGTTCACTGAGCTCGACTCGGCTCGAGTAAAAATTGAATAGCAAAATGCAATTACTACTTATTTTGTTTCTTCCATTTTGAGTTTCATTTCTCGACGTGTGTTCTCTTTCCTCACTTTTCTTTGTTTTCATCCAAATGGGAGGGCGTCACCGTCTCACCAACGACGGGCGATCGGTGAGGCTGCAAATCTCTTCTCCTCTGCTGCAGATCAGCCAATGCCCAAGGTGCTATACTTCCTCCGTCTCTCAATCTCTCTCTCAATCTTAGGGTTTTAGAAGTCCTCACTCAACCAGGGTTGAGTGAGTGAGGGTTTCTCTCCGCTACCCTCGCTTGCTTGAGCGAGGATTTCTAAAACAGGGTTTCTGAAACCCTATCGCTCAAGCGAGTGCGGGTTTCTTGAACCCCTTGCTCAAAGGGTTTCTCTTTCTAAAAGCCTTAAAAACTCACGCTTGACAAGGATTGAGCGAGCGAGGGTTTCTTGAAACCCCATTGCTGGAGCGGGTGAGAGGGTTTGAGAGTCTGAGCTTTTCCCATTTCAGAAACCATCATGGGAGGGAGTGACAGTTTCTGTTCGTAGAGTCCTTTGGATTTTTTTTTTTTACATTTATTTTTCTAAAGTTAGATTCTTCCTTCTTCCTCTGCAAATCGACCTTCCCCTGTTGCTGTAAACGAGTTTATCGAGCCTTAGACTAGAGCCCGAGCTGAACAAGAAACTGTTGAGTCGAGCTCAAGTAACTTCATCTAGCCATTCTCAAGCTCGAGCCGAGCTCGAGCTGGCTGAACTTGAGCTCGACTCCGCTCATGTTCACCCCTAATTGTTTTGATGACTGAGATTCATGTCTACATTTTGTACGAAAACAGTATGAAATGTTAAAGAGCGCAACACGCTGCTTATAATCATCTTTTGCAAAAGACCTTATGGATTCCCCAAGCACTAACTTCCAAAATTTATGTCCAAAGAAAACAAAAAGTGTGACATGACAGGTGCAAAAAGCAAGAGGAGAGACGACTCCACCGCTATACATGTCGATGATGCAATTCAACGGAAAAAAAATAAATGCAGATGGCAGATCCTCTAATAATTAAAATCATTTTACAGATCTCGTGGATCTAATAATCAGCTCTTGCATGGCTGCAGAATTTTATTTTCCTCTAGTTTTGGCACTTCTGTTTTCTTTTCTCCATGTGTTGTGCATTTCATGTTTCTCTCTCTTAATTTGTTGAAACCAATATTGTCTAAGATCTTAAAAACATGCCTGCAGCATTTTTCTGAGATGATTTTTCTTTGATACATGGATATTACTGTGGGTGTTATCAACGGAAGCATGCGACGTTTAAAAAATGGAGTACCACTGTTAACTTCTTTAAACTTTTGGACCGGAAAGGTTAAGTACATAACTTAGTGGCTTATCACTTTTTTTTTTTTGGGTACGTATCCTTCGATCAATCCACACTGTGTCCATCTATTCAAGTAAGTACTTTTGTTGGCAGGTAGTGCTTGAAGAAATGGAAAACGAAATGAAAAATCAGGCGCTTTCAGGCAAAGGAGAATGTACATCTGAAGAACTTGATCATGGAGCAAATCTGGTAGCCTGTAAGGATGAACGATCTTGCATGCAGCTACAGGATTGCATGCCAAAGGGGGCTCGGCGGGTAGCAGACATGTGCTTAAGGACGTTTGCTTTGTGAGATATAATCGGGCCTTTTCTTCTAGAGTATAGTCTGATTGCTTGTTTGATTGTGACATGCCTATAGGTTGCCTTCTAGAATGGTGAACCTCATGATGTATGCATAACTCATACTGGAACTACACATAGTTTTACATTGCATGCACTGTAAAATTATGGATATTGGATGCCATATGCAACCAAAAAAACCAGTTATTGTAACATACGTACTTCCGTCAGGTGTACGTTTGCATGCAGATGGTGCTCTCCATATAAAGTATGCTCTGAGCTCTTTGAATTCTGGTGTGACATGGGGGAAAAAAAAAAACTGCTGGCTGTCTTGTTGTAATGCATTCTGTGTATACATCATGAGGTACTCTATGTGGCTTGTATGCATTGTGTATTAAAAATATGACATAACTATGCATGTAAGTATGCAGTATGCTTGCGTGTGCATAACACTACATGGCAGGCAGATAGACAGGTATCATGCACAACCTATGAATGTTTGATCTTTGTAGTAAATAGACTGCATTAGACAATCGTACTTAAAATCCATTGTCTGAAACCTTTAATGCATTCTGTTTTCTGGGTACTTTCTCGAAAGGGTCCACAACAACATCAACTCCAAAAGCCACATAGAGTTTTGAAGTTAATATAAATTCAAAAAGATGTCTCACATGTCCTCCTTTAACATATACATCAGCTTCTTTGGGCTGATGAGTGCATTATTAAAGGAGGACATGTGAGACATCTCTTTCGGTTTATATTAACTTCAAAACTCTATGTGGCTTTTCGAGTTGATGTTGTTGTGGACCCTTTCCAGAAAGTACCAAGAAAGCAGAATGCATTAAATGCTTCAGACAATGGATTTTAAGTACGATAGTGTTTGCAGTTGGTGGAGGGTCTTGGGCTTGGGCGAGCACATTAAGCAACAGACTACCTTCTCTCATTTCTCTATGAACATGGCTCTTAACATTGCGAGGATCTTTCAATACATATGGCGTCGATGTCTTGGAGCATGACTACCAGTCGCTGTTTTTCACTCGATCAACCATGTTGGTGCCCATTAACTGAATCCTACTTATAATGTTATGTATCATCATGTAATAAAGTGGATACATTAATATGTCTATCTCTGTTTCTCTGTTTAAAGATTGAAGCAATCAAGCACCGCTAGCAATGGGGGTTCGAATCCTTTTCGTTCTGACACTTTAATTGATAACACTCTGTTTTAAATCAACCAATTGGTTCGCTCATAGCAAAGCACTAGCGCGTGCGAAAATGGGTCCAAGGTATTCAGATGTGACCTAATCGAATTGTATTTGGGTACAATATCAGATGTGATTATCTGAATCTTATTTCAATGTTCTACCATCGTTTCACAGATGACGGCATAGTGAAAGTCATGTTTTTTAATTTGGTTTTGCATGTACTGCGCTGAGGAAAAATTGATCCCTTGGGACATTGTTTGAGCAGGCTTTTGTGTTTGCTTCGGCAGAATCTGATCAATCGCACTGGTACAGAAGAGAGAAAAAAAACAGTTTACGTTCTCAATCAAACACCTCAACGAAAGAAAGAAAATCAATTTGTTCATGTCCTGTTCTTCAAAAAAGAAAGGCACGAGACCGAATCAGTATTGTATTTGGAGAGTGGCTGTGACTAGTTCTTGACTCGAGGAGACACCAAGGAGAAACGCTCTGCCTCTCCATGACTTGAATAGCAAGAGACAGAGGGGAGCCCTTTGGTTTGGTCATTACCGGGGGCTCACATTTAACAGTTTACCGGCTGAAGGGTAGTAGTGCAACACTCTAATTGATAACAGTACCATAGGTTCACGTAGGTCCCAAATACCAAACCTGATGAAAGGAAATGCATGGGAAGGGTTTTTGCCCTTTTTTCCATAGGCAAACTCACAAAAAGTGCAAAAACATGAGGCTTATAACAGCATTATTCTATTCTATGGCCCTTGATTTTGAAATAAAAGAAAATTTATCAACTTCCTCACGTCGACGCAGTTGGTCTTTGATTAGCTTTTCTCATGAGGCCACAGTGGCATGAAACATGAACTTGATTAGCTTTTCTTATAACGTCTTTTAATATTAAATGCATTTTGCAGCAGGCAAAATGGTATTTCAAGAACTTGCGGTGGCCTTTCTTTTGGATATGAATGTTGTCTGGATCTGTTTTTTTGGGTAATTGCAGTAGAAAGCTGGAATCAAGAAAATGGAAAATGCAAATGTGAGTTTTGGTTGTACTGAAGCAACGTTTTGCCCTCGGCTCTTGGTTGTCGTGGGGGTTCGAGTCCTTCTATCGACTTTTCATGTAATGAGAAAAACCGTGTTAAACTTTTCATCATCCTCGTAGTCGTGCTCCTTCCTTTCCTTCTTGTTACTACAGATCCATCCCTTATTAGAATTCCATCTTTTGCTGTTTTAACTTTGTGAACTCAATGCACAATGTGTTAGAATTCTCAAAGAATTACTAGTGGCTGATGTGCATTGGCAAAGCCCTATATTACTGCCAACAGCTTTTGCTGTTGGAAATTGAAATTGAAATTCCCCATGGACGGCCGTGGATCCATGGGAAATTCATTTTACCTTGGGTTTAATAAGGAGGTTTGCCAATGGTTCAAGCCTTTGCTGAAAACCAACATTGTTCTTGTGAGTGTTACATGAGCCTGCGTCAATCTTATCTTTGGGTTTGATTCAAGAGACACTCTCACAAAGTGTTCCATCTGCCAGACGACCCCTACTTAGAATGTGTCTTTCTTAATTTGTATGTTAACTATCATATATTTGAAAATCGAGAATGCTTTTGAGCAATCAAATGCAGTCAAATTTTTTCTCAAGTTTACTTCCAAGTTCGCCTGAATGGATTTTTAATGTGTCTGCCTAAATGGAATATTTACAACATCCTCAAAGGGGGAAAGATTAATGTGGTAGAGTGCCTAATGAGGTAGTCCTTGTTATTAAAAACTCTATTTGCTAAATACTTTACAAAGGCTTGAAAGTAATTTAATAACATAAGCAGGAAAAAGGATTATACCAATTTGCTTGGTGGAGCTGCACAGACCAGGACGGCAACCACAGAACGGATACCTCCCAGGAAAACATGTTTGCTTTTTCTTTAGAGAGAGAGAGAGAGAGTGTGTGTGTGTGAGAGAGAGAGAGAGAGAGAGAGAGAGAGAGAGAGAGAGAGAGAGAGAGAGAGACTAGTAATATTCTAAAAGCTACAAGTTCCTTTTCAGCCATTTCTGATCACGTAAAAGGGACTAAACTTGTTTGCAAGCTTCTTCACAGCAAGTCTGAACAGTGAACAGGCAAGATGATGGCACACTTTGGAAGGTAACAAGTAGAATGACAAAAGCAAACACATAGACCCTGAAAAAACTAGCTTTGATACCATGTGATGAAGTTGTCCTTGCTCAAAAACTAATCTTACAAGGTTCATAGGAGTAGGAAAGGAATAACTAACAAAAGCACTCACTCGACACACTCAAGGTAAAATAATTTTTTTTAATTATATTATAGCTGAAAAAACGTAAGAACATGCCTAGATCGTTCGTACGTCTTAAGTCACATAGTTAAGCGTATGGGTATGGGTACGTTGAAAAGTGTATATATATATATATATATATATATATATATATATATATATATATATATATATATATATATATATATATATATATATATATATATATATATATATATCATCGTCACAAATAACATTTCAGAGTTTTAAACGGTGAGGTTTTTCTCAGATATAATACGGCAAGCTTGAAAAAAATGAAAAAAATATGGTAAATTTTTAAAAATTAAAAACAATGAGTAAATAATAGTACCAACATTAAAAGATAAGTAGATTTGCAACAGATAAAAACAGGAAAATGAGAAAAAAACTTTTTGACACTAAAAAGGTGAAAAAAGGGAAAAAAACTAAAAAAAATAAAAAAAACGTGTTAAAAACGCTTTTTTCGTTTTTAACATTTAAAAAAAATTTTTTTTTTTAAGTTAAAAACAGTCAGTTAATTTATCACATTTTTTATTTTTTTACAAAAGAACGCATTTTCTATGACTATGATATATATATATATATATATATATATATATATATATATATATGGGGTTCTGGAAGCTTGTGTAGTTCATACTTCATACTCGTCTCATTACTAAGACACACAAAGAATATTGAAAAAAGAAAGGGAAAAAATTACAGAAAACAATCTACACAGGCCCACACATAGCCCCAATAGGCCTCCACACGGTAATAAAATAGCTTTCTTTGACAGGTAACTGCTACAAAACAACAGTATCTGCTGGTCCACAGCTTCCAAACCCCAGACCTCAAACAATCATTTTGAAGTGATAAAAAATTTATTGTTTAGTATATATTTGATCTATAAAATATTTAGCTACAAGAAAAATATACGGTTATATTTTACCTTCCCCAATTAAATATAGCTGTATATTTTTCATGCCGTTACTAAAGAAAAGGAAAATTAATCTGAAGGGTATGAAGCGACAGACTTTGGATCAAGTCTCAGCAACCTTGCTATGTGTGTGCTATATAATGGCGATGAATATGGTGATCACTTGTGGAACATTTTTGAAGTGCATAGAGGGAGGGATGAGAGGAAGAGGAAGATAAATATGTATATATATTCTGCAACACATCCTACGAGGTTAATAAACATAATGGGCATGTTAACACCCTTTATAAGCCACCCATAATGAGTGATAGTGACAAGTGTTCCTCTTTTTCACTTATGAGAAGTCGAGGTTTCAGCATCACCCAGATGAATTTGCCAATAATTTCTTACCTTGTTAGTATTTGCTCTTGTTGCCATATAGCCATTTGAGTATCGTTGACGCCTTCCTTGTTCGTCTTCCTCTGCGTGATAAACATGGGAAACGTCGACTATAGAGGGTGTTAGCATGCATTGTTTTTCACCATGGAAGGCCACCATGAGCCTTAGTTACACAATGTATAGAACAACCTTAAATAGTTGAAGTTCCTATAATCTTGGTAACGATAAACATGAGAAACTAAATCTGATTTTTGTGGAAAGATTTTCTTTTCCCTTTATCATTAACTTGCTGAGATTTTTTCCTTGAATTGCTCTAGAACAGTTGCCTTTCAACATTATCGTTAACACACTATAATCTTGGCAACGATAAACATGAGAAACTAAATCTAATTTTTATGGAAAGATTTTTTTTCCTTTATCATTAATTTTGATTGATCTTGTAAGAATTTTTTCCTTAAATCTCTTTAAAACGGTTATCTTTCAACCTTGACATTAACAGAACGAGACAAGGGTAGTGGAGGAGCAAGGATGACAACACATAAGGGACTTGCTAAAGTATGCATGGAGGATGCTGAACACGGAGCAGCTCACGTCATAGTAGCAACAATAACAAACCGTCTTCTCTCGTTCCTTCATGAACGTGGCTCTCAACATTGTGAGGTTCTCCCAGTGCCTGTACGACTATGAACATGGCCTTGGTGTCTTGGAGCATGAGTCCTTGTGCCGTGTCTACTCTCTTACTGCTGAGCCCATCCAAACTGCCTGAGCAAATCACCAGGCGTTGTTTCTCACTTTCAACCATGTTGGTGCCCATCAACTGAATCCTACTTATGATGCTATGTATCATCATGTAATAAAATAGATACATTAATACATTAAATTTTGTACTCTCTCTCTCTCTCTCTCTCTCTCTCTCTCTCACATGTATGCACACTGTCTTAATTTGTCTGCGTACGTGCTTCCAATCTCACCTTTACTGTCATTAGAACTATTTGGATTTAAATGAATGGTGTTCTTGTTTGGCACCTTGAACAAAAAACTAATTCAGTAAAAATACAGATCTTGTACAAATTGGTCTAGGTTTATATCAATATAAAAGGCAAAATTAACAAAACGTATATATACGTAACGACCACTTATTATTTTTACTCAAACTTTATTAATTTTTATGTTTTACACAATGGAAATCAACACAAAAGTGAATTTTATAAGCTTAAAAGGATGTTATTGACTCTTAAGATCTTATTTCCACATTGCTACGCCACTTTAGGTAGATTTCTATTATTTTGATGACCAAAATTCATGTCTACATTTTGTCCAAAAAAGGTATAAAATGTTAAAGAGGGCAACACTGGATTTCCCAAGCATTAACTTCCATAATTCATGTCCAAAGAAAACAAAAAGTGCCTCTCCAAAAGAACTTGACAGGTGCAAAAAGCAAGAGGAGAGACGACTCCTTCACTGCTACACATGTCGATGATGCAATTCAATGGTAAAAAAAAAATGCAGATGGCAAATCCTCTAATAATTAAAATCATTTTACAGATATAGACAGTTCTGAAACTACATTACACAACACTCTCCCTTTAGCATATGTGCAGAAAAAAATGATCTGAACCACCCACCTTTCGTCGGCGACCGGACACCTCCTTCTCCACCACCATCACTACCAAGGTTCACAGCGAGACTCCCCCCAAGACCTCAGCAATAATGGTAGGAGTCTCGGCGTGGGAGTACACCGCCTCTCTCACCCTCTTTAGCACCTCCAACTTGAAGGCCCTCTTCTCCCTTTGCCTCAGCCCCTGCTCCACATCCAACTGTATAGCAAACTTGGCCACGCACCCATCAAATGGGTGTTGCTCCAACCACCCCTCCTCCTCCTCCTTCATAGAAGGGTCGCCACCATCTCCACAAGGAGTGAAGAAATCTTGCATTTCTTCACCACTTGCACTGTCCAGCTCTTTCTCTTTACCATGCCCGCAAGATTTTGACCTCTGCAAGAGCACCAGCTTTCTTACCAGATCCTCCTCCATCATGGCCTCGATTGCCTCCTTTCGCGGATCTAATAATCAGCTCTTGCATGGCTGCAAAATTTCATTTTCCTCTAATTTTAGCACTTCTGTTTCTTGTCTCCATGTGTTGTGCATTTCATGTTTCTATCTCTTAATTTGTTGAAACCAATATTGTCTAAGATCTTAAAAACATGCCTGCAGCATTTTTCTGAGATGAATTTTCTTTGATACATGGATATTACTGTGGGTGTTGGCAAAATTTATGTTATGTTATCAACGGGGGTATGCGATGTTTAAAAAATGGAGTATCACTGTTAACTTCTTTAATCTTTTCGACCCCAAATGTTAAGTACATAACTTAGTGGCTTATCACTTTTTTTCTTTTGGTACGTGTCCTTCGATCAATCCACACTGTGTCCATCCATTCAAGTAAGTACTTTTGTTGGCAGGGAGTGCTTGAAGAAATGGAAAACGAAATGAAAAATCAGGCGCTTTCAGGCAAAGGTGCTTTCTCAAATTTGCTTCCAAATCTGAGTTCCTGGTTTGTGTAAGGTTTGGCTTTTATGATCTATGGATTGCTCAAGTGTTGTTTACTCTAACTGGCAACTGTTGTTATCTTATAGATTTCTGCTGTGAGAAACTGTCAAAGGCTCGACATTTTTTCGATGAATTATTAAAACCTTAAAATTGTTGAATGCGAGGGTCAGTTAGAAACCAAGAATTTAGGCTGTTTGTCTCTGACTCCATCTATCATTGATCTGCAAAGGGAGTTGCTTTTGCATGGTTTATCTTCTTCATCTACGAATCAGTTTCATGCTGTGGGTAGGAGTTCTAATTTTTTTCGGATTTGTAGGTCATGAATGAAGAGTGGGAGAAGTATTTAGCAGGAAGGATAGAGTTGCATGGATTAAGAACACAAAGCAAAGGAAGAAAAAACCTGCAGGGCTTGGCATATTAAATGGGACAGTCCCAGCAGGGCCAATCCAATGGAAACTACTGAAACTGGTAACCCTAAAAGTTCGAGATCGCATTTTGTGTGCCGAATAAGTACACTGGATCAAACTGGTAACCCTAAAAGTTCGTATTTGGATGATTAAAAAAAAAAAGGACTTAGAATTGAGTTCGAGATCGCATTAACGTAACGTATAGTCATCTTTTGGACCATTTGGATGACAGCTCAAAATGAAAGACATGCAAGCAACATGACGTTTCTCAACTTATTCACAAAAAAAAAGTATTTTGATCATGTCCCTAAACACATAAATTATTTTCAATAAGTAATTAAAAATAGTAACTTTCTTAAAACTAAATTTTCTCATCCAAATACCCTGATAATTTTGTGATTTGTGTGGGAGTGTTTTTTTTTTCTTTTTTTTGTTTGAGTGGTTCATCTTTGACCAAAGGAGGGGCAACTGCCTTGTACCCATCACTTTTAGGGTTCATAAAAAACTTATTAATGAGAAAGACAAAGGCAGACAAGGAATGGATTTCAGAGCCATCAGTGGCCGCGGAGTACGACCACCCAGAAGTTAACATCGCCAGCCCAAAGTTACGTCAAGCACCCAAATCTTGACGTATTTATTAAACGCGCATGCATATTTAGAAAATATTCATACAAGTGCTCAACTTTACAAAAAATTATACTCATGTGGAGCCTCCATTTGAGTAAATTCAAATACTTCCTCTTTCTCCGTCTCTCTCTCTCCACATGTAATATATACTTTCTCATATGTATATATGTATTTATAGGGAGAGAAAGAGAAAAAAAAAAGTCAACATAATTTCTAGCTAATAAGTATATTTTAACTTCTCATACTGTGTTGTCAATTTTCATACTGGTGGGAAAAGCGGTTTAAGCCCGTGGCACAATTGAGTATATTTATCTTCAAATATTTGATTGTTTTTATATATATATATATATATATGTGTGTGTTCCTATGAAGCTATTGAATTAGTGCCTAAAATTTTTAGCTCTCCTAGCCGTTTAACATAACTTGCTTGGTCTTCGTGTTGCTCGCATTAATGGGCAGTTGCCTGACAAATCACATCTGAGATAGAATTAAGGGCGATGACTGCTCTTTATTAGTATTAATGGTTTTACCTTTTCGAGGGCCCTCATCCTTTTGGCTTCAACTGGGAATGACTTAGACGAGACCAGCTTAAAAGCATTATGTGACATATTATATATTTCTAGCGGAGTTATGATATTTCTGGTTGAAGGACACTTGAGTCACTAATTCAGGTTTGGTGTGGGCATATATTTAATTTTTGAGTTATCACTATTTCATGAGCATGAAATCTTTTATAGTTAGTGTATGCAGTATCCCGCACTAGCCCTTACGTATCTCTACCACTATTGGTATATGTGTGTATAAAACTACTTGTAGATAAAATTAAGATTAGAAGAATTGATTTAAAGATAATAAAAATCTGTAATGTTTTCTTTTACTTTTTCAATTACTTTCTTCCACATTAAATCAAAAAATTGAGCTATGATGCATCCATACTGAAAAACTTTGAGGTGAAAGCCTAAAAAAAAAGATTATCAAAAATCTCAATGAAGATGAGAACAAAGCAGAGAATGATGGACCTTTCGACGTCTGTCCGCATGGCTCCATGCCATGATCATTATTCCCAGATACGAATTTAGTACCGAATAAGTACATTATCCAAAGTTTCGAGTTCACACGACAAAGAATTTTTGTTTAGGATTGTTATACAGATAAGGATATGTCGTTTGGAATTATATGAATCCAAGCTTTGACATTGAAGAGAAAATTGACATCATTAACAACTATATTAAATGAGGTTTAATTTAAATACGGATCTGAAACCGGAATTACTTACTGCAACCAGGCACGCTAATGCAGTTACAAAATTCATAATGTATCATCTACGGTCATCGACGGACCCACCGGGTCGGGCGTCTTTCCAAATCTCTTATCCAATTAGACAAATTAGCGAAGGCAAATGCAAACTGGATTAGTATCTAATCAGTGCCAACGAATGAGTAATGCAAACATGACGTGCACATTCCTGAAACTTCATTTGCTGAAAGGGAGAGTTGAGTGGGCTGATGCGATCCGAAAGGCAAGCTATTATGGACCAGAGGATGTATCGACTGCAGGTTTCTTTCCACAGAAAGGTGAGCAGGGTCAAGGTCGGAGAGCATATTGGGACATTGAAGAGGACCGACTGCAGATGCTAAGTGCAGCAATGAGTGAGTGAGGGTGGATTATCTGCACCATGTTGAAGTCCAGCCTCGCAAACTCATGCTCCACTTGGCATCTGCAGTCGGTCCTCTCCAATGTCTCAGGATGCTCTCCTACCTTGACCCTGCTCACCTTTGTGGAAGGAAACCTGCAGTCGACACATCCTCTAGTCCATAATTGCTTGCCTTTCCGATCGCATCAGCCCACTCAGCTCTCCCTTTCAGCAAATGAAGTTTCAGGAATGTGCACGTCCCCTCAATCTCTCTCAAGGAATTGTGATTGTCCCCAACACGACATCTCATTCCTTCTCACTTAACAGCATCACTCTTTCCTGATATATTTTCACCCTACCCATTTAAAAGTCTTTCCTTATCAAGAATGCTTCTCTTAGGACGCAATGAGACTCTTTAATATGACAGATAGACACCTCCAAGAGCAAAAGTTGCCTTCACCAGAGAGAAAGGTGTAGGGTTCAGACTTTGAGTTTAATTGAGATTGAAAACAAACCAGTCTCATTTTTTTGTTAGTTTTCTTTTCTTCTTGTTCGTTTAGTCCTTCTGCGAGAGATCTGGTTAGTTTTAAGCTTAGTTTTACTTTAATCGTGAATTACGGTTACAAATAGAATGCAATAAGGATAGCATGAGTAGAAAAAGATTTCGAAAACAAAATCCCATCTAACTCTACACAAAACGAAGGACAGAGTTAGGAGGTTCACCGGCTCAATCCTTCAGTTCAGCCACGGGTCCAGGATAGACAATCTACAAGATGGACATTCAAACGGAAATACAATATCAGAAAGCAAACCGAATCAAACGTTGATGTGAGCACCTTAAATGCGATGTGAGCACATTGCCGCCCGATGTAATATGCTATGCCTCTTGAGTCGAGTCATATATACATTGGAGGAAAACGTTGACACAAGCTGTCGCTTGTTAAAACAAAAAACATTAGTGTTGATGCGGCAAAGGTATCGTCGGTGTAGATAGTCTTTTCTTTTCTTTTAGGACCTGCAGGAAGATCAGCCTACGTCCTTCAAGTTGAAAGAGAATAGTGTAAGCTTATTGGAACAATGAAGCTATCCCTAACTTGCCAATTAGGAAAAATTTGGAGAAATATCGGTTATTGGATGTATTGTATCGGATGGACGATTTTAGCGTGGTGTCTGCAGCCCACTTGTGGGCTTCATTCTTCTTCGTCAAACATATACTCTGATACCAAGTTAAAAATTAAAGAAGAAGCAAAAAAAATAAAAACCAACAATGAAAAGATTTTTTTCATTAGACGTGCATGGTTTTTCACCATGGAAGGCCACCATGAGCGATGATTACACAATGCATAAAACAAGCTTAAATAGTTGAAGTTCCTATAATCTTGGTAACGATAAACATAAGAAACTAAATCTGATTTTTGTAGAAAGTTTTTTTTTTCTCTTTATTATTAATGTTGATTGATCTTGCTGGGATTTTTTCCTTGAATTCCTGTAGAACGGTTGCCTTTGAACGTTATCATTAACACTATAATCTTGGCGACGATAAACATGAGAAATTAAATTGGAAACTAAATCTGATTTTTGTGTAAAGATTTCTTTTTTCCTTTATCATTAATTTTGATTAATCTTGTTGGAATTCTTTCCTTAAATCTCTCTAAAATTATTGTCTTTCAACCTTATCGTTAACAGAATGAAACAAGGGTAGCAGAGGAGCAAGCATGACAGCCCATAAGAGACTTGCTAAAGTATGCATGGAGGAGGCTGAACAAGGTGCAACTCTCGGCACAACAACATCATCAACAAAACGCATTCTCTCGTTCATTCATGAACGTGGCTCTGAACATTGTGAGGGTCTCTCAATGCATGTACGATTATGAAGATGGCGTTGGTGTCTTGGAGCATGAATCCATGGACTTTGCCGAGTCCATGGACATTGTGAGGGTCTCTCAGTGCATCTACTCTCTCTTTGCCGAGCCTAAGCAAACCACTAGTCACTATTTTCCACTTTCAACCATTGGTGCCCATTAATTGAATCCTACTTATAATGTTATGTACCATCATGTAATAAAATGGGTACATTAAGACACTAAATTCAGTACCCTCTCTCTTTCTTTCTCTATCTCTCTCTCTCTCACACATGTATGCACACAATCATAATTTGTCTGCGTATGTACTTCCAATTTCACCTTTACTATCATTAGAACTGTTTGAATTTAGATGGATTGTGTTCTTGTTTGATAACTTGAACCAAAAAACTAATTCAGTAAAAATACAGATATTGTACAAATGGGTCTAGGTCTGTATCAATATGAAAGGCATAAAAAATTAACAAAGCATATATATACATAACGACCACTTATTATTTTAACTAAAACTTTATTAATTTTATGTTTTACATTATGGAAATCAACACAAAAGTGAGTTTTATAAGCTTAAAATGATGTTATTGACTCTTAAGATCTTATTTCTGCATCGCTACGCCACTTTAGGTAGATTTCTACTGTTTTGATGACCGAAATTCATGTCTACATTTTGTACAAAAAAAGGTATGAAATGTTAAAGAGCGCTGTTGATAATCATTTTTTGCAAGAGACCTTCTGGATTCCCCAAGCATTAACTTTCATAATTCATGTCCAAAGAAAACAAAAAGTGCCTCTCCAAAAGAACCTCACAGGTGCAAAAAGCAATATGAGAGACAACTCCTTCATCGCTACACATGTCAAAGATGCAATTCAATGGGAAAAAATAAATGTAGATGGCAAATCCTCTAATAGTTAAAATAATTTTACAGATCTAGATAACTCTGAAGCTACAATTACACAATACTCTCCATTTAGCATATGTGTAAAAAAAAAGATCTAAACCACCCACCGGCTGCCTGTGACCAGACACCTCCTTCTCCACCACCACCACCACTAAGGTTCACGGTGAATCTCCCCACAAGACCTCAGAAATAATGGTAGCAGCCACAGCGTCGGAGTCCACCGACTCTCTCACACTTTTCAACACCTCCAGCTTGAAGGCTCTCTTCTCCCTCTTCCTCAGCCCCTGCCCCACATCCAACTGTATCGCAAACTTGGCCACGCACCCATCAAATGGGTGTTGCTCCAACCAACCCTCCTCCTCCTCCTTCATAGAAGGGTGGCCACCATCTCCACAAGGAGTGAAGAAATCTTGCATTTCTTCACCACTTGCACTGCCTAACTCTTTCTATTCACCGTGCCCGTGAGATTTCGACCTCTGCAAGAGCACCTGCTTCCTTACTAGATCCTCCTCCATCATGGCCTCGATTGCCTCCTTTCGTGGATCTAATAATCAGCTCTTGCATGGCTGCAGAATTTTATTTTCCTCTAATTTTAGCACTTCTGTTTTCTTTTCTCCATGTGTTGTGCATTTCATGTTTCTATCTCTTAATTTGTTGAAACCAATATTGTCTAAGATCTTAAAAACATGCCTGCAGCATTTTTCT
The DNA here is from genome assembly GCF_008831285.2 of Nymphaea colorata. Taxonomy (NCBI): domain Eukaryota; kingdom Viridiplantae; phylum Streptophyta; class Magnoliopsida; order Nymphaeales; family Nymphaeaceae; genus Nymphaea; species Nymphaea colorata. Next base: position 21,717,460 of record NC_045141.1, read on the forward strand.
GAGATGAATTTTCTTTGATACATGGATATTACTGTGGGTGTTGGCAAAATTTTTGTTATGTTATCAACGGGAGTATGCGATGTTTACAAAATGGAGTACCACTGTTAACTTCTTTAAACTTTTCGACCCGAAAGGTTAAGTACATAACTTAGTGGCTTATCACTTTTTTTTTTGGTACGTGTCCTTCGATCAATCCACACTGTGTCCATCCATTCAAGTAAGTACTTTTGTTGGCAGGGAGTGCTTGAAGAAATGGAAAACGAAATGAAAAATCAGGCGCTTTCAGGGAAAGGTGCTTTCTCAAATTTGCTTCCAAATCTGAGTTCCTGGTTTGTGTAAAGTTTGGCTTTTATGATCTATGGATTGCTCAAGGGTTGTTAATTCTGACTGCAACTGTTGTTATCTTATAGATTTCTGCTGTGAGAAACTGTCAAAGGCTCGACATTTTTTCGATGAATTGTTAAAACCTTTAAATTGTTGAATGCGAGGGTCAGTTAGAAACCAAGAATTTAGGCTGTTTGTCTCTGACTCCATCTATCATTGATCTGCAAAGGGAATTGCTTTTGCATGGTTTATCTTCTTCATCTACGAATCAGTTTCATGCTATGGGTAGGTGTTCTAATTTTTTTCGGATTTGTAGGTCATGAATGAAGAGTGGGAGAAGTATTTAGCAGGAAGGATAGAGTTGCATGGATTAAGAACACAAAGCAAAGGAAGAAAGAACCGGCAGGGTTTGGCATATTAAATGGGACAGTCCCAGCAGGGCTAATCCAATGGAAACTACTGAAACTGGTAACCCTAAAAGTTCGAGATCGCATTTTTTGTGCCGAATAAGTACACTGGATCAAACTGGTAAGTGGTAACCCTAAAAGTTCGTATTTGGATGATTAAAAAAAAAGACTTAGAATTGATTTCGAAATTGCATTAACGTAAAGTCTAATCATGACGCTTCTCAACTTATTCACAAAAAAAATTGTATTTTGATCATGTCCATAAACACATAAATTATTTTCAACAAGTCAGTAAAAATATTAACTTTCTTAAAACTAAATTTTCTCATCCAAATACCCTTTTTTTTTTTTGGGTGTGAGTGGTTCATCTTTTACCAAAAGAGGGGCAACTGCCTTTCCCTTTACTCATCACTTTTAGGGTCATAGAAGACTTATTATTATTAAACGCGCATGCATATTTAGAAAATATTCATACAAGTGCTCAACTTTACACAAAATTATATTCATGTGGAGCCTCGATTTGAGTAAATTCAAAGACTTCCTCTTTTCCCGTGTCTCTCTTTCTCTGCACATGCAATATATACTTTTGCAGATGTATATATGTATTTATAGGGAGAGAGAGAGAAAAAAAAGTCAACATAATTTCTTGCTAATAGGTATATTTTAACTTCTCTAATAGGTATATTTTAACTTCTCATACTGTGTTGTCAATTTTAATTTTCATACTGGTGGGGAAAGCAGTTTAAGCCCGCGGCAGGGAATTGGTGTCAACAGTTGATTTATCTTCAAATATTTGATTGTTTGTATATATATTGGTGTTTCTAAAGACATTGAAGCTGTTGAATTAGTACCCAAAATTTTTAGCTCTGCAAGTCGTTTAACATAACTTGCTTGGTCTTTGTGATAACTTGCTTGGACTTTGTGCTGCTCACATTAATGGGCAGTTGCCTGACAAATAAATCACATTTGAGATAGAGTTAAGAACTATGACTGCTCTTTATTAGTATTTAATGGTTTTACCTTTTTGGAGGGCCCTCATCCTTTTGGCTTCAACTGGGAATGGCATAGACGAGACCAGCTTAGAAGCATTATGTGAAAATATATCAGGAAAGAGTGATGCTGTTAAGTGAGAAGGAATGAGATGTGGTGTTGGGGACAATCACAATTCCTTGAGAGTTGATGATTAGTCAGATTGAGGGGACGTGCACATTCCTGAAACTTCATTTGCTGAAAGGGAGAGTTGAGTGGGCTGATGCGATGCGAAAGGCAAGCTATTATGGACCAGAGGATGTATCGACTGCAGGTTTCTTTCCACAGAAAGGTGAGCAGGGTCAAGGTCGGAGAGCATATTGGGACATTGAAGAGGACCGACTGCAGATGCTAAGTGCAGCAATGAGTGAGGGTGGATTTTCTGCACCATGTTGAACTCCAGCCTCGCAAACTCATGCTGCACTTGGCATCTGCAGTCGGTCCTCTCCAATGTCTCAGTATGCTCTCCAACCTTGACCCTGCTCACCTTTGTGGAAGGAAACCTGCAGTCGACACATCCTCTGGTCCATAACTGCTTGCCTTTCGGATCGCATCAGCCCACTCAACTCTCCCTTTCAGCAAATGAAGTTTCAGGAATGTGCACGTCCCCTCAATCTGACTAATCATCAACTCTCAAGGAATTGTGATTGTCCCCAACACGACATCTCATTCCTTCTCACTTAACAGCATCACTCTTTCCTGATATATTTTCACCCTACCCATTTAAAAGTCTTTCCTTATCAAGAATTCTTCTCTTACGACGCAATGAGACTATTTAATATGACAGATAGACACCTCCAAGAGCAAAAGTTGCCTTCACCACAGAGAAAGGTGAAGGGTTTAGACTTTGAGTTTAATTGAGATTGAAAACAAACCAGTCTCATTTTTTTGTTAGTTTTCTTTTCTTCTTGTTCGTTTAGTCCTTCTGCGAGAGATCTGGTTAGTTTTAAGCTTAGTTTTACTTTAATCGTGAATTACGGTTACAAATAGAATGCAATAAGGATAGCATGAGTAGAAAAAGATTTCGAAAACAAAATCCCATCTAACTCTATACAAAACGAAGGACAGAGTTATGAGGTTCACCGGCTCAATCCTTCAGTTCAGCCACGGGTCCAGGATAGGCAATCTACAAGATGGACATTCAAACGGAAATACAATATCAGAAAGCAAACTGAATCAAACGTTGATGTGAGCACCTTAAATGCGATGTGAGCACATTGCCGCCCGATGTAATATGTTATGCCTCTTGAGTCGAGTCATATATACATTTGAGGAAAACGTTGACAAGCTGTCGCTTGTTAAAACAAAAAACATTAGTGTTGATGCGGCAAAGGTATCGTCGGTGTAGATAGTCTTTTCTTTTCTTTTAAGACCTGCCAGGAAGACCAGCCTACATCCTTCAAGTTGAAAGAGAATAGTGTATGCTTACTGGAACAAAGTAGGTATCCCTAATTTGCCAATTAGGAAAATTTTGAAGAAATATCGGTTATTGGATGTATTGTATGGGATGGACGATTTTAGTGTGTGTGTCTTGAGCCCACTTATGGGCTTCATTCTTCTTCATCAAACATCTACTCGACTTTGATACCAAGTTAAAAATTGAAGAAGAAGCAAAACAAATAAAAACAAACAATGAAAAGATTTTTTTCATTAGACGTGCATGGTTTTTCACTAAGGAGGCCACCATGAGCCATGATTACACAATGCATAGAACAAGCTTAAATAGTTGAAGTTCTTATAATCTTGGTAACGATAAACATGAGAAACTAAATCTGATTTTTGTAGAAAGATTTTTTTCCCCTTTATCATTAATTTTGATTGATCTTGCTGAGATATTTTCCTTGAATTTTTGTAGAACGGTTGCCTTTGAACGTTATCATTAACACTATAATCTTGGCGACGATAAACATAAGAAACTAAATTGGAAACTAAATCTGATTTTTGTGAAAAGATTTTTTTTTTCCTTTATCATTAATTTTGATTGATCTTGCTGTGATTCTTTCCTTAAATCTCTCTAAAATATTGTCTTTCAACCTTATCGTTAACAGAATGAGACAAGGGTAGCAGAGGAGCAAGCATGACAACCCATAAGAGACTTGCTAAAGTATGCATGGAGGAGGCTAAACAAGGTGCAACTCTCGGCACAGCAGCAGCATCAACAAAATGCCTTCTCTCGTTCCTTCATGAACGTGGCTCTGAACATTGTGAGGGTCTCTCAGTGCATGTACAATTATGAAGATGGCGTTGGTGTCTTGGAACATGAGTCCATGGACTTTGCCGAGTCCATGGACTTTGTGAGGGTCTCTCAGTGCATCTACTCTCTCTTTGCCGAGCCTAAGCAAACCACTAGTCACTATTTCCCACTTTCAACCATGTTGGTGCCCATTAACCGAATCCTACTTAAAATGTTATGTACCATCATGTAATAAAATGGGTACATTAAGACATTAAATTCAGTACCCTCTCTCTCTCTCTCTCTCATGTATGCACACAATCATAATTTGTCTGCGTATGTGCTTCCAATTTCACCTTTATTATCATTAGAACTGTTTGGATTTAGATGGATTGTGTTCTTGTTTGATAACTTGAACCAAAAACTAATTCAGTAAAAATGCAGATATTGTACAAATGGGTCTAGGTTTGTATATGAAAGGCAAAAAAAATTAACAAAGCATATATATACATAACGACCACTTATTATTTTAACTAAAACTTTATTAATTTTATGTTTTACATTATGGAAATCAACACAAAAGTGAGTTTTATAAGCTTAAAATGATGTTATTGACTCTTAAGATCTTATTTCTACATTGCAACGCCACTTTAGGTAGATTTTTATTGTTTTGATGACCAAGATTCATGTCTACATTTTGTACGAAAAGGGCATGGAATGTTAAAGAGGCAACATGCTGTTTATAATCATTTTTTGCAAGAGACCTTTTGGATCCCCCAAACACTAACTTCCATAATTCATGTTTAAAGAAAACAAAAAGTGCCTCTCCAGAAGAACCTCAGAGGTGCAAAAAGCAATAGGAGAGACAACTCCTTCATCGCTACGCATGTCAAAGATGCAATTCAACGGAAAAAAATAAATGCAGATGGCAAATCCTCTAATAATTAAAATAATTTTACAGATCTAGATAATTCTGAAGCTACAATTACATAATACTCTCCCTTTAGCATATGTGTAGAAAAAAATGATCTAAACCACCCACCGGCTGCCTGTGACCAGACACCTCCTTCTCCACTACCACCACCACCAAGGTTCATGGCGAGGCTCCCCACAAGACCTCAGAAATAATGGTAGCAGCCACAGTGTCGGAGTCTACCGACTCTCTCACCCTCTTCAACATTTCCAGCTTGAAGGCCCTCTTCTCCCTCTACATCAGCTCCTGCCCCACCTCCAACTGTATAGCAAACTTAGCCACGCACCCATCAAATGGGTTCTGCTCCAACCACCCCTCCTCCTCCTCCTTCATAGAAGGGGACCCTCCATCGCCACCATCTCCACAAGGAGTGGAGAAATCCTACATTTCTTCACCACTTGCACTGCCCAGCTCTTTCTCTTCACCATGCCTGCGAAATTTTGACCTCTGCAAGAGCACCAGATCCTCCTCCATCATGGCCTCGATTGCCTCCTTTTTGCCAAAGTACTTAATCTCCAAAATACAATCCAAAGCAGACGATTTCAACCCCTGGTCTTCTGAATCCAAGGCCTTTATGATCTTGGGGTCCCTGCTTTGATGGATCTAATCGACAAAGGGGCTTTTAATGGCAATGATCAAGCTAAAGAAGACCCTGAGGCCATCGGCGGAGCCCAATTGCACCAAGATTGTAGCCATTAGGCTCATCACCACTTAACCCACAAACACGTCCTTGTTGATCCTTTTCCCATGCCTCCTTTTACCGTCTTGAGAAGTCCCATATAAATATATTTTTAGATTTTTTTTAGGTTAAATCGATTGAGAAGATAGTCAAAAATTGTAATTGTTTCATAATTTAAAAGGAGCATGAGAAATTAACATATCTGCATTTTAAATGCACCTAAAAGGTCCTTTCACAAATTTATAGATCCAATATAAAACATGAGGGAAATTGGTAGATTACATGCCGCCAGGTTAGGATAAAAACCAGACCCTCTAATTTTTTGCTAAAATAAAATCATCATAATTTGTTTATGAAAACTAATTTGATATAAAACATGTTTTATTTTTAATTGTTTTTACAAACAATGAAGTTTTTTCCATGGTTAAAATTTGGATGTTATGTTAGCCATTCAGTTTTATGTTTTATCAATACATGATTAAATTCAAAAAATAGTTAACTTAATCTGAGTTTATTCATGAGACCATAGCAATAAGTAAGTTTAGATCACAAAAAGGAAAAGTACTCTAATCATTGCATTTAAGCAGTCTCGTTTTTATCCCTAACCTAGTAATATAGGACATAAAAATTGCTTATGTAGTTACCTAACTAATTTTAATATTAATAAAAATAACTAATTTGAATAGTTAAAAAAGAATTAGTAATCCTATATTGTATAATTATAGAGGCCAATGAAAATCAGTCAACATACAACTTGTTGATATATATGTTATTTTAATAGAATTTTCCATCAACCCAACTAATTTTAGCATAACCTTGGCCTTAAAATCAATATTAAAATACATTAATTTATTTGTAAAACTCATAAAATCTAAAAATAGGCAATATGAGCCGATTCCTAGCCGAACAACAGTACTACTTGACAAAAAGTTTATCCCGGTTGACAAATCCAAAATTTATGTGTATGGTTTTAATAATATCAAGAGGTGAGGCGTGTTTTCTGTTATTTTAACTTTTTATGTGTTGTTCACCAAGACCGACTATTGCACAATTAAAATATCTCACAGCAACGACGTGATCGATATACCTCACCTTGTGGTTAAATATTTTTTAACATATTGTTTTAAAAGAATTAACATAAATTTTAATTGACTGAATTTACTGAGTCAATTAAAAGACGCCATTTACTTGGTTGACTCTTGGACAATTCTTACGCATTTCATCAGTAAATCAACTTTGTATTTGCCTTCTTTTACAGAAAGTAAAAAGAACTAGTGATCAAGCTTCCTAGCAGTTGATCAGGCCTTGATCACTTCAAGAATCTTTTAGCAACATGCTTATAATTTGTTGATGGCATTTGAATCATGTTAGTAATGTGAAAATGGTAGTTATTATAGTCATAGACTATGTTACCAGGGTGTGGCAGGAGAGAACACGCACCCGCGTCTATGCGACGCAGGTTCGGGTGCGACCCAAATTCGCACCCAAGCCGCACCACATTAATTTGAGTTTATTTTTTTGGTTTTTTTTAATAAATTTGATATTATTAATATATTATAATAATAAATTAATAATAATAATAAATATGTTTGCCACACCGTCACACCTAAATTTTTGAGATGTGCCAGGCCAACACCCGCCTGCATCTTGGTGACATAGGTCATAGATCTAGTTACTGACCAGTCGTGTCTGGTTTAAACAGGAGCTACATAGAGATGGAGAAGATGCTGAAGATAGGATCTATAGGGAAGGGGAGCCACCCATTTTCCATGACGGGTCTAGCATGGGAGTGTACTCGTTCGAGGGCCATTTCATCCAAGAGATGGACAAGCAGAGGCTGCCCTTTATCACCATTGATCCAGAGCAGGCCTTGCTCGACTTCCTCCCTTTCAGTGTTCAAAGAATGAGAAGGTTTGTCGCATCCAAGGCCGGCGTTGTGGATCTTCATCGAATGTGAGCAGTTATCAGTGACTACATCCAAATCATAGCAAACAAGTACCCATGTTGGAACAGCACAAATGGTGCAGATCATTTCATGGCCGCCTGCCATGACTGGGTGAGTAAAAATCTCCACCACTTTCCTTCAGTTTTTCTTTACTTCTTCACGCATTATTCCAAGCCATTGAGAAAAGCACATTTGCACCTGCCATTATTGCTCACGTAAACAGTGATTGGAAGCAGTAAGTTTGCATGTGCTAATTCCAATGCTACATTCTGCAAACTATAAAATATTAATATCAAAATCATCCTTCAGTCATGCACTTAATTTAGTTTTAATGACTAACCACTGCATCCTTGTCATTGCACTCGTGGTGGTGAAAAGGAGGTTAACAATCCACCACCCAAAAAAGAGGCCCAAAGGTACCCTCGATTCTCCATACCTTCAGGGTTCTAGACTTCTTTAACATCACCGACGGTAATGGTGCCCCCTTCAACTTAGATACAGTGTCACATCACTTATAACACAAACGAGAATCAAAATAGAAACGTACCTTTCACATGCCCTTAACTCGACCAACTATGTCCTATCTTATAATGCAATTTAATTGCACTCTTGAGGCAATAAATTTTTAACTAAGATTCGCTTAAGTTGTACGATCAATAGAACAACACAGGACCTCATCCCTCCATAAAGACATTGATAAAGTAGATTTGCGCCCTCACAGAGTCACCAGCACGAGCATAGTCTCCACCTAACCGGGCTACTAAAATCCACTCATTAATTAATGTTGATCTCAATGAATTCATCCTAAAATCACTTTTCCCAATGGGTATTATGGTTTCCTAACATAAAAGTATGAGTTGTCCATCCATTTTTCTAGAGCAGGCCAAGGAAGGCATTGCGTGCACATTCAGATTCAGCTATTATTTCAATAGTATAGTGGCCTATGGCTGATTCAAATCAGTTGTCCAACATGAACATAATATGACTATATATATATATATACATATATATATATATATATATATATACATGGGTGCATGTTGAACTTATTATCTTGAATACATTTTATATATCAAGTCGATATCAATATGAATTGGGCTATTTCTGGTCATGTTTAGGCACTGTATGTCCCTATAAAGCAAGAGCTCGTCGAAAGTTTGATCAGGGTGTTGTGCAGTGCCAACATCTCAGAAGGCTTCAATCCAAGAAAGGACGCGCCACTCCTAGAATTCTACTTCAGGTTTCGTCTCTGAAGAGCCTTCAGAACCACAACTCCACCTTCCTCGAAAAGGATGTTAGCATTTGTTGCCAAAGGCAACCATGGCTCCATCAGAAAGTTCCTCTTCAAACAGTGGGATGGCAACGACCCCCAAATTCAAATCTTTCAACGCTTGTCTAGAGGCCAAAGCTATAAGGAGCACATGATGAAGCCAAGTAATGCCTCTGCCCAAGTGTGTATGAAGTTGCCAGTGCAGGCTCTGAATCCATACTAGCTGGTTGCGTGCCGGTGCCGATTTTTGATGGCTACGTGCTCCCCTTCAGTGATGTTCTAGATTAGTCTCATTTTTCAGTTCAAAAGATACATGAACTTAAAGAGATTGTAACTAACATTCCTGAACATTCATACTTAAAGTTGCAAGCAAATGTTATGATGGTTCAGGTTTGATGTCGTACATATGTTGTTTCATTCTATATGGATCACCAGACTTAATGTGAGGTTATATTCTTCACTTGTTTGTCTATTCTCTATTGTTAGCATTCCCTTCCAACACCGAAAAGCAAATCAAACGTACCTCATCAGTTCCACCATTGAGACTTTCTTGGGAAAGGCATAGTGATTCACCTGAATTAAATAATAATAGCAGTATTAGTATGTTAAATGAACGGCAATGCAAGAAGCAACATGATTCATTCCTTTTTATCAAGAACATGACATAAAATATGGCTTTCTTCCATTAAAAATAAACTATTTAAGTTTAGGATTTGCATGCTACCGTTGACCTAAAGCAGCAACTCTAGATCCTCGAATGTTTGGAAAAGCTGTCAAGAGCTCTAGATCCTCGAATGTTTGGAAAAGCTGTCAAGAGCTAAAATAACTAATCTGATCACTTGCCCTAAACTCTCAACTCGATGATGGGTGGAAGAAAAGTGGATCCCTAGCAGTCATCGGCAGAGGGAGCCACCGTGGTTGTGGGAGGAAGAAGGGGAGAGGAAGGAAGAACAAGAGAGGGACATAGAGAGAGAAGAGGGAAGATTTGGGTGACTTGATTGCATATCAAATGGTTCAGGTTTGATGTATATTAAACCTATAGTCATCGTTCAATATATATATATATATATATATAAGAGGGTGGTGGGGAGAGAGGCAGAGAAAAAGGAAGATTTTTGATATATATATATATATATATATATATATATATGTGTGTGTGTGTGTGTGTGTGTGTGTGTGTGTGAATCTTATGTAATTATATAAACATTAGAAACATGATGGAAAGTTTTAGAATTAGCTGAACATTACATTAAGCCCCAAATGGGCGCAACTTAGAGACCGATTGCAAAGTTCAGTTCCGCAACATTCAGAAACCTTCCAAAAACCCAATGGCTGTAACTCAGCACGCAGTATACATCTGATCCAATAATTAATTTTACAGACAGAAACCAAGTGAAAAATAAAAAAGAGGAGAGATGATCGACTTCATGAGGAAAGAACAGTAATGTGCGGAGATGTTACCAAATGTTATGAGGAAAGCAAAACCTTTTTTTTTTCTAGCAGCTTCTATTATATTGGAGAAACCTTAATTTGGAAACTATTTAGTGGAAGCCAACGGAAGAAGGGACCAAAAGCCTCCCCTATTTCTTCCGCTCCAAGGTGCAGAGCAGCTTTGGGATTTGGGTGATCTCATGGTACACCGATCAACTAGATACCGATGTTAATTTTTCCGATTTGGATTGGATATCATATCAACATGTTCTAAAAAAAGACGTAGAAAAGAAATTAATATCTTATTACGAAGTTGGATCAAATTCGGACCTAAGAAATGACATCCGATTGTATTCAAATTTAGATTTGGATATATAAATACCCGATTGGATTTGAATTCAGATTCAGATTTGAGCATGAGTTAGTTTTAAATAAATATCACATATTCAATGCTCTTATATTTTGAAATCAGCTAGTCTCGGTTCAAAATTTGGATTCGAACATGAATACAAAATCAGATTAGGATCATATTTGGATAGTGAAATTTGACTTCAATTTGGATATAACTTTTCTTTGTTCGTATTTGAATCTGAATATGTGAATATCTGAACAAGCATATACGGTATGTTCGAATCGAATCTGATCTATCAACAGCTCTACAACTAGAGTACCTCGTTGTCACTGTTTGCAGTCTAGAGAAATAGAGCTTGTAGGAATCGAACCGAAGGTCAGGTACTCTCGCCGTCCTGCTAGCCCAACCATGAGATGCCCCTCGGGGCAAATTTGACAAGTGTTTAGAGATCCATTATGAATAAAAAGTTATTGTACTAAGTCTAATGGTGGCCTTCATGTGTAAAGAAATTGCTCAATGCAGGCTCCCCTTTCCCTCTGGCCCTGTGCCCCATATTTTGGGATGGATTTATGAGACCATAACAAAGTGTTACCATTGCAAAACTGCTCCTTAAGAGTTGTATAACATTAACAATTTGTTACTGATCCATGAATCTATCATAAAGAACCAAATTGTTATACGAATCTTCTTCTTTACGGTAGATTCATGGAGTAGTAACAAACTGTTTTGATTGTCAAACGACCTCTTAACTCCCCATCTCCATCAATTGCAAGACAACTAACATATTGCTCAACCAACATATATATACTGCGAAGTGAGGCATAGCTGGCTAGGATCTTCAGCCTCCATCTTGATTTACTCTCTTGAAGTAACCTCTTCTCTGTTTGCTTTATGCATAGCAAATTAAGTCGAACCACATAATCAAATTAACTTATCAAACATGCAATTTTCTTGATTTGAAGCATATTATCTCTCTTGATTTCAGTATTGGAGATAAACCTAGGCATGCTATTTTTCTTGTTTCTGATTAATTTATATCTATAATGATGCCTTGGAATTTACATGTAGCTTGTGTATATGTGATCTACATGGTTGGTTTTGTAAGAATCAACCAACAAATCATTTTTTGTGAATAAACATGCCAAAATAAAAACAAAAAGGAAAATCGTGGGAGTATTTGTTACGGTCCACTCTTTGAGGTGTTGTCAACTTCGTACACCAATCATGCAACTGGCGTTTGTCTTATGAGATGAACCACTAAGTGAAATTATACTGCTATAATTGACGAAAACAACTTGCACTCTTGAGATTTGAGATAGGGCTAAATCCTGCACCAACTCCTAAGTGTGTGTCTCACGATTCAATTGTTATTGGAACTCGTCTTTCAATAATATCAATTTGTTGAAAGCCTGAAAAATTCCTTTCCAGGTGCTCAACAATCAGCAGGATAATGAAAACCTTTTTTTCCTAATGCAACCAATCCTATTATAGTACAGTTCTTACGATCCAAATCCGGGAAACAAGACCCGGGATCTTGCTTATTTCACTAAAGAACCAAAAGTTTGGGTATTTTGCTACCTAGCATCTTAGAGTATGTTTATTTTGCAGAATAGGACATCGATCTTGCATATTTTACTACAGATATCAATATTTGGGTTTGGGTATCTCTCACTCAGGCTTTTAGAGTATGTTTGTTTCACTAGTTCTCATAATAGGACATCCTACCCCAAGGGGCATGTCGTAGTTGGGCGAATTGACAAAACAGGGAAGCGGCCGGTCACCATTTCGATTCCTTTAAACACTAAAAACTTCATTGGACTGCAAACGATGAATATGTGCATGTGATGCTTAGTTGACAGGTGTTCCGCTTCCCACCAAGGACCCTAAGGCTAAGGAAAAAAGGAGAAAAAGTTTCAGTCTTTTCGAGAGATCTCTCCCCAAAAATAGGACATCATGTGCCTTCATTCACCAAAAAGAGAAAAGGAAAAAGAGAAGGTTATACCTTTTTCTTGAGTAAAAAGTATAATTCAACGCACCAGCTTTTCTTGAATTGCACTTGATTTCTTTATTCAATAGTGCTGGTGTTCCATTCAAACACCCTACAAGAAATCAAACATATTGTCACTACTACAGGACACCTTTGCTCAACCACTTGGATCAACAGGAAGGAGGCATAATTTTTGGAAATGTCTTGTAGTTTTTGAACATATGGATGACGTACAGGAACTTTTTTCTTCTAGCAAAAGGGTGAAGTATATTATATGGGAAGCTAGATAAAATCAGCCGGACTCCACGGATTTAACAAGAACATTTATACATGAATTGGCAATTCTTTTTCTAAGAAGAAAGGAAGAACATGATATGAAACATAGAATATGAAATTTCAGTGGCGCTCATCGGAGCGTTACTCAAAGTCTTTAGAGGAGTACATGCTGTGTCACATAAAGTGCCACTAAAAGTGGTAGCGGCAGTCCTTTCCTTCCATATCATTATTTGTATATGCCAAACTTTTGAAAACCTTCCAGTGACGCTCAACACTTGTCATTATAGATTCCTTTACGCCTTTGAAATGTTCCAAGACTGAATCAAATTGATTGGCCAAGGATTCCATTTGAATGGACCAATTTTGGAAAAATACTTTTCTACAATTATATCATATTCCATTGCTTTAACGAAATGTTTGGTTGGACGAAAAGGAATGAAAAAAGAGGGAAATGGTTGTCAATCCGGTGTTTGGTTGGTTAATTAAGAATGAGGGGAAGGAAAGCAAAGCAAAAAAACCATGTTAATTGGTTGCAAAGGAAAATAAAGGAAATGAAATAATAACTCAATGCAAATCCAATCCCTCCAAAATTCGAGAGATTGGGATGAAAAGAAAAAGTATCTAAACAAGTTTTATAATCATCTATTTTCTTCCTTTTTCTTTACTCTCATTTCTCTCCTTATTTCCTTTTCCTCCTTTTTCATTTCTTTTCATCACTCCCTGAGGAGTCCAAAGCTTAATTAAAACATGTTCTCCACTTTCACATCTTTCAAGCAACATTTAGTTAATTCCTCTTAGATTTTTGTTAAAGAAATGGTTTTTGTCTAAAATCATTCTTTAGAAGAATTTAGAAGACATTAGTGATCTGGGATATATATATATATATATATATATATATATATATATATATATATATATATATATATATATATATATATATATATATATATATATATATATATATATGTGTGTGTTTTCTGCCCTTGCATCCATCAAAGTGGTTGGAAGTCTGCCCATTATCGAGCCTCAACCCAGCCAATCTCTTGAAATCCAAGTTGGACCCGACCGTATCCATTTCCCCTCTCACTACGATTGCGATTTGTGAATCGATAATGATTATGTCTACATCAATCTGCGGCCACCTTCAAACGCGAGAAACAATTTAGTGTTCATTTTCAGACGCAAGACGGCTGGTACTCTCAGATCCGGATAAGTTTTCTATAGTCGCTTTGCGTCGGAGAAATTATTACAAAAACCGCTCAACTTATTCACTTTTAACCAACGCCTCGCAGATTTTGGTTCGTTATCGTTTTTGCGCTTCTCTTCTTTTGGAATGGATCACATCTTCTATCTTGCTGTCATATAAAATGTCATTTTTCTCTTCTGAACCAAACACACAAATCAAGTTTAATATATACATATATCATATGTATGTGTGAATATGCTAACCAAAAAATGAAAGAGGCGATTGCTTGTACCCTCATTTACATGTGAGGGGGGAAACAAACTGACCCATCGTACCTGCACACGCAATTTGTGTTTATAGAAACTTTTTGGGGGTCAAGGAATATTTCTCTTGGTTTAGAGGTTATTTGAAATTCATAGAAGAGAACGAGTTAAAGGGAAAGGACTTCAGCCTCCGCTGTCTCCCCGCCTCCCTCTCTCTCTCTCTCTCTCTCCCCACCCCCACTTCTCTCTCGCGCGCGCGCTCTCTCTCTCTTCTGAAGGTTGAAGCGGAGGCAGGTCGGGGCATGGAGGGGCTGCCGGAAAATGAGGTCTATAGCGAGGACGGCGTGCAGGAGGAGGGCGAGATGGACGCGGATATGGTCGCAGCTGAAGACGGCGAGCCTTCATTTTCCAAGGTTAGAGTTAGGGTTTCTTTCATTTGCGACTCTTCGGCGCGGTTTCACAACACGGCAGAAATTGGATTTTTTTTATTTAGGAATTGGGTCAGATGAAGAGGAGGCTTAAGGAGATCGAGGACGAGGCCGGTGCTCTCCGCGAAATGCAGGCCAAGATAGAGAAGGAGATGGGCCCAGGGCAAGGTGTGAGCAAATGTGTCGTTTTTTTTTGCTTATCCTGCGGAGATCCTTTTTCGTTCAGTTCGTTTTTGTAGAAAATTGATTTTTGAAATTTTTGTACACTTTAGTCTTGCTGAATTCCTTGTCAAGTTGCTTTTTGTGTGAACTGGTATCCTTTTTAGTGAGTTGAGATGTTGGTGTTTCCTAATTTTGTGTCAGTACACACTTGTTTAAGTTCAATACAATACTTTGTGATGGTGACTATTGAAAACAAGTTACAATCTGCATCTTTTTCTAGCTTGGTTGTGTTGTTTGTCAATGGTTTTAGAGCTGCGATACGTGAAATGGTCGTTCTTTCCGCAAGCTAATACGCCGTTATATTGGATTTATCTTCCCCTAGATATTAACACAATTGATCCTCCTATTGGTTTTGAAAATGTGTGGTTGATTGGTATACGAATTTCCTGTAATCAAAAACTAAGTAGCTGTATTAAGACTGACTATAATAAGGTAAGGATTGGACATGCCTCTCTTGATTCTCTGCAGTTCATTTTCTCATCGTTCTTGCCACGGTCAATCTACTGGATCATAGGCACGTATATGTAGGTTTTCTCTATTTTTCCTAGAACTAAATAGCTCATTGGTTATATAAATTTTTTGTTGCGCTTTTTGCTTCTAGGCACTTAGCTTTTTGAGAATCATAAGCCACCTGAGTATTTGTCAAATTTACGGTGGGATAGAAATCTCACTGGTGCATTTCCGTGTTAGGTTTCTCAATAGTTTTGATGGGCTTGGAGACTGATGACCTGGCTGTATGCTGATTTGTTTGTGTCTAATATCTTCATTACTTTACTCTAGCATGACCTAGCTATTCTTTTGTAAAGGCTGGAGGACTGGTTTGCTGGTCGGCCTGATTCTTGGCCAATGGCCAGTAAAGGACTGATTTATCACCGAGAACTTCAAGAGGTTGACCTGATCATTATAGGACTGGGGCTGGTGCCAGGAAATGAAATTTTTCCAAAGCTATATATATGAAACTATCAACTGATCAGAATAACAAATAAAGTGTGTGTGTTTTGGTTTTAAATATCAAAAGCAAATAAAATTCGGAGATGTTAGATGGAAAAAACATAAAATTTTTTTGCAAGAATGAATTATTAAGGTATGAAGCTTATACCAATTTGGCTGCAGTCAGCTTAAGTTAAGAGATAAGACTCAAAGGTAAGCTCACCCCAACATGGATGAGTTTGGATGGCTGTGGCTGATTTGACCTGCATAGTTGGCTACTGAATTTAGCGAGCTGGACTGCCTTACGCACCCTTGACAGTACGCAGTGCTTGCATGATGTAGGTGCTGAGAACAACTTGAAAAAGTATGTCATGTTTGCCTGTTTATGCTAGGTCTTGACGTGCAGATGATAAATAATGAATAAGCTAGTGTCCAATGCTAATCTATATTAGTATATTCTAGGTCTACTTTGGGCTGAAGGACAATGTTTCAACCAGTGGCTTTGAATAAATGATGAACATTGACCAAAATTTTTTAACAACTTCGGAAAATAACATTTTGAAAAAACGTGATACATTAATAAAATAACTGAAGATATTAGTGCATGGTATTTTTTGGTTATTTCTTTCTCGCTTGGTGGTGGAGTGCCAAGTACTTCAGCTTACATATGTAAAATGGCCACGTCCTAATTTTGGCAATATGTATGCGGAAAGTGCCATAGACAAATGTCAGGAATCAAGGTGAAAATGAAATGCTGTTCTATTTTTTTTGTTGATGAGCATTGTTGTCGTCAGTATTATGCTCAGTGGAGCATTCAGATCGTGATTAAGCTTTTGCTTGCATAAACCTTCTCTAGTGAAACCACTTGTTCTTGTTAAAACATTTGAAGCCATCAAGAGGTCACTGAACATCCTGGGCAAGTAAGAGTGCCTTTCCAGATGAACCTTCTTTACTTACTCCAAAACAAACATCAAACATCAACTTCATCTTAAGTAGTGACCATGGACCACTGGTTGCCATATGTGGGTCTAGCTTTTTATTTGAGTTGGCATTGAATGAGGTTTCATGAGATTTATTAGACTTTTAAGATTTATTTTGAGCTAATAGTTAATTCATTTGTCAAGTGGGAAGAAGAACTATCAGAAATCACAATCAATCTCAGTTAACTTAACCTGCCAATCTGCTGGTGCTTGAAGGTTTAAATGCAAGCATTATTTGATTGCCAACGGGAATTTCCTCTGACTTCCCTTGTGATCTTCTTTTGGGCGAACTGAAACAAGTTTGTTGGATCTATGTCCAATGGACGATTGTGATTAAATTATTTTTTGATGGAGCTAACTGTTATCATTTAGTAAACGTTGCTCCATGAAATCTCAGATATGTTGACATCCTGTTCAAAAGATTAGTTGCTTTGTAAAATTTTAGACGTATTGTTAGTTTACATCAGAAATCACCATCTTGGTAATATGATTATGCTTGCTGACATAGGTCTGTATCTGTTTACCTTAGGTTGCATCGTCACTGGTATACTAGTGCAATTTCGCAAAATGCCTAATGTAATCCTTATCAGTTGGATACATAATGTAACAAAGATTTTTTTTTATTAAAAATTACATAAAAAAACTCAAAAGTAAGAAAATTTCATGGAAAAAATAGAAAAAAAAAATCTCTTTATGAAAACAAAATCACTGGTACATGTTTCCTACAACATGGGTGTGCTCTCATTAGGAACAATTAAAATTGACTGCTTGCACCAATGTTATAAAAGGCGTAGCGTATCGCGTATCGGTCGGGCTGACCTATACGCTGTATCGTAACGTATCGTAAACGTAGCGTAGCGTATCGTAAAATTAATTTTTTAATTTTAAAAAATATTTAAAAATCAGAAAAAATAGAGAAAAATTATTAAAAATCTGAAAAAATAAACAAAAAATCAGAAATCAAGAAAAATATATTCAAATATAAAAAAGATCATACATAAGGAACATTCATGTGTGTCAACAACGCATTCAAAAATTAGAAATTAGATATTCAAAATAACATAATAAGCATCCATCACAATTTTAAACTTGAAAATTTTATAGAATCTTAAGACTTAGAGTCTTAGGACTTTGAGTTTTAGGACTTATATTACATCACAATTTTATAAGTTCAAAACATATAGTTATCAACTTATCATCTTTCATGATTTAACGATAATATTTTCCAAATCGATGAATCCTTGGTTATTTTTGATGAAAATGTGCAAAATCTCTCCCTCCTACGTCTCTTGGAGTCTTTAAATACAAGAAGAGAGAGAGGGAGGAGTATTTTAACTTTAAAAAATAAAAAATTTTGTGTTTTAACCCGTATCGTACGACACGGGGGTGTATCGCCCGTATCGTACGATACGGCCCCCGTATCGCACGTATCGTGCGATACGTGTACGATACAGACGCGTATCGTCTTTAAACAGCGTATCGTATAGGTTTTCTTGACCTATACGATACGTATCGTACGATACGCGTCCGTATCGTACGATACGGATAACATTGGCTTGCACTATTCTCAATACTTAAATGGGTGTCAAAATAAGTAAGTTTTTGTAGTGTATAACGTAATCCTTGGAGTCTTGAAACAATTTAGTGGTCATAAAATTTGGATATTTTTCTTTTGGAGAAATAGACACAAACAGTTGTAAAAGAACCACGAAAGTACTAATTTGTTGCATGAAGTCAACCCTAAACTTTATTGTTTTACTTTGAATTGTTCAAGAATGCCTTTTGTTACAAACTTAATGTGCAACTTGAAAAAATTATGTAACTTTCAGTTCAAAAAGAACTTTTTTTGTCACTTTCTTTTTTCTTTTGAAAGTGTAATCTAAGTTACAACCCACATGGTACCATATCATATGATACATGGGCATATCGTGAGTTACATAGAAAGTATCATATTGTTACTTTGAAAGGTGTATCGTTTCATTTTTCTTCATAGTTATATTAATTAGACAACATAATGTATCATGTTTCATATGCTATGTTACATACAAGACCGACTTAATGAATTCACTTCACATGCTTAGCCATTACAAGTCATTGAATTATACACTATGCTCTGTACTTGATCATGCAGCACCGTGGACACTATGAATACTTGTGCAATTTGTGAGAGGTAGGGAACATGGATGAAGGTATGGATGTGGGTGTGAGTACGGATTATGGATTCTGACATAACAATTTTGGAAAATGTGGGTATGGAGCATGACGGAGTATTTATAGATATATCATACGTAATCCACGCAAATTCAAAATTTATTGCTGCTGAGGAAGGAGGAAGAAGCCATTGATTGAGGAGGGGGAATGAAGGCTTCAAGGAGACAAAAGAGGGCAGCGATGTGTTATTTTAATACTTAAAAGTGATCATTTTTTATAGGTCTGTGCTGGACCTGGTCCAACATGTACCCAATTGCCCAGTCTTTCCTGTTGTAAAAAAACAGCATGCCACCATGGGTATGCCTAGGCAAGTCCTATTCCGATGGTACTTGGTGTAAGAGCCTTATTGATAGATGCCTTGATGCTCTAGTTCTGACTCTGTATGTTCTTTGGGGTTTTGACAAGGAGAATGCTTTAGGCCACATGTTGATGGGATGAGTTTGTTCAAATGAAAAGAAAGTTCTCTATTATGGATCTAAAATCTTGTTTTTCTTATGATTAGGCTTTTATGATATATAAGAAGCCTGTTGGTTTTGAAGGAGACTGCATTTACTTCTAAAAGTGGACATTTGCATGCTCATGCACATCTTTGAAATTGTCTCCAAAAGATTCACTAAAATGTAGTCATACATGCTCATGTAAATTTGCAATCCCTGCTTTAGCAGTGGTTGTTTGGATGCTAGACATGTCTGCACATGCTTTCTCTGGGGATTAGATACTGAACATTCCTCAGTAGTTTAATTTCTCTTTCTGACCATTGACCAAGTGATGCTTTTGCAGATTCTTCTAGTGCTGCAGCAACACAAGCAAGCAAAGAGGAGGTGGATGCCAGGTCCATCTATGTTGGCAACGTGAGTTCCAAAATGTGTCTCTCTCTTGAATCTAATTGCTTATCAATTTGTTTCTTTGATGTAGATCTATGTTGGGCTAATGAGTTTTGCTTATCTATTGTTTTAAAGTTTTTTAAAGATATTTTTTAGATACGGTTGGCATAATAAGGTTTATGGGGAACTTCTCAATTCTGGTGCTTATAACGTATGAGGATGAAATTGGGTTTGTAATGTGTCTGGATTTGCTACAAGGACAAAAGTGATTCATGTGAAGCCAGTACGACATTGTCCAATTCCCTTGTGTTGTATATACTCTCCTTTCTGAGGTGACACATGGATCTTTTCTTGGTTTTGTTGGACTTGCCAAACTATCTATACTGAAAATAAAAAGGACATATATGGATATGGTGAAACTATAAGAGCAAATGCTCTTATTATTTAGTTCCTAATAGGAAGGTATATGACCAGGTATGAAATAAAATCATATATACCAAATCTGTTCATCTTAATACCTGACCACCTAATTGAAGCACGTCAAGAAGTGTCATCCTGTGCCTATACCTGAGGTGATTATCAGAGGATTATACTTACTGTTGTTTGTGCTAAGCAACAGATGCCACCACATCGTCAAAGGCCATCGCCAGTGCATAGGAGACGGAGAAGTGGGATACAATCAAGAGGTGCTGAGGTAGTGGTGTTGTGGTCATACCATGCTTGATTTAGGAGCGGTGGAGAATCTGTATATGAGCTGAACAGATGGTCAGGGTTTCTGAAGGCTCTGCTTGTACAGCAAGCTAACTCAAAGCCCTTGGATATGAGGTATCCTGAATGCTGATTTTGTTGTGGAAATACCTATCCAAAGATCACGGCATGCAGAAAAGGGTGAAACTAACTTTTTTGTTGTGATGATATTCCATGCTATCTAACTTAGCAATTCAAATCCAGCATATAACAGGTCTTTTACAGAATAAAAAATTATCATGAAGTTCATGCCGTTGATAAAACTTCAGTTTATACAAATTCACTATATCGAGTTAACTTGTCGTTCAAAAATGTCAGGTGGATTATGCTTGTACACCAGAGGAAGTCCAGCAGCATTTCCAGTCATGTGGTACAGTCAATAGAGTGACCATTTTGACAGACAAATTTGGCCAGCCCAAGGGCTTTGCTTATGTTGAGTTTGATGAAACTGATGCTGTCCAGAATGCGCTCCTCTTAAATGAGTCCGAGTTGCATGGCCGCCAGTTAAAGGTTCATTTTGGTTTAGCTTCCATGTTACTTGATGGGTATCTATTATGCTGGTCTTCAGGAGAGTTTCTATTTGTTGGCAGGTGTCAGCAAAAAGAACAAACGTCCCTGGAATGAAACAATACAGAGGTCGGCGGCCAAACCCATACTTTGGTTCTCGATTTCAGAGGCCCTTTGCGCCGGCTGTATATTCTCCTTATGGATATGGGTAAGCTCAGCTTTTTATTTTCCCTTTTTGTTGGTTAGTAGGAACTCATCATGCATTTTATGTCAAGTGATAGTGCACTAGGTGATGCGGTCCTTTTTGAAGTGTTTTGCCGACCTCTTATTTTCTTGTCCCTTTGGATGCATCCGATAAATGTTGGAAGCTTCGTTAGATGATATTACAAACTTCTCAGACTAAGGACAGGACTTCCCACCCTATCACTGGCAATGCTGGAATGCATGTGCTGGTAGTAGTAAACTGCACAATTGGCACATCCAGCTTTGATTGTGCCTAGAATGAGCAGACTGTTAGTTGCAGAATGAATATGTTAAGTCTGTCTGCCTCAATGGAATTCAAAATGAAGTGCTGTTTCCACAATGGGTACACGACGACACATACTTGTTTCACAAGATACTCTGTGGGTTGTTTGAAGGTTATTAACTTTTGGTACCCTTGATGGTGCATACTCTCTAGCGGTCTGATCAGTTTTCCAATTTCCACTGGATGTTTTCTGGATAACTGTAGTACTGTACATTTATCATCTCCATCTCTCCTACTGAGAACATACATCAGACTGCAGAGGAATTTCTGATGAGTGATGACCACGCCGGGTTTGTAAAGTCATCTAAGATTCTAAAGGCAACTGCTCACAGTGTGCCAAAGCTACAAAAGGTAATAAAAGAAAATCATTAGGGTTATTTAACGAAACAATAGCTGCAGCCGGGTTGTTGGATGAAACAATAGCTGCAGCCATAGCCCATAGGTTTCAGCCGCAAGTATCGTTCTCTTAAGTGTAACAAAGACAAGTTCCTCACAATTCAATTGTCTTGTACACAGGAAGGCTCCTCGATTCAGGCGTCCAATGAGGTACAGGCCTTACTATTGACGACAGTTTTCAAGCTGACAGAATTCGAATGTATTGTCACTTCAGCAATTTTACATCATCTTGTAAACACATTATTATGCCCTTCTACTTGGATCAAAGTGATTTTTTCGGCTTTTGTAACGTGCAACTTAAGTCTAAGATGTTTCACTGATTAATTTACAGTTGAAATGGCTTTTTCTTCAAAATTTCCTCTTCTACAGCAGTGTTTGGTTAGCATAATACGTGTCCCTATGTTCAAATTGCTCCTTTTTTTTATTTTGCTGCTAGTTTATGGCAATCATTCTACTGAAGTATTACTAAATTTTCGATGAAATCTGGTCGCCGAGAAGACTACTGTGAAATTGCCTATTTTTACTTGTTCCCCTTTATCTGGTCTGATTAATCTTAGACCAACATTTTAGGTTCAGTTAATATGTTTGGCTGGTGGTTTTGGAAGCCAGTTGGTATCGCTGACCGTGACTGCTCATCCTACCTACTAGGCAACTGTACTTTCACTGGTGGATGAAATCTTAGGTTCCATCAGCCTCCTGTTAAAATATCCAATTAATAGGAGAACATAGTATACTAGTATTACTTATCTTTTCCGTTTTTCATTCCTCCTGTTGTAAAGAAAAGAAGAAAGATTCTCAACGCCATCGGTTGCATGTCGTCTAACGTTGATGGGTTTGTGCTGGCTGTGTTCGTAGAGTGATATTAACTGGATCGGACTTTTGTATACAAACTCAACTTCAGATCCTATTGGGCTTTCCATGAGAATGCAGGAATGTAACTGGACTGGATACAAACGACGGTTGATCTCATTCTTTAATACGTTTAGTCGAATCTGGTAAGGGAGTTCAGATTTTATTAGATTCTTGTTACGGATGCAGTTTGAATACCAAAATTCAAATTTGAGTCTGAGATATGACTGGTCCAATAAATATATGACCTGGTTACATATAAATATTAAATCTCATAATAGTTGGATCTTGAAAAAAGGAAGGTCCATATATTAACCAAACTCCCTGCTCTCCTCCTTATCTATAATGATGCATGCAGCAACTGTATCTCTTGATCTAGACCATAGAGGGGCCATCAGGTGATAGATGTTTTTCAGTATTTGGCTATTATTTTAGTCATCATACCTTATTCGTCGTTTTCATTGTCATCTCCTACGTATTTCAACCGGTACCTGTCAAAGTTATCACAATCATCGTTTTTTTTATTTATGTTTTCTCCCGTTCACTTCCTATACGCCATCTCTTATTACAGTAGGGTCGGTCGTTCGCCAAAGTTTTACCATCGTCACCGCCATCCATCGTGATCAGCTGCCATTTCCTATCCACCTCATTTCCACTACTGAACGGTGTCCACTTGATAACGCTCCTTTCCTTCGCGCCGTTTGTTTTTTTGGTTCACCGCCTTGAATGTGCTGCAATCGATATAACAAGTGCGGTTGGATTGGTCAGGTAGAGTTTGCCGAGTGGCGCATCAAAGAAGGTGGTGGTCGTGCTGATGGTGGGCAGCGGAATGAGCGAGGTGCCTGCCATAGCAAGTGGTGAAATAAACGGCGAGGAATTAAAAGGTTTGGTAGTGGAGATGGTGATGGACGAGAAGTGGTGAACAGCGAAAAGTGGTAGTAAATTCGAGGGGCTGATATATGATATAGGGGAAGCGATGAACAGTAAAAAATAGGCTGTGGGAAGAAATTGCTGCCGGATTCATATGCTTTCTTTGTGTCGTGGTTGGCCTATGTCCATTTTTACAAAGTCACGGACCTTACGGCAGCATTAAACCACAGACAAGAAGCAGGAATTTCGGAGAAGCCACCGCACTGCTGACAACCGCCCACCTCCACCTCCACCTCCACCGCCTCCTGCTCCTCCTCCACCACGACCACGTGATTGTACCGGCCACCACCACCGACGCCACGCTCTCCACCATTCCCCTTTTATGCTCCACCACCACCAAAAGGCAATGCGCTCACCACTTACTGTTTCTTTATTTCTTTGTTTAATATCGCCACGACAAAACAAGCTCCGTGACCAACCACCCACCATCACCACCACCATTATCACCACCAAACCTCATCCCCCCTACCACCTCCACCACTAGACGCCATCTCAGCTCAACCGCCCAAGCCCATTGCTCATCTCCCCACAAATAGCCACCTCCACCGGTCGCATTCACCACACTTCCGTGCCCCACCCTCTCCATCACCACGGCCATTATTCATCCCATTCACATGGTTGATGCCGTTGCCACCACCCCCCACCTCTCCTCAGCTAAACCCACATCCTTCCCCACCTTCCTACCATCAGTGTCAGCACCTACGCCCACCAACAGCAACCACCAACTCCAATATCCAAAAGAAGGATTACCATAGAGAGATACGCAAGAACATGTGATTAGAAACTTCTTCATTACGGATAATGAGAATGGTCATTCTGCATATCATCCCCGAATTAAGATATGGTCAAAATCTGTGTGTTGCCCATCAAAATCCAGACAAAAGGCTCTTGTAGCCGAGCAATTAGACGAGGTGAAATGAGTGGTGACCTGATTTCCACTCATGATATCCCTATACTAACCAAACCATCTCTCTCTCTCCCCCCTTCAAATTCCCTGAAAGGGGGCAAATTACCTTCATATTTTACTGGAAGCAGATGATAATCAAGATTTCCAAAAACTCGGAAATGAAACATGGGAAAACTTTATCATACAACAATTGCTTGGTAATCGCAAGGTTGCAGACAAGGAAAAACCTCGTCATATAATAATTTTTTTTACAATAACAACGGCTAGTTGCATCTACAGCAGTTACAATCATGGCTGACTTGTGCTGTTTACTTGAATAAAGCGACCACCACCAGGACGTAAAACTACCAAGAGATTTACGGAAAATATGATGGACAAGATTCAAGTCACGATTTGATGCCTAGCATTACCACTAGATCCTTAATTCCTGCTGGCAAAAAATAGAGTCAAATCTCATCGGATCTGTTCTTGACCAAAGCCGCATTCTTGAGGACGGTATCCAATGGCAAGATGGTTTCACCCTCGCTAGAAATTAAATTTCATATTACCAATTGATAATAATTATCATGTTATTATGGGCAACTGAATAATCCACCAACTAGAATCTTCAAGTCGTTGGTCACCACCGCGGGTGATGCATGGAGATAGCATGAACTGAGTAGCATCTGCTCCTGCTCAATCCATAGCAGAAAAGCAGGCTTATCTTCAGATACTTCAGAAAAAGATTTCGTGTAATATGACAATTTTGTTTTCAGGCACTCTTCGATAATATCCTCGTATTTTCAGTTACCACTTCTAAGTCAGGACACAAACCTGCAGTCTCGACTTTACAACTTGCAAAGAGTAGTCAAAACCAAGACAAACTTCTCAAACCTTGTTTTTTTTTTTTCTCAATATAATTGTTTTGAGGATCACAGCGAAGGTTTTCCTTACAGGATTAATGCAAATGAAGAATCACAACAGTCATCAAAATTATGCAGCAGGGCGTCTACGATGAATAACTTTGTGCTTCAAGGAGGGAGGAAATGACCGTGGACAAACTACAGGAAAAGCAAACTGAAATTAGATTCTTCATGAGGAAGAATTATCAACCTGGGCCATTTATGCATCAAATTGGTAGAAAGGTTAACAATGTGCAAGATATTTTATCATTTGAACGTCAACATTTAGTTGCGATCAAGCACACGATTTCATGTTCGAAGAACTTATCCACTAGAATTAAGAGGGCAGATGGCAACAGCATATTCAGCCTTGCAAAAACTAAAGATAGCTCACATAAAGCATGCTGCTGGGAATTTATCAAACAGAAAAGGTACGATGGTTTCCACAGATCAAATAGAGATTACGGGAACTTGGAAAACCAAATTATTGGATGTTTCAACTCGATCTTATTGGATATGCATGGCTGAATTCACATTGTGGCATCAAATTTCCCTCAGAATTGCCTCTGCTGACGGGAAAACAGGAAGAAGAAAAAAAAGAAACTGGTGTGCCATCTTTTACCGCTTTTGTGCAACAGAGCACTTTCAAGTTCCTCAACCGCTCTCAACTCGTCCTTCACCTTCATCATGTCCACCATAGGGCAAACGATAAACACCACTCCTTATATCGATTTCAAATGCCATATCGATCTTATCCTTCCACTCCAAAATAATCGTGTTTTCGCCAGCAAAATCCCGATAGAATTCTGTGCCAGGGGTTCAATTTCCTCGAAAGGAATCAGCAAGAAGGTGGCAACTTTCAGTCTCTGCGAGAGCACCTATGTCAACTTCTCACCAAACCAGCAAATGGCGACAGGAGACACCAAATTCCAAAAGATTCTAAACGCACATCCAGAATCTCCCTTATGAATCAGGTGAAGACATCCTCTTGAGCTTCTTTTTCGCGTAGAGCGCGTCAGCGAACACGTCTGCAATCTGCTGCTGAGACTCAATTATCATCTCCGTCCGCTTCATCTCCATCTCCATCCTCATCCTTTCCACCTCTCTCATCATCTCCATCTTCATCTGCTCCAACTTCATGAATCCATCGCCCAGAGACTTGATCGCCGACGTCAGTTCCGAGATTGGGTTCGTTTGCTTAAACCCCAACTTCGACGAGGAGCAGCTCCGAAATACCCTGGGTAGGAAGTCGGTCTCTCCGGGATCGGGGCAGTGATCGCCAGCCGTCTCCCGAGCCGCAGAAGCAGTACGGCCATCGAGCGGAACCCTGAGTTTGCCATTAGACATTAAGAAATGGAGGCTTCTGGTGTTAGCGGTGCCATTCTCCGTGGTGTTATCAGAGTCTTCCTTGGGCGGCGGCAGCGAGACCTTGGGGGGTCCGTTTTCCATGAGGTCCATCTTCTTGAAGAAGATCCAAGGAGAATTGTCGGTGAAGCCCTTCTGTTTGTCCGTCCTGTACCTCTTGCGGAGCTTCTCCATCTTGTGACGGCATTGGGTGGAGGTCTTGGTTTGCTCCGGAAAGCCGCAGCGGAGACGCACCGCCTCCGCCACCTCCTCCCAATGGGAGGCCCTAAGTTGCCCCCTCTTGAGGGAGTACCACTTCCCCTGGTAGGCGTCGATGAGGTTGCTGGTTTCCTCGTGCGTCCATGGACCAGGAATTATCCTCCTAGCTTGGGCCGGCGGTGACGGCTCCCCCCCAGATGAAGAAGAGGCAGCCATTCTAAGCGGAAGCGGATGGTAGTGCTGGAAGTACAAGGAGGTTCGCTTCTTCCCTCTCTCTCTCTCCCCCTCCCCTCAGGTAACAAAGTCCAATGGTAGCGATCCTGTTTGCTCAAACCGACTCACTCTCTCTCTCTCTCTCTCTCTTCCTCTCTTGGTGAAAGAGAGAATATACAACAAATATATAGCGCTGCCTGGCTGTTGGTCCGCTTCCCCCCCACCGCACCAAGAAAACTTTTTTCCCCCTCAGGGCCAGGTGGTGGCGGTGGGGATAGGGATTGGGTACTTATTTGGAGGTCGCCGCCTATAGTACTACCAACCCTCTCTCTCTCTCTCTTGCTCTGATCCGTTTAGTTGCATTTACCATCTCTACAATCCCATCTAAACATGACTGCATGAGGGTAAACAGAAAAACTTTTCCGGTAGGGAAGACCTGAACCTTTGCTGTTTCTGGTTCACCTAAGAAATTCTGTGTCATGTATGCTGCTCTGTAATTAATATAAAGCAGCTTAGCGACCTAACAGATGGTTTGCTGCTCTTAAACAATATCTTCGTGTACATTGAGCCCTTGAGGCGGCTGCATTCGTATAGAGAACCTTTTTCTGTTTCTTTGTTTCTCCAGGAGGGTCTGGCCTTTTCTGCTGCTCTGTAATTAATATAAAGCACCTTTTAGCGAACTAACACATGGTTTTCTGGATTTTCGGTCTTGTACGCGGAGGGTTGGCAAACCAGGACGAGATCGGAAGTGACAGTCGTTCGTCGATCTTAATTATTACAGTAATGTTCACTGTTTGAAATTAAAAATGCTTACCGATGTACGATAACGAAGCGTCTTCTGGCAACTTTTTTCTAAAGTTTTCTAGCCCATCGGCGGTTATTAAAAGTAAAATAGCACTGACTTGAAAATTAACGTGTACCTGCTGCACCCCTCGAGGGCGACTTATACGACCTTCCACCATCACAGTGAAACCCATAACAAACAACCTGCTCCAGCACAACCCTGCTTGAAAGCATTTTTTTATGTTATTTTATAATTATCTGCATTTCCATGAAAAGTGAACTCTTGTTTAAAATAAAAGTGGACATTAGTTGGATGCACTTTTTTGAAATTTTACATCGGCACTTTAACCACCAACGAACGCATAAACTTAAAAAGACCGTGTTTTTCCTGTAAGCAAGTTGGTTTCACAAGGATTTAGAGCCAAGCTTTGTGTCTTTTTGCCTAGGATATCCATGGGGTTGTTTGCCAACCAGGACTGATGCATGAACCTTTTCCGTCATGGACCACTAATTGAATCTGCTTCATCATGGAACTAAGTTACTCTATTCTACAAATCTGCCTTAATTTTTCAAGGTAGATTGATTGAGTAGTTTGTTATCGTTCTCATTGTTAAATGGTTTGTATAAAATGCTAATAGTGATGGTGGTGGTAGCTATGGAGTGTTCAACAGATCAAATATCTATAACTAAAATTTTTACCATTTATGATGTTTTTTTCTAAATTTTGGTGTGAGCTCTATGGTGGTTCAACATTGATATATTGGAAATCTTGCAGATCTTTGGCTCATACCCACTTCGCCACACGAGCTTCTCAGATCTTTGGACTTGGTAAGGTTAAGAGGGGTTAGATGTAGTGAGCAGGTTTTTCTGTTACTCTTTGAAAGCCTTACATTCAAACGGGAATATGTTATTAAAATATCAATGTTGCAGAAATTTCAAATTTGTCAAGTTGCAAACTTCTTAAGTACTAGTTGCGACATAATTTTGGCCTATAGAATTTCCAGGCCTGCAGTCAAAGGGAGTTCCGTAGACACATTCTTATTCTTTTGAGCATTAAGCCACATCGAAGCATGACAATGACTACTAGTTCAGGATGGCATTGAAATATGGTTTCGATGATGAAGTGGCATTGGCAACTTTATTTACAATGAAACGCCGCTTACAAGTAACTCTAGGAGTTGGCCATACTTCTTGTGTCCAGCTCGTTTCGACTCAATTCAATAAGCTAACAAGCTGAACATGAGCCGGATTGATGGAGGTATATGCTTTGTGGGAAGACAAACATATTGTGTTTGGAGATTTTGCTCATTGAAGCTTGTTGGTCAAACAATCTGTTAAAGAGGTGTTCATGGGGAAAAATTAAATTTTTTCTAGTCTCATGGGTGCAAAGCTTGCTCGTTAAAGCTTCTTAGCCAAACAATCAGTTGATCAGCAGTTGTTCATGGGGAAGAATTTTCTGTCCTCATGGGTTCAAAGCCCTCTAATTGAAAGTGATGTTTGGATTTAGTTTTCACAAACTGAACCATGCAAAACTGTTTGTATGTCTTAAACATGGCAATCATTATGTTTTTTGAACTCAAAAATCAGATCCAGATTTTATAAGCTAAAAGAGTCGGCTAAGCTGCAAGCCAATCTGGCTAAGCTACACGGATATTTTTATTAGGCAAGTTCAACCGTGTCTTGTTTGGTTCATTCAGATCATTTCTCGGTCCTACTAACTGGAAATTGAACCTTACTGTTCTTGACTTGAGAAATTTTGTTTACATAAGCTCCATGCTTTTTTCTCGTCAGCGGAGCCTTTATGCTTTTAAGATGGAACAGGCCTGTATTCCACCGATTCTTTTTCTTTTGTTTATGCCTTTGGATTCCATGTTGCCTTTTGATTGCACCATCTAGCGTGGTGGACATGATGGTGGTAGTGACGGTGATTGGCAGTAATGCCGGCCACGGCGGTAGATGTGGTGGTGGTGGCGGTGGTGGTGGCGATGGCAGACAGGTGGTAACCGGCAACTGTGCTTGATGTAGCATGGATGATAATGCAGGTAGTCGTGGCGACGACAAAAAGTATCTTTGATCTCATGTGCTTCTTCTTCCTGCAGAAGAAAAATCCTGTTCATGCCTTCATCATCGGTAAAACATGGAATATGATTCCTCCATACGAAAAAGCACATTGCCATGCTCAGGTCCTGGACTGTCGACCAATGGTTTGTGGAGGTAGGCAGACCGTTGCCTGTTTAATTTTAGGAGATGCGTCTATACATTAAATTCATTGGCATTGAATTACGGCTTTCTTTGCTGATACTGATGCAGTTCTGAACACTAGATGCAGGAGAAAGGTAGGCAGACCATTGCCAGTTGAATTTTAGGAGATGCGTCTATACATTGAACTCATTGGCATTGAATTACGGCTTTCTTTGCTGATACTGATGCAGTTCTGAACACTAGATGCAGAGAAAGGTAGGCAGGCCATTGCCAGTTCAATTTTAGGAGATGCGTCCATACATTAAACTCATTGGCATTTAATTCCGGCTTTCTTTGCTGATACTGATGCAGTTCTGAACACTAGATGCAGGAGAAATAGGGGGGCCTTGGGTTCTTTGCTGAGAACTGGGTTGCATTCCTCTCACTCACTCGAAAAAGATGGCAACTGTCCATAATAACCGCCATGAGTAGTTGCTTCTACGGTGGGAAGCCCGAAGGCTTAAGACACATATTGTTTCCTGACATTGATTAGGATGTGTCCGGATTTTCATAGGAATTCTGGAGAACAGCTTTTGGGGGTAGGCTTCTTGCCTTTATCAAGCAAAAATGGGGTAAGTATATACATCAAGAAATGCAAAATATCCCACTCTCTTGCTCTGGAAACAGAAAAGGTTGGATGCAACTTCCTTTGGGGTGATTATGAGAATGTCTATGAATTTCATTTAATTAGTTGGTCTAATCAGTATTCCCCTTTGGAGATTGAAAAATTTGTCCCACTGAGCAAAGCATAAATGATCTACTTGTCCGATAGAGCATGGACAGAAGTGAACCGTGCGCAGATTTTATAAGAAGCACTTAAGATCTCAAATTACTTTTGGTCTTGGAAAGGAATGTTGCGGGATGGGAAGATTGGGAGTGATTTGATTTCTCGAAAGACTGGAAAATAGTAAGCTTGGGGTTGGGGCATCCGGCTTTGTGCTCCGAATGGTCTCGATTTGAAGACCCATGCCTCTTGTCGATCAGCGTCAATTTCCCATATTCCAATCGCCGTCCGATCCTTGGAATGCCCCCTGTTGTTGCTCGTGTTTCTCTTGAAGGGTCCAAGAACACGGTGATGCGGGCGGGTTTAAGAGGGCGAAAGACATTACTAGAAGTGAGAGAGATGTTCAGATGGTGGTGCGCAAATGTCTGCTCAGACATTTGGAGCGGTCCTAAAAGGCATCGTTTTCATCTCATACTGGGCGAAAGCTGTAAAGGGGGAATGAACAGGCTTGAGTTCTGACCCTTGGCTGCCTTCGATGAAAATTGAGTTTATAGCTTCAGTTTCATCCATTTATAGTGCACGGAAGGTTAGTAGGGAAGAAGGAAAGGAGGCTTTCCTGAAGGTGGAGATGTCCTTCCTTAATTCGGATTTCCTCTGGGCTGAATTTGTTACGTCGCAATCCATCCAGTTGATTACCACATCCGAAGCATTTTGGGCTTTTTTAGTGCGCATTGTGGACTCCTGGCACTAGAGAACCGTTACGCAGAGGGTTTAGAGGTTGTTTCTCAGCGGTAATGGGATGTTTTTATTCCATGTATCTGCCCCAAAATTGATTGAGGCAGATACCTTAAATACAGAATTGTCCCATCAATCTGCCCAGATTGATGAACCAATGCCTCGCATCTAACATCGCTTACTTTCACCCTATCAGTACTCCGTTTTGGAGGACAAGCGCTGCCATTATCATCGCCTAGACTTGACGGCCTTCATTTTCCGGTTGCCGGCTTACCTCATTATCAGCCTTCAGGTCAGGCTTGCTGGTTTATCGGCTTCATGGAGGAGAATCCTTCCCTTCGAGTTCTTGAGTACTAAAAAGTTCGTGCGTCAACACCAAGAAAGGGACTCGATTTTTTCTTTTATGGCATGGGCTTCATCGGTTCGCATGTGGGGAGATGGCGATCTTCTTCAACAAAGCTGAATATCATGATACCGATGTCTTCAGTCGCATGTTTCCGACGCTGCACAACTGGAATCCCTTTTCAAGGAATGTAATTGGTAAAATGGATTTAGTTTCTCTTCTGACCACATGTTTCTGTGATTGGACAGTATGATTCATGGGAAGAAGTGGTTTCTATAAATTAAAGGAAGAACCAATACACCCTCCCACTTAATCAACATATAAATTGATCACACGATGTATTAAGAAAGAAATTATGACATGCAACCTCCCACTCAAGGAGATGTAGAACAACCTTCCTCCCAGGTCTAACGGAGACAGTCGCTCTAGGCCATCGGCTTTCTGGATCACCGATCGACCCGTCCAGGCAAGTAATCACATTTATTATTTAGCTTTCACGGAACTTCAATGGTTTTGCACGAACAGTATTCCCAACTGAACATTCGAAAACCCAAAATCCAAATGCAACGAATACTTTCCAAAATTACC
The DNA here is from genome assembly GCF_008831285.2 of Nymphaea colorata. Classification (NCBI taxonomy): domain Eukaryota; kingdom Viridiplantae; phylum Streptophyta; class Magnoliopsida; order Nymphaeales; family Nymphaeaceae; genus Nymphaea; species Nymphaea colorata. The sequence goes on from NC_045141.1 coordinate 21,750,283, forward strand.
AACGGAATATACATAATACATATATATAAAGGGGGAGACTAACCCGTAGTAGAAGCTTTTGCCCAGAAAGAAAATTAAAAACCAATTAAAAAAATAGCTCATTATCCATCACATTAAATACCAATTAAAAAAATATCTAATTCATTATCGATTCACATTCCCATCCGGCGAAACATCCACCAGTCTCGCATCCAACCGAGTAGAAAGAATTCACGATGCAAAATGCATATGCTGCCATAATCTGGTAAGTAGTACAGGGTAATGTCACTCCTATTGAAACACGTAGGTTCGAATATAATTAGCAAACAGACCTTCCAACAATTTCCCAGGTTACCTCGTAAAAAATTATCATAGAAACAAAACAGCTCAACAGTTTGCCTCAGATATCCAGTACGTCAATACTTAAAAGGGGGGGAGAGTAAAATGTGAACAGAAGTAATAAAACTACCCAAAAAAGATCCCAACCAGCCATCCTCTTTGAACCACTCAATCCTCATCGAACGTTGTCTTCTTTCCTGCATAATGCCAATTATTACATTAGACAGATTTGCAGTTATTTTGAAGAGAAAACTAAAGAAAATGCATACAATGGGCTGGAATTGGCTCCAACAAGCACTCCAATAGTCCAATCCGCAAATCAAAGTGTATCACCATATATGTACAAAAAACATGAAATTGGCAGGTGGAACAATTTCCGTCATGTCACAACCCAACCTAGTGTTTCTAACCAATTTCATACCAAACTGATGATAGTAAAAGAATGTTTTCCTTTTTATGTTAATGCTTCTATGGCAGAACAAAATCCCTACAAAGTGGTGTGCAGCAGACCCGCATTTACACAAGGCACTCCGATGGTACACCTACATGCAACAGCCTTTCTCAAACTGCTTTAGTTTGAGAAACAAAATGAAACTAACCTGTACCAGCAGCAGCCAGGTTTGGCTTATTAGGAGTACCACGTCCCCTGCCTCCTCCACGACCACCGAAGCGACCACCTCTAGGAGTGCCACCTCTCCCACCACTGCGACCACCAAATCGACCACCACTATCAAAAGATCGCCTTCCACCGCTCCGGCCCCCACCATCACCACGACCACCACCGCCGCCGCTACTTCTAGGATTTGCAGCATCCACTGATAAGGTGTAATCACCTAGGTATGAACCATTAAGTTCTAATGCTTTCGAAAAGGCATCGCTGGATGCAAAATCTATGTATGCAAACCTGTTCACAATAACGAGCACACAAAAAGCTCACCATCAAAAAGCAAAAGATGCACAGAACAATGGAACTTCAGATGGAATTGACCTATCAAAAAAGTGCAAAATTCATAATTTTATAATACAGGCCCGACAAAAGAATTCACTGCAATCCTGCAGTGTTATTGAGTGATATGACGATAGGACAATGGACAGGTAAAAAATGGGCCAACATTCATGCCTTACTTGTGATGTCGGATTAGTCACAAAATCAGACTACCTCATTCAATATTTGGTTTATGAACGTTTTAGGCTTTCATACAAACAGCATAGTGGGAATACATCACTGATTGGAAACTGCAAGCTTGAGGTAAGTTTGGCATCTGGAGAAAAATAGTTATAGAAGGCAAAATTTTTAATGAAAATAGAACTTTTGAGAATAAAACAAAAAATAGGTACTAAAAAATATTTGCATTTAGCCAGCTCATTAAACTTAAAATTATAAAAACTGGAGCATAATTTTTGAAGTGCATTAAAATTAGTTGTCCTTCCGTGCAATATTATTCTTGGAACAGTGACAGCTGCCAATTGCTGGACGTAGCAGCCTAATAACTAGTGGTGGCAACTTGAAGAAGATTGTGCGACCTTTCATGCAAAACCAAAACATATTTTTAGTTCAACACCAAATGCCTATATCATTTGTCATCCATAAACGAGAACACACATCTGTGGAACCTTGTAGAAGTAAAGATTACCCCTTAACACCACCAGATTCATAATCCTTGGGAATAGAAATCCTTGTAACCTCTCCACATTCCCCAAAATGCTCTTGTAGATTGTTCCGGATCTGCAGTTGGCAGTAGAAGATTAAGGGGAACCATGGACAAAGTCGGGAAAAAAATGTAATAAAGTAGTAGCATAAATACCTGGTCCTCCTCAAGGGACTTATCAAAACCTTTCACAAAAATGGTCTGTCCATTCGATGAATTCTGGAAAGATCTTTCTTTCCTGAGATTGAACATCATTTGAAAAGTTATGAAGCAGGAAATGAACTGATGAATCTGTAGTTACTAGGTGTAACTGAAGCGACAGATTTTGTACAAGCAGCAATGATGTCACAAAATGTGCCCAAGCCTTTTGTCATTTCATTTGGTCCAGATCAGATAGGTGACCTGCTTGAGCATGATTGATCAGGATTTCTCTATGGAATCAAACTAGGATTTTGGTTTCCCAATTGAACTAGGTCAGTTTCTTACAGATAATAAATGAAATTTTTAATAAGTGTAATTTACCAACAGTTCTACAAATTATATAGACATGGTCGACCACACTTGTACATTAAGATAGACTTCAGGCCAGTTTCAGTTGTTTTATTTACAGTCAGTACACGATCAGTTTAAGAACCCCTTGTTCAAGTCTGCATACAAATCAAATTAAGATGCAATAATTGGTCACACATGAGCAATCCTGAATTTAACCCTCATTTAAGGGGTTGAAGAGTGTAAGTAAAAAAAATCCTCGCATGGTAAGCATGTTAAATATCAGTTTGAGCTATACCCGCTGCCTGGTGTCTGTGCACCCCTTTCAAGGGCAAAGTCAAGCCTAACAGGACGTCCAAGTAGTTCTTTGCCATTCAGTTCCATAGCCTACATAGAAGATAGAGAAACAATAAAGCGAATGTGAAGAAATCAGGATACACACACACACCAATATATATAGAAACACTCGTATAAAAGCTCATCACCAGCACAGAAACCCTATACTTAAAATACACAAATTAAAGCAATTATGTTGAAGTAAAAGGGCTCACCTTTTGAGCTGCAGATTCAGTGGCAAATTGCACATGTCCGAAACCCCTGAATTGGCCATCTTGATTAGAAGCAAATCGAACATCAACAACCTCACCAGCGTCCTGAAAGAACTGCACCCTAAATAATTGCAAAAGGTAACATCTTAATAGTGAAAGAGGGCAGGTAAACTATTGAATAAAGGATATGGAAGAATACGACAGAACATACATGTCTTCTCTTTCAATGGAGAAAGACAAGTTCCCAACAAACAAGGTCTTTGACCCAGAAGCAGTAGATTTGGGAGTAACTGGAGTCTTTGCCTGCCAAAGAACAATTAAAATAAACATAAGATAATTACTATTTTAAGATAATTAAAAGAAATGGGGTTGAAATAACTTTTTGACGAGCTTATTTACCCCTTTCTTATCAGCCTTTGATGCAAGTTCTGTATCTTTTGTCTTGACATCAGCCTTGCCCTATAAATCATCAGGTGATAGCATAAAGACAAAAGGACAAAAAGAAACCATTTTCAGTTTCATACGACCAGGAATCAGCCAATCAGCATCACATAAATAAGAGTTACAGAAAGATTTAGATCTAGGATGCACTTTTATCACTCAGCCTGAAAGGTTTCAGCAAAATATCCCCTCCAAGGAGAGTGAGAATAGACATAAAATAAAAGAATTATCATCAGTGCAAATATATCTAGTATGAAATTCAGTAAGACTGATAGGAATATAAAAATATGATTATTGCTTATTAAAGACTAAAAAAACACCTTTAAGAGTATGAAACCCTATAAAAAAAATGTGGGGTGGATATGTTAGAACTTACAACTAAAAGAAAGAACCAAAAAGGGCTTTTTTACAGAGAAAAAAACTGTAAACTAAAATACAATATATGGAACTAAAACCAGAAAGCACAAAGGCAACAATATCTGCCTCCATGAAGCATATAAAACAGAGACGTGTAAATCATGTACGCACTCTCTCTGTTGTGGTTTTAGGAGGTTGCTCATCCTCACTCTCCTCACTCTCTTCCTCTGACGAAGAATCATCCTCACGGATAATACTTGCCTTCGGTTTCTACACATGCGGAAGGGAGAAGAATATGAATAAATACCACAATGTAAACTTCATAAAGCAGCTATCATTAAACTAAAGTTCAATGACAGGAAATGCATGCTTTATAAACATCAATAACATGCTGGGCTGATGAATCACACATCAAACATTAAGGTTGTGTCTTGTCAAACCAAATGAATAATACAATCACCCTAGGCCGAGAACTCATAGAAAGAATAAAGAGCAGGACTGAACATAGGAATACCAAATCAAGATCACCCGTCCAAGTGCATGCGTTATAATCTTTAGCATTTTCCAACACTCACCCATAAAGTGTCTGATACTGATACCAAAGTGTGGTCAGTATCCGTGTCATAGATACGAAGCATATGTCTATGCAGAGACAGACATTGATAAGAACATTCAACCAATGGTTATACTGGACCATAACCATAATCAGGACAGATTCAACCAATGATTAAACGAGCAAATAAAGAACTAAACTTTTAAACAAGCATGTACAAAAATAAAGAAGCAAAGGAATAAGCACAGTTTGAAAGGATGACATTTCAGAAAAGATACCTTCTTATCATCTTCACTTTCATCTGAACTGTCTTCATCACTGCTACTCTCCTCTTGAACAACCTTTTTAATTGAGTTTGAAACAGGGTTGACCTGAAATAATAGCACTTGTGTGAAAGGAGAGTGATAAGGCAGTAATTAGGCATCATATGCAAAGAATAAGACAAGAAAACTAACTGGTGTTTTCATCTTTTTCTTAGGAGATTCTTCATCATCACTTTCAGAGCTTTCCTCCTGAAAGAAGCATGACTATTAGACTGAGACAACAAACACTAGTCAAGGATTTAATTTACCAAAAAAGTCAAGGATTTAATTTACCAAAAAAAAAACACTACCAAGTAAAACCACTTAGTTTAATATATTGGTGATCAACAAGACGTAACTATGTAAATGTTACAGGTACTATTAGCTTTCAAATTTCATGGTCTGCGGAAAAGCAAAAAAAATAAGCTTCCAACCTCTTCAGACTCATCTGATGTCTCTGAACTTTCATTTTTCCCTTGCTTGGCCTTTTGAGATGCAGCAACCTTGGCCATTTCTGTCTCTTTTTTGGCTGGTGCAACTTTGACCATGGTTTCCTGCAAAAAAAAATTATATAAACTTGAGATAAGTTCAATAATGCCACTAGTCTCCATTTACGAAAAATAGAAACATCAACCAACATCTGTATAGCAACAATAACAAACAATTTAGCACAGAACTTGTATAGTTGTATGGTACAAGCAACAGCTGAGTATCATTAACTCACGTTCTCATCCTCAGAATCACTATCTGACTCTGAGGTTTCGCTTGATTCTTCAGCTACCTTTTTAGAAGCAGGTGGCAAACCCTTTCCAGGAGCAGAAACTTTGGCAACTGGCTCCTAAACAAGAACAAACATGCAATTTTCCACAATATCAAACATAAGCCACTGAACTGACTCAATAAGCATATATTTGTTAACTATCAAGTTCAATACTCACCTCATCCTCATCTGAGCTGCTTTCTGAACTTGAGCTATCAGTTGATTCATCCTTCTTTTTGGAGGCAGCAAGAGGCTGTGTAGATGAAACCTTCTTTGAAGGCAGAACCACCTTTCCATATAAAAAATGTACATCCTGATTAAATTAACACCATTCATGCAGGATGATTTATAAACAGATAAAAGAAAAGCTGCACAGTACCTCATCCTCATCAGAGCTGCTCTCTGAACCTGAGCTATCACTTGATTCAACTTTCTTTTTGGGTGCAGTTGCAGGCCCAGTCTTTGCAACACTTGCTGATGGAGCTTTCTTTAGAGGCACAGCAGGCTTTCCTGCACCTACCTGTGCAGATACCAATATTATCATGTTACCTAACCACTACATAATTTTATAGTTTTTTTATTGCAAATTAATGAAAAGCAGCATATACCTCGTCCTCTTCTGAGCTGCTATCTGAACTTGAACTATCACTGGATTCATCCTTCTTTTTGGAGGCTGCCCCAGCCCCAGTCTTTGAGGTGATTGTTGATGGCACCTTCTTTGAAGGCACAGGAACCTTTTTTACATCTTCCTGCACACACAAAGATATTGCACTGACTGTGAAACACCTCACAAAGATGGATCATTCACCAGATATTGATTAATAAAAGCATATGATTTAGCATTTCAGAGCTCTCTAACTCACCATATCCTCGTCTGAGCTACCATCCGTGCTCGAACTATCATTGGTGTCACGCTTGCGTTTGGGACCTGAAACAAGCCCATTCTTTGAAGAGGCCACTACCTTAGCAGCAGGCGCCTGCAAAAGAAAACCTTGATAAACTAATCGCCAGACAAACAATATAAAATGTCAAACATATCTTAAAAGCATCGGCAACCAATATAATCATATGTGCTTATCTTGGAAAAAAAATTATTTCATCTACTACTAAAAATATTATCCATGCACCTTATCCTCATCTGAGCTATCCTCTGAGCTTGAACTATCACTTGACTCATCTTGCTGCTTGGAAGCTGACAACGTCCCATTCCTTGAAGCACTCTGAGGCAATTTCGTCACAGAAGGTGCCTTAGTTGCAGGTTCCTGCATAGACAGGATTCAAAACTAGTGGCGTATAATGACCAAAAACAGATGACAAAGAGAAACGGCACTCATACAAGAAAGGAACCCATTTAAATATCATAAAAAAAAAGAAAGGGAAGGATCTTCGTTATAGTACATCACTTATCATGATCACTTCCATTTCCCCTCCTTAGCAACTTGTCATGAGTTATGATAAGACTAATGTAATGTACCACTTAATGCAGGTCAAAGCATTAAGTGGATGCACATTGCATTAACAAAGGTAACGATGTGTTTCCTAAATAGGGTTTCTATAGAGAACAAAAAATTCATGAGATAAATGAAACACATCATCAAGAATCCGAATTAAGTTCTGTACTCCTGTTAGAACTTAGACCCTCTCCTGTTGGTGCCAATCCAGCATTTAATTAAGCAGCCTTAGCTGAAGCAACAGCTTCAGTTTTAAGTATCAAGCTCTCAAAAAATAGTGCATGGGGTTTAACTGTAACATAAAACTCAAAAGAAAAATGATGAAACTGACATAAACAAGCAAATCAGAAATGGCAGAATCACAAAGTTACAAGCAGATGATATGAACCTCCATTTGCCTAACCTTCAGACAAAGTTCAAGACCTGCAAAATAAAATACGTGCTGATAAGTGGAAGTTTCTTACCTCATCGGAAGACGAATCATCACTACTGCTCTCCTTAGCTGGTATTTTAGCTGGAGCTTTAACCTTCTTCACTGAGATCTTCACCTGGATTACACATAACCAAATCATTGAAGGCCAATAATATATATATATATATATATATATATGTGTGTGTGTGTGTGTGTGTGTGTGTGTGTGTGTGAGTGTGTGTGTGTCAAAAAAAGTTAAAAACTGCTAAAATAGAATCAGGATTTGTAAGCAGATGTGTGCACACACCTACACATGCTCGTAGATTCAACAGTGGAGAAAGACACTTGGCAGGAGATTTACTAAAGCCTATTGAATAAATGAATATTTTATAGTAAATCGAGGAAAAGTAAGCTAAAATGCTTGTTTCAATACAAAAACTAAAAAAAAAAAGATACGCTTCCAGAGTATGGTGCCGGGACTGGAAAAAAGATTGCCCCTGCATATTGAAGAATGAAGCTGGAAAAACATGGTTTTCATATCGAAGAAACGGAGATTTAGAATAAAGTAGGGGAACTTTCTTTCAACCACTCGTTATAATAAAATGACGTTAACGGGAATGGCTTATAAGTCAATTACCTTTTCTTCAGACTCGGAAGAAGAAGAATCCTCCGAGGAACTCGTTTCCTCCTTCTTCTTCTTCGGCACATCAGCATGATTAACTTTCAATTTCTTAGCACTAGCTTGTTTCTTGACCTCTTCCTCAGCCTCCCTCTTTCCTGTGAACATCCGTACCCATTCTAAGATACCGCCTATGAGAAACCCATAACCCAATAAGCATTAAGGAAAAAAAAAATGGCTCGCTCACCTTTTTTCAAAGCTTTTTGCGGAACTGCAGCAGGAGCGACCGCAACCTGATCCGACACTTTCACATAATCAAATAACCGAACGCAATAACAACAAACAAATGATTAAAACATCACCGCAAAAAGAATACCGTAGCGTTTGACTTCTTATTGGATTTCCCCATTGCAACAGATTCACGAAGATGGTCCAAAATAAGCCTGAAAAAATCGCAGAGCTACTATACCCTGCAAACACAATAAAATTACTTCCCCACTGGACGAAACAAAGAAACAAACGCAGAGATGAAAAACTGAACGGACAAGTGAAGTGAGACGACCGACAGAGGAGAAGAACAACGCTCACCGATCGGAAGGTAGAGTAAAGAAGAACCAAGGGAAAACTGGAGCCGTTCTAAAACCCTAAACCCTATGGTTTCAGGGTTTTACGAGATGGGAGACGCGGGCCACTTGGAGAATCGCACTTATATAAGTGGAGAATCGCTAAGAAACCCTAAACAGTCGCACAATCGGTCCAAATTTTGATCTTCGGGTTTGGGTCTTCACCGATGTATTTGACCCGATCCCTGCTAATAACCAAGTTCGGGTTTTCAAAAGAAAAAAATCTATCAAGTCAGATATCCGGTTTTTCGAAGAAGAAAAGAAATCCCAAGACGTGATGTGGGTGACAGGCTTAAACGTTGTTTTCATTCTATTTAAGGCTTCTTTGTATAAGGGCCGAAATTGAGTTTGTGAAAAGGTTAATTCTATTAAAATGATGTTTTCATTAATAGTCTAACCTTATGAAGCATTTGAAAATAACAATACAGATACAGTTTTTTGTAAAGTTATTATAGTAGATTTTAGAAACATTATATTAGTATTTCAGTTGTTTCGGTCACCAAATGTCTCCTGAGTATTTGCCATCTAATAGACTAATACACTTTATGATTGAGAGACAGGTTGGGATATCCGTTCTAATGTCTGATGTTTAATGAACCTACACTTATTATATTTGTGGCATATTCATAAGAAACTCACAAAATGTTTCTATTATCAAATGATCATTTCACAACAGCAACAAATTGTTATTGTCTCATAAATCTACCTCAAAAATTGAGATACATTCATGCACTATTGTAACATAGTGATTTATGAATCTACCTCAATTTTTAAAAGTATATTCGTGAAACAATAATAGCTTGTTACTATTGTCAAACATGTCTTTTGAGTTTTTAGAGAAAACATTATTTTAGTCGTGTCACATAAACATACAAAATGTCTTTGTTTAAAAACGAAGATGCCAAAGCAACTGAATTTTGCATAATGTTTTATTTCTCTTTTTTCATCCTAACACAACCTTAATAGTTTTGTGTTTTTAATATTTCCTTTCACCACATATCAAAATTTGATTGCTGCCTCTTTTGAGGGGCTTCCAATTGATAATTCTTACAAACTAAAATTATTATTTTTTAATATCACAAGAGTAATGACTAATCTTAAACACTCTCACTTGATTGTAGTTGAAGAAAGTCGACATTTTCTTCACTTGCTTTACTTTATTTCAGAGGGAAATACTAGTGAATACATTTACTGGCTTGTTTGTTGAAGGTGTTTGGATGACACTCTAAAATGATGTTCTGGGGCCTCGTTTTACTTCCAAACAAAGGTTGTGAAGTGTTTCTGTGAAGGGAAAGTGAAGGAAAGAGATGGGTAAAAAGAAAAGAAAAAAAAAGAGAGGGAAAGAGAATGAGAAATGAACGATAAAAAATGAAATGAAAGGAAAGAGGTAATTATAATGCTTGTTTGGATAGAAATGAATTAATTGTTGAAATCATGTTTATTTAGACTGCATAAATAAAGAAAATGATATAATTTACATTATTTTACAATAATATTACTACACAAGATGATGAAAACGAAGAAGGGGGCATCGTGAAAGGTGGTAAAAAGATAGATAGAGAAGAGAAGAAAGACGAACCTGAAGAAACTTTTTTGTTGTGATGATTCACATGAACGGTAGCAAAAAGAGATTCTTGATCAAAAAAGATGTTGTGATCATGTAAAACCATGTTTATGCATGCACTAAAAGAAAAAAAGGGCATATACAGTAGACAGTGATAACCCTTTCTTGTCCTTCTCAATCCCTTCAATTTTGGATGGATTGGATTTACATTAGAGCATCATTTCCATTTCCATCTTTTCCTTTACCTCCCTTTGCAGCCAAACAAGTTTTTTACTTTCCTTTCCTTTCACTTATTTTTAATTAATCAACCAAATTGTTCTCTCCTTCCCTTTCCCTCAATCCAAATATGGCGTAAGGTTATTCACATAAAACTTTGTTTTGGGTGTCACCCCAAAAACAATAACCAATCTTTAAAAATTCATTAAAAAATTTGGTAGTTACGTTAAACTTTACAAAGGTTATAAAATCGACAATATTAACCTTATGAATTCGTTTAATGTAATTAATCACTAGACAGCACAGCCAAGTTGTTACTTTCAGGTTTATTTTTTTCGTGAGAAGATCTGAAATGCAGTTCAGTATGTGGTGTTACTGAGAACGGGTTTTAGTTTTTTACAGGCCAAAACATCATTTTAACATTTTTACCTGTAATAGTACTAGAAATGTTTAGCCATAAAGTGAGAAATCACGTGTATGAACAAAGCTGAATCCGGATCCAACCTTGAATAGACCCGAAACCAATAGTGGAGTTCACCACATCTAACCTGCTAATACTCGACCATGCTATAACTTGAACTTACCACATTGGTCAAACTTTGGCTATATTCAGATGATTCAAATGGAAATAATTTGACATCAGATCCCGACCTTGTATGACATGTATATTCGAGTGACACTGTAATATTGATTGGGTATGAGTCTTGTTATGAGGTTCAAATCCGACAGAAATCTACCATGAACCTGACCAGAATCAGAGTCACTTGCCATGGTGCAACATGCTGCAACAAGGCAGGAATCAACGCATTATTCGACCATAGATTCGACATTGAAGAAAGATCATTATTTTTTGTTATTTTTTGGTTTTTCCACAAACCAGAAAAGGGGTTTCCTGGTGTTTCAGGAACGAGAATCAAACACCTTCTTAGAGGAACCAAGAAAAAAGCATTCCCTAACAGGCAACAGAAACCAAACTGCTAGAGGCCTTCAAATTTCTTCACCACAGTATTGAAATGAAAGCAAATAAACTGTATTACTTAATTTGGATCCATTTTTTGCTAATGAACAATAATTGCACGATGTAAGGAGGTCAAGAGTTCAATACCAAGATCATGCCTGAACCGGTAAAGTACAAACAAGCACACTACAAATAGTGTCTCCTGAAACTGTTGCTGCTGCTGGTGGTGGTGGTAGACGACAAAGGAGGGATAGGGGCAAGGTGGTGGTAGAAGAGGAGGAGGAGGGAGTGAGAGAGGCATGGTAGCAGTAATAGCAGATATTTTTAGAGAATGGGCGATTTTAGCAGGTGAAGTTTGGATATATCAGAAAATAGTTTGCACTTAGCAAATTGAATCACTCCACCAAATTATACAAACACAGAGAAAGTCAGGAGAGTATTATTAACCGTGGAAAACTTTTTTTGGTCCCTGCTCTGGCAAGTGACCATATTATACAAGCACAGAGAAAGCCGGGAGAGTGTTGTTAACCATGGAAGTCTTTTTTTCAGTTACTTCCCATTTTCAATCATAACGGGTCCCTGTTGACATCCTTATAAAGTAGATACCTCGACCTAGTCTTCCCAAGCGCCGCATACCTGTAAAAACATTGTGACCACGGTAATGTAATAAGAACCAGCCTTCTTTATGATCAGACAAACAAGAAAGTTACATTGGCCACATATTTTATTCTTACCACTGAGGTACAAATGGTGCCATCCAGATTGCATCCCCAGCTTGGATAGGGTACCTTTTCCAAGACACAGTGACAAGCTCATTAGATCGTCGGAAGCATTAACATGCATGTATAATAAACAAAAAATGGAAAAATAAGGATACTGATGACAAAGGAATAGTCAATCACCACAAAAGGATCACAGTTTTTGTTCTAATAACCAGAGACAAACTCTCAGATCAAGAGTTCAAATTTTTTCAATCATGCACAGACATGTAGATAGAGAAAACCTGTGTTAAATCCACCAGTATCCCATGCCATATCTTGATGTGTGCAATAATAAGATAAACAAAGGTCTGACAATTACAGATTTGTTGAAAAATCAGAATAATCGTAACAGATCTAATGAGTCAAATGGAAAATGTGAAATACCAAGACATGCAGGGAAAGTTCTGCCTAACACCCAGCCCAAAATTTGATATGACTTTGATGTCCTAACATCCAAAGCCACTTGAGAGCTTCCCTCTTGGTCCCATATAAACTCATTAAATTGAAAAGGCCAGCAGGAAACTAGCACGAAATTTCTCATGTCAAGTTAGCAGTAAGAAGCGATGGCAGTGACGCCATAGGGCTATACACGGTATTAACTATTAAGTATTAACCATCAATGCACCGGCCATACGTTGATGTAAGCTCACCACTCTCAAAAGGCTTGTCCCTTTGTGAATAAAGAATGTAACATTATTTAGTTCACAAACCTCTAAGTAATATTCTTCTCATAGGGTGACAAATGCAATTAGGTGTCATGGATAGAAAACACTAACCAGCTGTCACCGAGCCGGTATATTCCACGGCCCTCTAGCAGCAGCAAACCATGTTGATTATAATGAACCTCCTGTGCCATTGAATCACAAAAGAAAGTCAAACAATTTCCACTGTGACATAAGAACTAAAAAACATCCAAGAAACAATGTATGGCACAAGACATGAGAAAAACAGAAACAATACTTGCAATTGACTAGAGCATGATGAAAATATGAATGAGTTTGGTTAAATAATCAAAATAAATAGATATACAGGAAAGCTGTTTATCCTACAGACCTTCACATTAAGATACTCCCCTGGCTGAAAATCCATAATCTGCAAGGCATGCATAACATTTCAGCTTATTGTAGCACCAATAACTTTTTGAAAGACTCTAAAGCTATCTAAAACAACCAGCACCGTGAAACCAAGTTAGCCTTAAGATCACCGTGAAACTATCTCTATTTTTACAGGAGAAATAGCAAATACGAGAGGTTTGCAAAGGAAATGTTACTAACAAAGATCAAAGTACTGCAGCAAGTTGGTGTCATATGCTTCAAAGAGACGCAATTAAAGGACATAAAGCAAGGAATCTGCTCTTCAACAAACTTGAGATGCAGGAAATAAATCTTTCTGAAAAGGGAATTTGTATTTCATTGAACAGGCTAGCCAAATAACATAGCAACAGGGAACAACTAAATTATAAGCAAGCACCTAGAAAATAATTCTATAATCTACAAAGAGACAAAAAAACACAGCCACATAATTCGTTGTTATCAGAGAATAACACAAGGACAATAAAATAAAGAAAAAACACGTCAAGAATGAGATATACTGCAGGGCACAGGATAGACGCTTGGACTGAGAGAAAGAAAGGGCGAAACAAAAAGCTTGACAATACAAAAAACAGCTGGAGGTAAAATGCACACGTCTGAGCAAAGAGCTCTGTGAAACTTCTGGGCACACATCCAAGGTCCTCAGTCAAAAGCTTCAATCTTTAGCCTTCTCATGGAAGTGGAATAGAATAACAGTTTGCGTCAGCATTATTAAATCTAACACTTGGGAAGAAAGTACAAAAAGGCTCCTCCAGATTAAGAAAATGAGAATATTCTGAAGTTCACAGTTAAAAGACTTGCATGATCCCACAAAACATAATTCAACCAAATCAATGACATTAATATAGAGATAATGCTGATAGAATTCAATTGTTTAACTATCAGATTTGAAATAATCAATGTCCTTCAAATGTCTCACATGGATGTTGAAGTCATAAGCAGCAGTTGTTGGCAGCAGCTTCCGCAGTTCAAACACCTGAATTTAACCAGTAAATATTACTGAACCAAATGGTAACTGTGACTATCCAATGTAATTCCATAGAAAATGGCTTAAGCAATATGCATCAATGGGATTTTATCATGTCATGTGGGTAAAAAATTGATGAATTGCAAACTAAGGTACCAAGGTCACATGACATGTTCCAGCTGCTAGAAATAAAGTACAATGACAGAGTAAAGTACCTCTCCTGGGGTCTCCAGAAGTTTTTGTAATTGTGTTGAGCTAACGACAGCCTCAGGGGAATGATTTTCCAAATATTCATACCTAAAATTGAAAACATCTGGATTCTAAATAGATTATTTTAATAAATAAACCAACCAAAGTGACTTGAGAAAGGGATAAGATAAAATGAGAAGAAAAAAGGCTAACAGGACAAGATCAGTAACAAATGTGCAGCACATTGCCTCTCAAAAGTAGAAACACGAACCTGCGTTCAAAGACAACTACAAAAGCTGATGTGTCACATGTGAAAGCATGCACATAGTTGGCTGGTAGATATGCATAGGAGTCTACCTACAATCAACAAAAGGAAAAGCAATAACTGCAAATATAGAAATATCAAATAGTTACAGGAGGTGGAACCCATGTGCACAGATTAATAAAATTAGAGAAACATATGTGAAGACAAATAAAGCCATATGTTCCAGGGAATGAAGTTTCATAATATCTTGCCTATGCCCTTATTTGGCCATCGATATAGGGACATAAGAACCCCATATGGGACATAGTCCATATATAATTATATATTAATCAAGTTGCTCCTTACAAAACAGACAGCTGAATCATTGTTCATCAGTCCTAAGCTACAGACATTTTTAAGAGAATTCATGCCAAGAAAGATGCTCATGTATTACTCACATCTAGAACATGTCTCATTCCTGACCCATTTGACATCATCAAATTTCCTTGCAGGACAAACACGAACCTGGATGCCAAATCATCAAATTATGTGGTATAAGATGAACATATATATGAAATATCTGCATGCTGCAAACAAATGTTGAATGAGCAGAAGAAATGTTGCATCCCAATGAACAGGAATGAAAGGAGATACAAGCATGAGCTGGACCAAAGGTCGAAGACCAACCAGCATGGAGTTGAGAGTGAAACTGGCTCAGTTTGAAATTTTGAATAAATTAAGGGACTTGGTAGAACAACGATGAAAAAGAAAGTGACAGTAAGACATCCCTTAAATAAAATAAAAGAAAATTACTTCGCAGGCTAGAAAAATCAGTAGGAAACTCCACATCTCTACAATGTTTCTGTCAAAGCAAAACATGTGATGCCCTCATAGAGAACAACATTTTTCCAATTACATAGACAAAGGTATACTGCAACAGTGCAACGACAACCATTTGAAGTAAGAAGATAAGTTATGCACCTTTCGACATCTTTTGCAGGTAATGCAGACTCCGAATTCACTACAGCAACCAAGATAATGAGAACCCAATGGTTAATCACAAAGAGAATGAAATAGAAAGAAAAGAACATGCACCAACTAAGATCAACTAACAAACGTTCTTCAGTCGATTTCTTGTAATTGGCAAATAAGCCGAACTGAAAAATACCACTTTCATGCACATATAAGTAAATCGAACCTGTCATTTTAGCCAAATACATTACAAAATGTGCACCCGTGGCTGGGGTGATCAAATAAGCTCCCAGAGTGTTCTTCCTGCATGTAACCACAATTATGCCAATAAAGCAGATCATCCTAAAAAACAATAAACATCTAAACATGAAAAGCAATTCAATTAGATTGGCTCCAGCAAAGATATTGCTCCACCTACCAATCAGGAAGAGGGCTAAAAACATGGCTTTCAGGGGTAATTACAGCGTGGTCTCTTCGGTAGACGCTGCGGGTGAAGCCCGGCAAATCTGCCATCAGAGAGAATAAAGTTTATACTCAGTTATTCAAATGAAACGCGAAAACGGACAGCTTAAAACATGAACTAGGACATTCTCTTTAACCCACCCCCACCTTTCCCCCACATTCAACCTCACCACACAGATTTAGACAAATTATTGCCATAGATTAGTCACACAAACTTATGTAACCGCGAGTTGCGTTTCACATACCAAAGCATGTCAAAAATTTTACAAACAAAACGGACACTTGACGTCGGAGGACATATGCGTATTGAACTACTAACCAACCAAATTACAATTAAAAACTATTTCCAGCAAAAGAAGGCTCTCGCCTCTTCAAATTGCTTCAATCAATTGATCTCTCACCTTGGAGATGTTGGGGCGACAGGGTAGGATTCACGACTTTGGCATAAAGAGGGTTCTCAAAAGGAGCAGCCAGAAGGGAAGCAGATGAGCAGAGGCCCTCGTGGCCATATTGGCACCGAACTGTACATGCATGACCAACGAGTTGAGTGGCAATCGTGGAACAAGCAGATTATGTCAAGATGACCACCAATAATGAATTAAGATATAAAATTCTTTGGTGGGGAGATGATTAAGTGAATGCCCGAAAACAGAAGTTAAGAGACGATTGAGTACCGGAGCGATGCAGGTCGACAAGAAGAACAATGAAGAAGGCTGTTTCAAACACTTTCCGCATTGTGGGTTTGCCGGAAAAGGACTGCGCCTGCGATAGAACTAACGATACTCCTGTTTCAGGCCCCTACGGTTGCCCAAATGGGTCTCCTCCTAGGTGGAACTACTGCTGGAAGTGCTCCGTCCTATCTGATCAGTGATTACGTTTTAGTTTTTGATTTCTTGCAACTTTCCGTTCAAGTATTTTATCAGGAGCATTGCTGGACATGCTTGTCGCTAGCAGGGGCTCGCCGTCCCAGTTTCACCGTCAAGTGCCAACTGCCCAGAAATCGCGTTTATGGCTCGGATGTAAATCCGACGGTAACCAGAACCGGCAGGTGCAAACTTTTTTTTAATTTTTCGTTTTGTTTCCTAGCGCGTATTTACTCAAAGAATGCGCGTTTGCAGTGTTGGTTTTATCTTCGCTGTAAAAACTTTGGGCAAAGATAGAATGGGTGGAGGAGCTGACCAACTACTGATATGAATGGGCTCAATTGGACCTGGGTAGCTGTCTGAAACTTACTGCATTAACGCATCTTTCAAAGCGTAGGTTGGAAACGAACGAAAGCCATTTTCCCCCAATACCGTGATCAAATTGTGTAATTGAAGAAAAAGCGAATGATATAGTTCATTATCAAATCCATTATTTATATCCAAACGATCAAGATCTTAAGTTAATTCTTAATTCTGAAAGAATGAACAGACCATATTCATGTGAAACAGTCATGCACGCAAAATTATCTAAACAATAATACAGTTTAACATTGTGGCAAATGGGTCGCACCCTACCAATATTGGACCATGCGCTTGCTTCAACTTCAATGCTTCAAGAAGAGCAGTCGAACTAAAAAAATGGATGGCGGCGCCCATGCCATTATTTGCAACATTGAAAAAGAGTGCTGTGAAAAGGCAAACTAAAACAAATACCATTATCGATCAATTGAATCGGTTGAAGAAGAGGGCTATCGATTAATGGCCATACTGAAGTCACAGGGATGGCAGGACTAAGGTTGAGGTCCTTGAGAAAGTGTCTAGACAGTTGAGTGTTGACTACCAGTTCAATTCGATTTTCTGTTTTAGCTAAATAGATCTAATGGGCACATACCCATAAACACATGTTTATTTGCGGTGGAGCCACATGTGGGCAGTAGCCCACACAGTCTCACAAAATTCTCCAATTTATATAATAGTTGACCCCAACCATGCATTGGCATTTTCATATATAGTTAACTTATTTATACGTGGTGCCCTCAATCATTTTGCTATATATTTGAAGGGTCTAAGATATTTTAAATTAGTGCTCCTCAGCCAAAGTTTCTAACTCTCCCACTGATTCTTTGCATGCAACTTTACCATGCTCTTGCTAGTTGGTATTGGCACTTATCTCTCAAAATTCTTGATTGGACAAGAGAGAAGGTATATTCACCATAGTTCTGCAATTTCTTTCATGTTTTCAGTAACAATCTGATTCTTTTATCAAAATCACGTTCGTGTAACATCATGCACTTGTTTAGGACATATCTAAGTTTAATCTTCTTGAAGTCATGCTTGTTGTTTGAATCAAACACCATCTCCCGGAAGAAAAAAAAAAAACAGGTGAAAGAGCGTAGATTCCAAACATTGAGCAGACCAAAGAAGTTGTTGGTTTATGTAAGGGCATATATGTTATTTTGTATAAATGCGGGTTTGCCTTAATCCTTATGTTTTGAGGATGACCGCCGCTTGTGAGTGTCTGTTTGTGTGTTCTTCTTAGAGAAAGAATACAAGAGATCTGTGCGACCGTGGACGTTCCTGATTATTGCTCCGAACCACGTAAATCGTTGTCTTCTTCCTTGTTGCTTCTAACCCCCTCTTGAGAGTGTGAGATGAGAGTTTATTGTGCGTTGTTCCTAACAGAAGTTTGAAACATATAGTTTCGAGTAAAAAATTACTGACAGAAGGCTACACAAAGAGCGAAAAGCTGCGGAGTTTGGCCTAAGAACTGCAGGATAGCGCAGGCTGCACGGCCCCCTGGCTGGTGGTCTGGGCACTGAAGCAGTAGGAAGAAGCTGTTGTTCCTGTGGTTGTCTCCGCCAGGTTGACGTCGTTGAAGACAACGCCGGTGCAGGGTGAGCTCTTGGAGCAGGCCAGGTTGATGGAGACGTCAGCAGCAGAGGTGCCCCTTAGGCCCATGTACCTCACATCGCTCACCTTCACAGCTGAGGTCTTCACCATTTATGAGAACAAAAAAATATCAGGATTTATGAAAGCTATATACCGAATTGTTCAGACAAATCAGTTTGGATCGGTGTTGGCCCGGGCAATGGCAGAGAGGGTGTGGGCAGTTGCCCACCTTGTCCCACATTGTTTATTTTCTTTATACATTGTCGCCTTCACATAATTGTAGCTTATTACATAATTTTGGTGCTCTTCAAATCTAAAGTTTTTAAAGGAACTAAAATCAGGTCACCATATATTTGCGTCCCTCTGCCAAATATTTCAAAGGACATTCAATCTTGGCATTCTCACCAGCGGAGAATTAATGCAGATTTCAGTCTGGCTGTGCATTAGATTGAACTTCATAAGGGAATACAAGCTCCTATTGAACGATAAACAGGGATAAAGAATATTCATTCATAAACGACGGTTTTACCCGTTGGAAAGTGAGAAATATAAAAAATATAAGGCAACTGCTCCATCTCAGTGAAGTCCATCTTTAGAAAGTTGGATTGACCTTGCACTGGCTGAGAATCGAACATAGTAGTGTTTGATAGTCTCGGATCTCAGATTCTAAGTGTGCATTGTAAGATCAGCATTACAATTAAAAACCATTCCAACTTTAAATTCATAGATCTGAGATCACTGTGGATCTCAGATATATGGTGAAACAAGCATAGGATGTCGATGGCTGGTCAGATTATCTGATTGTAGATTGAACTCGAGATCCTGTAATACAAAAAAAGTCAGGATAATAGCTCATTTTTGTAACTCAATTTGGGTATGAGTTGAAGATCGGGCCGGATTACAACTGAGTGCTCAATGTTTTGTTTGTGACTTCTTGTGTTAATTGACACGTACTTCGACGAATGCACGTGTATGCCGTCGGTGTTCGGACTGCCGCCGGGCGACGAGATGTGGTCGCCGGACACGTGGACGATGTCGGGATTGTATGAAAACATGAAACAGTAGGTGATTCCACTGAGAACGGCGTTGCTGCATGCTTCTAACGTCAGGGCCTTCCTTACACAATCAAACTTCTTTCAAGTCTCAACTCTGCACTTTCACACACTAAGAATGTAAGTGATTCAAATTTGGATAACTTGGATGCATATCAAATTACATCTACTCCAATTTTGTATAACCAAAAGACCAATCTCATTGTGACATACATAAGAATAGTTGGCAAGTTAAAAAAAGCCTAATATTTATGAGTGTGTATATATATACATATACACACTGGTACTGTCGCCAAACAATCCCTAAAGGTGCCAATTTCGGCAAATAAGAAACCAATAGACTTGATCTTGGTCTCGATCAACAACACAAAGTAAAATGAAAATTAACAAGATAATAAAAGTTTGAAGAGAAAAAGAAGACAATTAAAAGAGAGAAAGAGAAGAGTTTAGTTAATTGATCACCTGGACATGAATAGTCGAAGCAGTGCAAGGCCCGTGGAATGCTGATGGGCCTACGAGAAATGTCTTGCCTTGAGGAACTGTGAGAGTACCAGTGCCAGTAGAGCTGCAAGCTGCTTTCCATGCAGCCATGAACGCCTGCACACAAGCAGATCTAGCAGTTCTGTGGTTCTTTTATTTCGATTGTATTGAATAAACATATATGTATGGTACCTGAGTGTCATCTCCATTACCGTCACCAACGGCACCGAAGCTGAGAACGTCGAAGGAGCTTCCATGCAACGGACGACCTTCAACCACATTCCGTAGACAGCCTCCTAAAGATGTCAGTGAAAGCAGCAGGCAGGATCACGTTACTGATCGAAGCAAGTCTGCAGTGAAACAGTGATGACGAAGGCTCAAACATGTTGGCTAGAGAGAGAAAGAGAGAGAGAGCCGATAAAATGAGAATATATAACAAAATTTGGGGACAAGAGGTCCCCTAAATATAAAAACAATCCGCAAAGAACAAAATTACGCAAGCAGAAGGAACAAATAAACAATACAATGTACAGAAAAATAAGAGAAAAGAAGAAAGACGAAACGGCACAGTCACCCAACCGCAGTCAGGCGGCGGCGCTTTATCCGAATGGCGAACTGGATATCCCCTTGCACAAGACGAGCCATAAAATCTGGTGAAGAGAAGGTGCTCCTGAAGACCCTGTTGTTGCGCTCCACCCAAATGCGCCACCAAGCTGAAATGAGCCACGGCCTCCAGACATGACCCCAAGAAGCAGTCAGGTGGGGGGAAGGACAAAAGAGGACAAAAGAGAAAGAGAGAGAGAGTAGATATTTCCATCTCAGTAATTTTCCTGCCGTCTTTATAAACCAAGCTAGTGAGCTCACCGTACTCCAAAATCTTAATTACATTTACCTGGGTTAAATATTTTGGCCTTAAAAAGATTAGTACGACTTTATTTGCCATAATTTTCTTTTCTTTCTTGGAGATGTTGTCGTGGCTATTGTGATTGGAATCATTCTATAAGATTTTCTTTCCTTCTTTCCTTAGCAGCTTCGTCCGTTTCCAAATGACAAAACAAGCACTGTGGTAGTTTCTAGGCAATCTCGATCCTTCAATATATATATATATATAGAATGACAATTTTTCTTTTTGAGAGTTACCCAGTCATCTACTCAGGGTCTTTTAGAGAGTTACCCAGTCATCCACTCAGGGTCTTTTAATCTAACCTGTGAAATAGTTAGAATAAAAATAAAGAGAAAAAAATGATGAATATTTTCGGTATTTAATATTAGTTCACACATTTTTTTCTTGTTTCTTTTTACCTATTCATATGTTTCAATGAATAGTCCTAATTAGATGACTAAATGACTCAATATACATAAAGTTTTGCTTCCCCTAACTTAAATTAAACTGCACCTAGTTTTAAGTTTTTTGCCATGGGTTTAATGTCATGTTCATCATGCTGCCCAAGAGAACATTTGATGTCACGATATTATACGTTGGGCCACATAGCCCATTTTTAGTTATTTTCGTAGCCCATTATATATGTATGAAAGTTGAATGACCACTCTAACTTTTCTTAACATCAGGGACATCAAATTTGATCAGTCTAATTTTAGATTGGATGACACATGTCTCCTCTCAGCCTCTCCTTCCTCTCTTTCTCTCCCTCTCCTCCTCCTCTTGCAAGGGAGAGCTGAGATGGTTCTCTCTTGCAGGAAGAGATGGTTCTCTCTTGCAGGAAGAGGAGTGAATGAGAGGGAAGAGTTCATGGGGAGAGAGGGGAGATCTGGACAGTCTAATAGAATCAGATGGCTCATATTTGATGCCCCTGAATGTCAAAGACAAGCTAGAGTGAGGATGTAGCTAATTTACTAATCAAAACTTGACTTACAAAAATCCAATTTACTAATGAAATTAAGCCCACAAGCGCTACAGATGGGTCGGGCCTCCTCTCCCCACCTGTGCCTTCGTGTTCATGCTCATCTTTGACGGCTACTGCTAGCTGGAGTTCATCGGCGGCAAGATCCTCAGCTCTGTCCCTTACTTGAAGCTCCAACAGCTTCTGATGGACGTGCTGAAGCTTGAGAGACAGATCCCGATGTTAGTGCTGCGGGAGCACTGTAAGTTGGAGCACGGCTACAACCCGGTGCAAAAGTTGCTTCTCAATTTCATGTTCACGTCCGCCAACTTCTCGGGAATGCAAGCTGGTCTGCTTCAGAAGATGCGCGACGCGAGCCATGTTCTTGACGCCATGAGAATCAAGATGTTTCCCGGTATGATCGTGACCAAAAGAGCAGAGCCCCATCTGTCGTCTCTGCAGAAGAGCGCTTCCACCAAGCCAGACTTTGCCTTCGGCGCCCTCCACAGTGCGACGGAGATCCTCGATGCTGGCATCGTCCTGTCTTTCGACAGTTCCGGCGCAGTAGAGTGGGTAGAGGCCTCCTCTACCCTCAGCCTCCCTCCCGTCACCGTCGCACCGGCAATGGACGTCCCGTTTCTTAACATGGCGGCTTTCGACCGCGGCGCTGGCGACCTCCTGCTTTCGGCTCTTCAAACGGCTCATGCGCACCGCCGATGACGTCGGGCTCTGCGCTGTAAAGACGTATAGGATGGCGTGGGCAGTTGCCCACCCTACGTACAAATTTTATTTATTTATTTTTATATATTTTTATATAAATTTCTTACAATTATTTACTTATTAATATATCAAAATGAAAATTTCTATAACAATGCCCCCTGACAAAAAAACTTGTGATGGTCAACTTGTTCCAAAAGCTCAAGCTCAGGATCATTGTTGGGAGAATTGCACCTGGTTCCTTTCTCTACTATTTGGCCTACACTTATTTTAGCTTATTTTGGCTTTACCGTACCCGTTAAGGGTGGGAATTTTTTTTTATGGACAAAAAATGGAAATAAAAAAATAAAAAAACTATAAAAGACATTTTTTTTTTCAAAAATTACCAAAATACCTATTTCTCTTGAGCCCAACTTTTTCTAAGGGCATTACAGTACGTGACTTTAACTCATCCGAATGTCACCTTCATTGTTAACCTAGCTTGTCAATTAATGCATAAATCATTGGAGGCCAAGCACGGGGTCGGGTACTCAGTGCTCGGTCTGACTCGAGCTCAAAAATTAAGTACTGGTCCAGCTCGATAACTTATTGATTTGGGCCAGGTTGACTCAACTAGGTCCGATAACTTAGGTTGACTCGACCAGGTCCGATAACTTACTTTTAATATTATTTTCACTAGGAACCATAAAGTTGGAAGAAGTTAGAAGCAAACTGGGCATTGTCCCAACCACACTTAGCTTGAAGGGCTGATACAAGGACAGCACTCATGGCAACGGAAAAGTTAAAGGAGATGTTGAAAGATTCATGGAGATAAACAAGTCAAGGATACATTCTGATTGTAATCGTGAAGATACGACTGTATTAAATGCATTGTAATTACCTTGGATTCTCACGAATCAATATGTGGTAACTAATGTATTCGAATTTTGTAATTCAGCTATATATCTCAATGATTCATTGCTTTAAGAAAAAGAATTTGCATGTGCCATCCATAGCCAGCAATGTGATTTCAGTGGGAAAATTTATTTCATAAAGCAATTGTATTTTTGAGTTCATGCCATTAGAATTTCTTATTAAGGATCTCAAACTGGCATGGGTGCTGCTCAAAGGATCGAAAAAACACGACAAGCTGTATCTGGTACATGTGACCTTTAGATTTGATGAAGTTTTCAAGAAGGGCTACTTGGTGCAGAGAGCAAGTTTGGATACAAATATTTCTTGCTTGTGGTGGATAATTTTTCTCGATTTTTCTTGGTTTTTTCCATTGAAAAGAAAATCAGATGTGCATCAATATTTTGTGAATTTCAAGTGGGTAGTGGAAAAACAATTGGGAGAAACCATTGGTGGGGAGTTTTGAGGAAAAGAATTTGAAGGATTTTTAGAATCCAATGAGATTGTTCACAGATTTTTGTGCCCTTGAGTGCCTTCCTTATCAAGAGAGCTATCTCCCATAATCCTGTTATTGCCCAAAAAAAAGGGAATAAATGTACATAACTTGGTACAAAAATATAAAAACTGAAAAATAAGATCTAGTTAACAATTACCTTTTCCTACTCAACTGCTATGCACTGCCGAGTAACAATTCAATCTTCTTGCAAGATTATATGTATGTATCATCATGCACTTCTTTGTAACTCACCTATCTAAAGTGGTATCTTATTGAAGTCATTTTCATTGATTTTTCTCAAAAACCGTCTCTACAAGTTCGATCAAATGACAGGCAAAAATGAAGATGCATATTCTAGGTGTTTTGCAGAGTGCCAGTTGTTGGCAGTCTGGAATCTTCAGTATATAGAAATTCAAATAAACCAGCCCTTATATATGCTGCAGGGTTAGACGATTGGATTTTTAAGATTTTTTCAATCAGCTTAATGACACATTCATCTTGAGCTGCCCAATCGATCTGCGGCAGTTCCATTGTACAAACGACAATATAATTCAAATGTACTGAAAGACCATGTTCCGATGTATATTTAGTTTCATATGAGAAAGAAACAGAGATAATCTGATTCCAAAGGTAAGAAAGAAGAGGAGATCAGGACGACAGGATCAAGTAAGCCAAAAATTCTTCAGCTTTATGCCTTTTCTTGTTTTCAAGCTTAATCAAAGCACATAAACCTCTTCCATTTTAGCACTCCCAATGATAGGATGTAATTAAGACTCTCCCCTTCTAGCTACCCCTGCCACTATATAGCTCGCCATGGTGGTTGCACTGCAGCAGCAGATCACAAGACGCTGTAAATCAATTCAAGTTGAGGGCAGCCATTAATTATAGATCTAACCATGGAAGCTCCTTCCATCTTCCAGGTCGACGATCGCATGCGCTCCAAAAGAAGAGAAGCGTTCGAGCCTCAGAAGATAGCGTTGGGGCCCTACCACCCTTCCTGGCCACCAGTCAACCAGCTGAAGGACCAGGCGTGCAGGAAGCTGGTGGACAGAAGCAGATGGAGCCGCGACGCCTTCACCAACGCCGTGCTCAGCAAAGAAGCGGAAGCGAGCAAGTGCTACAGATGGGACGGCGGCCATCCTCCAGCCAGCCAGGCCTTCAGAGACATGCTCTTGTTAGACGGCTGCTTCTTGCTGGAGATCATCAGCGGCAAGATCATCAGCTCCGTCCCTTACTTGGAGCACCAGCAGATGCTGATGGACGTGCTGAAGCTCGAGAACCAGATCCCGATGGTGGTGCTGCGGGAGCTCTACAAGTTTGAGCACAGCAACGACCGGGTGGAAGAGTTGCTTCTCAACTTCTTGTTCACGCCCGCCAACTACTCGGGAATGTTCGCTCGTCTGCTTCAGAAGATGCACGACGCGAGCCATGTTCTTGACGCCATGAGAATCAAGATGTTTCCCGGCATGATCTTGACCAAAGGAGCAGAGCCCGGACTGTTGTCTCTGCGGAAGAGCGCTTCCACCAAGCCAGGCTTTGCCTTCGCCGCCCTCTACAGTGCCACGGAACTCCTCGATGCTGGCATCGTCCTGTCGCCCGACAGTTCCGGCGCAGTAGAGTGGGCGGAGGACTCCTCCACCCTCAGCCTTCCTCCCGTCACCGTCGCACCGGGAATGGACGTCCTGTTTCTGAACATGGTGGCCTTCGAACGCGGCACCGGCGACTGGCGGCAGCCGGCGACCTCCTGCTTTCGGCTCTTCAAAGACCTAGTGCGCACCGCCGACGACGTTCGAGCTCTGCGCTCTAAAGGCGTCCTTGTCAACGCCCTCCCCACGGACGACAGCGGGGTGGTGGACTTCTTCCGGGAGCTCAAGCTGGGCGACGACACCTACGACGTCGATATGCTGTGCGGCACTAAAATGGCGGTGAACGCTAAAGTGGGCTCGAGAAAGATGGCTCGATATTCTTCCATCGGCAACGCCTGCTTCAAAATGCCAAGCCCTTCCGAGTCCCTCGCCTTTGCCGCTGGCCTGGTTTTGCTTCTGCAAACGGTTCATCTCATCCAACTTTATACCAACTCTCCTAAGAGCACTTGAAAAATTCATATACATCTATACTGTGATACCTTACGACTGTATACTCCCATAAGTCATATGCATTTGTTTTACTTGACCGGTTGCCATGTCAATTGGTTTAATGACTTCAAATAAATCTTGCAAATATTGTTCTTGATCCCATGACACGCCATTGGCTCACAACTCCTCAATCTGATCTGCTTATACGAGTCACGACTGTGTTTTTGTGCGAGAAAATAAGAAGTGAATTGTATAAATTAAGCATGGAGCAAGTGTGACTTTTTGTTTGTTTGGGATTGGAATTATGAAAAAAAAATTGTGTATGTGTGTGCATGTAGCCACTCTCCTTTGTATCTTAATTTGTATTCTCCAATAATATTTGATACACTTTCAGGCTTATCACTAATTATTTCATTCAAGTTTGTCCTAATAACTAAATGTCGTGTGTTTACGTGTCAAAGATCTTAGATCTCTTTTGTAATATTTGGACGGCTAGGATTTTCGTTTTTATATTATTTTTAAATTATTTTTTAAACTCATTTTTTTTTTTGAAAAATAAGCTAATAATTGGGCCACAGAATTCGTTAAGGAGCCTGACTCTACGCAGTGGCCGTCACATAATGATACCAACATCTGTATCTTATTAAAAAACTGTTTCTCATAATTATTTTCAATAATTTAGGAAAAAACAAAAAACCACTCTAAATATGTCACCTGTCCGTTAACTTTGTGAAATCGATGACTAGTGACAGTCCCTAATGTCGAGATCATGACTGACACTTGCGTGTGAGACCAAACAAATTAATGAGAAAGAAGATCCTCTTGATTACAATGCTACTATTCAAGATCACCAGAAATATGGCGTCTGCATATTTGCCAATACATAAATAATCTCCACTCCACATACAAGGCAAGGCAGGGGAAGGTCTAAGATCATTTCCAGGAGGAGAGATGGGGAAGGAGAAGGGCCGCAAGGGAAGCATGCTGAAGCTGGCAAAGGCAGCACAGAAGGACCTGTTGGCTATGGCCAGGGAGAGAAGTTTCTGGGCTCCAGCCTGCCATGGATGGATGCAGGTGCTCTCGAGAGAGGCGCTCACCATGGCTGGCAGCAATGCATGTCCCCTGGGGTTGGCTCCAGCCAGGCCAGGAATGAGAGTTGAGGCCTCCTTGGCCCACTTGACAGTCCACATGAGCCCTTATGCGCTCGTTGAAATCCTGATGAATACTGTAAGACTTTCCACTCCCGATCTTCTTTCTTTCCTTCTCCTTTTTAGGAATTTCGAAGCGCCATGCCACATGCATGTTGGTGCGGGAGAGCCCTCCTTAATTGGCAATTCTTTGAAAAGTACAGATGTTTCTGCATCTTGGGACGCATGATATCGTATTAATTTCCCTTATAGCTCCAGTGAAGTTGAAGCGAAGCGTACTTGTTGCATGCTACATAGAAACAATTAACTCCGATTATTGTCGTGCATTAACTTCGATTGACCATCTGCTGTACGCAGAGTCTGTGGGAGAAGGCCTTCTCGACCATGGTCGTCAAGGCACAGGAGAGCACCCTCCAACAAGGCGCAGCCGATGACAATTACGATGGCGCACTCAAATGGGTCTCGTCTCTCTCCCTCTCTCACACAACATACTCAATCTGTTTCCCATTCACCACATCCTTAATCACCATGAATTGGACTCTGTTCTTCAGATTACTGCTGAATTTCTGACGCCGGCGCCAATGGCGCCAAGACGGCACTTCAGCTTCGTGAGATTCTGCATGAAACTGATCACCGCCAAGAGTGAACACCACACCTGGGTGGTGGTGGATGTCTCGAAAAGAAGCAGCTCCCTCCTTCACCTTTCCCATAGGAGACGGCCATCCGGATGGATCATAGCGGTCGACCACAATGGCTACACCGTGGTAAGGCACTACCCATCCCGCCAGTTACAATATTTTCCTTCGCCTGAAAGAAAGAATCTTCATAGGCATCACCGATTCTTTTGCAGTCTTTTTGAATCCTCAAGATTCTGCAGTCATTTTTCCCCTTGCTAATCAGGCGGTCATTGATCTCTTGCACTTGTAATATGTATAAGGTGACGTTGGTGGAGAACGTCGAGGTTGAGGACATCAACGGCGGGGCTACTGAAGGTGGGTCGTCGGCGTATCAGAGCACGGTAGAAAGTTGTGTAGCTTTCGGTGCCAGGCGATGGGCCTCCGCTCTCGAGCGGTACGATGGGCGTCGCCATAGCTTCTTCCTCGCCGAGCTCCCTTGTGGAGGTGAGCACCATTCATGTTATTGTCGGGAAAAATCTCTCCACAGACGCAGAATTTAGGTGTTTTTTTAAGCACAAATTGGTGGGCATAGTAGCTTTTTGTGACCACCAGGAAAGTGCATGCTGCCATGGATCGATTATTACTATTATGATGGATGGATTGTTGCAGTTGTGCAAGATTTTGAGATGCTGGGAAGAATGTCAAAGCTAGGGGAAGATATGGTGACTGCACTCTACAGGAACCTGAACAACTCGCCGACTCAGGGGACGCGGTCGGCTGCAGATCATCATCGTGGGTCCGAGCACATGGTGCTGGTAGTGCACGGTCCAAAAGATAAGCCCGTGTCCACCGCTGTGGTGACCCTCCCCTACCGGCCCATCGACGTCTTCAGGTTCATCATCACCAAATACATGAAGATTAGAGTAAGTCGATCCTGACCGTTTATTTTCTGTCATCGACGGCTGAGACAACTGAACTCTCATCGATTGGTCGCTGCTCTTCCAACAGTGACTTGGATCTAAAGCAGAATCCAACTTAAAATGCTGATCCGAATCCAAATACAGTCGAGAATTGAGAAATCTGATCCCAACCAGCATGCATTTGGATCTCATATCTAGTTAATGTTCTTCTTGACCTTGTTGTTTGGTGAAACAGACGGGAGGGGAGGTGGAGGTATTGGCTCATTTCCCTATATGTGTGGAGGGCAGATCCTGTCTTTCCCAAGGACCAACTAATCTGTTCCATTTCATGGATCTTCTGAGAACCACAAAGGTTCTCTCTCTCTCTCTATATATATAAATGGTAGCCCACAGTCTGATTGTTATTCTTATTGCTTCCCTGAATGTCTCATACGTATACATCTTTTAATTTTGTTAGGAAGGAAGCATTGAAACCATAGTTCAAGAAGCCTTCTTCAATTCATTTGAATCCTTTGTGGTGTACAATCGAGTTGCTGAGAACTTTGGTAGCATGGGAGATGCCCCTGTTTCTCCTTTTGGCTTCATCATCTTTCCTTGCGACATGAACATGAACAGATCGATTTTGACCTTTAGTACACCAATCGTTCGACCGGTGGACAGCAGCCCGGAAAAGCAGCTAAATGAGGAGTTGGCAAGAATTGTGAGTGGCATCAAGACGGGACTTTGATCAGCATTTCAGTTCACTGCTACTGATCTGTTTATGCTTTTTTCTGCTAAAATATTTTGACATTGGTAGTATCCATGTAGATGTTGTCCTAGTATTCTTCTTGGCTCTTCAGATGAAGAGTCAGCGAGGATGATTTATTGATCAAGCACAACTTGCTTTATCATTGACGCCATCAGCCTCTCGATTCATTTACCAGTCCTGATCTTGATTCTCAACGCCATTCCTCTCCCGTTTAATTTGACGAGAGTGCTTCCTGTAATAGTTTTATGGAGCTACAAAGTTCCATATATCCTCAAGAATGATCATGTACATATAAATTAACATCCTCCAGCCATTTCTTTTAAACTTCGAATGAAAATTAAACGATATCACAACTGTTGAGATTTTCTTAATATCATAAACAGGTTTGGAACTACACTGCATACAACCCAAAACTCTCATCCGATTTCTCCCACATCAATAGAGAATTCATGTCTAACTTACAAAATCCTGAACCTGATCCAAATGAACAGTTAGTCTGACAATTCTTTGAGTCCAAAAATGCCACATTAGATTCAGATCTTCTGGTCCAATCCTTTTGCCACCATATGAGTTGATAGAGACAATGAATTAAAGAGGGTGGGGCTGACCACCAAGCCTTATGGCTTGGGGTAGGGGCTGGTAAGCGGCTAGTCTTTATTTCAAGTGTCAAGGACGTCAGGCAACCTTCTATTCTGGATCACAATCACAGTGGAAACAAACCCTGAAGAACAAAAAATAAACCTTATACTCTCCAGAGAGAAGGGATTGAGTGAGAGTTTCGACTCTTTGCTGGGTATTGGTTTCCTCCGCTCAACCGAAGAAAAAAGAGAATGACAAGACACAAGCTTGAACCAATGTCTTCAACTTGACACTTCTCACATTCACCTATTCATGTTGGTGGTATGTGGGTAGGCTTGCAAACAAACACGCAGTGATCTGTGGGTAAGGTTTCAAATCTTATGGATTTCGTATAACTAAAATATAGTAAATACCAAAATCCTACACAATAAAATTATTGGTGGAACTTCAAGTCCATTTGCAACCTATTGCTGGTGGGCCAAGTTACTTGTTGAGATGGAATGTCAACCGCATTGCACGTAACCAATAGCATAGCCAACTACTTAGAGGCTACCGCTCTACTATCTTATTTAAAATATGGAGGCCAATATGGGGCCGAGTTGGTTTATACAAGACAAAATTTAGCATATAAGCCCCCACGTTGCGGTTGCAGTGGTATGACCTGTATTGGCTGATGTAGGCCGATACTGACATTGATAAAGTCTTTTTTTTCAAAGTTGTTCGAATATAAACTAATGCCTTTTTAAATTTAAGGGTCTATGGCCCCTTGTTTTTCGCCCCTAGACACAGAATCCGGCAAATCTACCTCAGATTGCTTTATTTGGAAATACGGACACAGTTTTCATAGAGGGTGTTGGATAACACGGATGCTGTTTTTTTTTTTACAGTGTTTTGTTTTATGAATCTGTTCACTCTTTTATAACACATTTGTATAACAATATGTTCCAAGGATGCAACATTCCTGTAAACCAATACCAAATACCCTTATATGTATTAACATGTTTGAACTTTCACAAGTTCTGTAGTCTATATACGTGCCCAAGTAAATCTTATGACCAGACTTTTGAAAACAAATGACTTCAGAAAATGCAAATATAATTGTACAATCGTCTGCAAAACAAATATTCTGTATGTTTATATGGTGATTGTGAACTTGGAGAATGTGTTTGGGTTGATTCTTAGATGACGTTCATATGCAACTATCTTGTCTATGAAGTAGGAGATTGCGGTGTAATCCAAGCAAAGCTGCCCTTTGTGGTATGAATGGTTTGGATATAATCCCTTGACGATTGAAGTTTGAATTCAAATAGTCAGGCTGGATATCAAACTTTTACATGAGACAGTGATCAGACTCACATGCTGCATATGGTTTTGCTCACAAAGCCATTGGATATCCAAGTCTGACCCCCAGCCATACCAAAGCTATCTCCAATTTGATCCGAATACATATAGGATCATTCCCTCTGCAGACTCTCTCTCTCTCTCTCTCACACACACACACACACACAAAACCTAGGGGCAGCCCAGATATCTCCGGAAAGGAGGACATTGAGAAAGAGAAAGGGTTGGTTGCTTATACTCCAAGTCCCCATGAGCACCGAATAAAGAAAATGCATCCGAGGAAAAGTTGCTAGCTTCTCATCCTTTGGAAACAAGCAATTCACAGGCAAAAGGAAGAAAGGAAAGGAAAAGGAAGAAAGAAGAAAAGAGAGAATCAATAACCATAAGCTGTCTATTTACACAGACTTGTTTGTACAGCAAGCAACTAACTGTTGGGTACTCTGAGAATTGGATTCATCAGAGCTGGGAGAAGAGAAAGGGAAGCGGCCATGGATCTTGAGGGGCCTCTGTATACAAGCGCCAAGACTGGCGGACTCAAACTCTAGCATCTCCCTCTGCAAGTACTTGCAGTAAGCGTGGAAGGTGGAAGGCGTGACATTCAATTGGAACCCAATTCCGAAGAGGAAATCAATCTCCAAACAGTTCATCTCTTGGGTGCTGATCCCACCCACTTTCGCATAATATGCATTGTTGTAATACCTGCAACAGGCACCATTTTCTTTGATCAGAAACTGCAAATGATAAAATCTTTTATTTAGTCACTCGCTGTCGTGTAACCTAAGCAGCCAAATGGAAGAATTCAAAATCTAAACGAGTTTCTGTAAAACTATGAGAGATGAATAGTCCCCAAGTAGATGTGCGGTGGTGATTGAAAACAGATCGTCGGCAAAAGTATAATATGACCAGATCAGCCGTCGGTTGGATTTCTAATGCAACACGTGAGTGCATCCTTTGCCGACAATTTATATGGTGGCAATTGCTGCTCATCACAACACACTTTTTGGCGCTTTATGGAAGGGCCAAGTAGCGGCGATAAGGACTCCGGTTGTTTGGTAGGAGGAGACTTGTCAATGCCGCAGAGTTGATGTAACGTCACAGAATATAGAGACAGACTTGTGAACATCACCATGTTTGATCCAATGCGGAGTTTGAAGCTCACAGGAAAAGTGTTCCGTTGCCCAAGCGAAAAGCTCATTTATTGCCAAGAAATCAAATTACTGAAATTGACGTATCCCACTATAATTTTCCTAACAGGTAATCTATTAAACCGATCGAAACAAAAAGACTTGCGAGTTTTCCAACAGATGATGGAAGAAGAGAAAGCAGAGAAGCAGCCAATTGGTTAGTGACTGTGGTAGACAATATAATATGCTAAATCATCTTCTCAAGAGAGATTTATAGCTTCAACCATTCACTTTTTACGGTAGACAGGCGCCACTGTATGCATTAATGGCGTACTTTCGTCTGCATTATAAATGATTGCATGAGCCCCACTGGCTCCAGTTGGTGGCATGAATTTCTTTCCCCTTATCATGCTAAAGCAAATAACGTAAAATAAAGAACAGAGCTTGCAAGAAACGAACCCTATTGAAATAAAATAAATTCTTATATTGAATGGCTCCATTGACAATGCAAATATAATATGTGGAGGTCATTAGAAAAGAAAAACAATAAAAAGGGCAAAGCCTCTCTGCCATGTGCCTGGGTTGCTGCACCAGAAAGGCTACAACCCAGACCAGGCTGACGTCCCACTTCAGACTCTCACCTCAAAAAACCACCGGTTCCAGACGGGCCAACTCTACCGAACCTGCGCCATTAATGTTCTTAGTCACCGCTTATCACTTTATTAAAAGTGCAGGGTGAAAACTGTAGATCTCTTTGCAAAGGCGAGTTACAGATCAACTTCAAAATTACCAAATTGTCCAACCATATTTTTTTGCCTCATTCTTTTTGCATTTTGACACTAAGGGGCGGAAGTTGATGCATTTTGAGATTGCCAAACTGACTAAATGTTTTAAGCAGTTTTACCAACTATAATATTTTCGAATAATGACATACATAGTGCTCTGTTGAAATAAAATAATGTAAGTGACGTTGACAAGGAACCTGAGTGGTTGCCAGAATGGCAGGCGTCGTTTGGACATGAAATTGACCCCACGGCCACATGGCTCGCCAACAACACACCATAAGTACCATTTACTAGAAAAAAAGATGCTAACATGAGAATTCAGCTTTAGAAAAGTAATAAATGTTAAATAATGAGTATCATACGTTTAGAAAAGATGTTAATGTAGTTTTAAGTGAGATTAGTGCTGAATCTTATTTTCATATGAGCAAAAAATGATTAAATAGATATACGGAGTACAACTACTATTGATTCTAATCATGGGACATGAAATGCCAAATATTTTAAGGCTTGGACAGCTGTGGTTGGGTAGAAAGAGCAACAACACACTGGGCCATTTATTTATTTTCTTGTGAAGAATGCGATTTTGTTGATGGTAGAAATGCAGCGGTTCATGGTTGGAAAATTGTACTTGAATGATACATCTCCTACACTATATATCAGTTTCTGATTTGGGATTTGGCCCTTTCTTTAGAAATTATGCTGCTGAAATTAAGTTCTGTAAACTTTCGGCAGAAAAGTATAAAGGAAATACAAAGTTAACGCAAAATTTCTATCTTTTGTTCCTACCGACCACCTGATGAGTAATTCCATCTATTCTACATTCATTAAGTGCTTGGCAGAAAAAACAGAGCGAAATTCCCTTGTCATTTCCACTTTCTAATAGGTATGGTACTGTGACTACTGCCGACGGCAATACCACGGCTATGGACGGACGAGCCAGGCACTGGCTCTGGCTAGGAAGCTAACGACTCGTAAAGATCCGAGACAAAAAGGCAAAACCCGATAAAGAAATCCGAATCGTTCACTATCCAGTAATGAGAAAGGGAAATGAAGGGCGGGAAGGGGGAATCTACTTACAGGTCGTCCATGAACTTAGCTGCGACCAAGACGCTGGTGATGAGGAGGCGGTGGACGTTGTAGGAGGTGATGGGGATGGCCGGCTGACGGCTCACGAAGCGATCGAGGTAGATGTAGGCGACAATGAAGCAGGATGGACTGCAATTGGCATAGCGGAAAATACGCTCCAGGTAGCTCTGGATGGAGATCACGGGCTTGCACAGGCCGTGGAAGACGGAGACCTTCTGGGGAGGCGGAGGGACCGAATCCAGCGGCGAAGTGGGGGAAGTGAGGGTGGCGGCCGACGAGTCGTTGGCCTCCGCCACTCTCTGCAACAGGGAGGAGAGGTAGGTGACCACCTTGGGGATGGCCTCCGGTTGGTAGATCTCCGCCATCTCTGCCCCAATTTTTGGCCCTCTCCCCCCTGTTTAGTGAGAGAGAGAGAGAGAGAGAGAGAAAGGGAGAGAGAGAGGGAAGGTGAGCGCTACGTGGAATAGGAAAAGGCGGGTTCGCTCCTTATATGCATTGTCGTGTGGCCTTACTTTATGTGAATCTTTCTGGTTTTTTTTATCCACTCAGTTCACACACAGCAAGTGTCGGCATTCTCATTTTTATCAAATCCACCTTTCGTTGTTAATAGGAACGTACCAATTTGTTCAAGTGTCAAATCCTAATAAGAATATATATATAGTTATATATATACCAATGTCAGTCTACATCGTCCACGAAATTAGTCAAAACATTGACAGATCCTGAAAATTGTGAAAATTACGAAGATGGTAAACTGTAACTTGCAGTAAAACCTGTTTAAAAGCTCGCTTCAAGTGAAGTAGACGACCGGAGAATGAATGTTCAAACGAAAAGTGCGATTGGTAAGCAAGATCTTCTTTTTTTAAGAAGCTGAAAGGCCAAAACCAGACAGAGAGATGAAAGAATAAATTTTAACTTCAGAACTCAGATCTCGGTAGCTCCATTTTTCTTCGGTGCAGTTTTCAAGGTAGAAGTTAATGCACTTCTCAAAATCAATGTCTTGGTTTCAAGGATAACTCTTCTTCCCATTCGTGCTTAAGTGGCGGAAAGAATTGTTCCACAAGCTTCATTTATTATTTTTTCAGGAGTTGCGGGTTGAGATAACTTTGTTGGCGAAGCTTCATGTTCAAGCGAATCCGGCTTGATTTGATATTTACTTGAGGAGCGTGGGGCGGATCGAAGATGGGCCTGTGACCCGCCTGCATTTTGGAACTTCGAATCTGTTATGGTTACGGATCGTGTTGTCGGTGGCATCTTAGGCAGTAATCAATAATGTTATGTTATCCGGTTTAGCATAAAAAAATCGGATCCTTTCACGCAAATTTTTTTATAAAGTCGTCTATTTGAGGATTGGTATTGGTTATTTGATTCCGTAAACTGAATCTGAATCTGAATCCAAGTCCAATATCCAAATGAAGAACGATAAAAATCTGACCTGGTTCGTATAATTGTAGGATCTTATGCCCAAAACATAAAATCTAATTAAGTTTGGATCCGACCCGAATCCGAACTAGGGTCAATCCTGCAACAGGCAAGGCAGTAGCAGCAATGCTGGCAGTGAGCAGGCTACGGCCACAGCTATGTTGTTGCTACACTCGATCGCCTGTTTCCCATTTGAAAAATACACACACACACATGGGCCTGCACAATTCACAGTTGTCTCAAACCAACAAAGACTTTACTGTTTCTCAAGCAGACCAAGATGACAAACTGGCAATGGCTACTTTATATCAAAAGAACGTGACCCATCTCTCTCTCACATTCATATCTTTAAGGCCAATGCAACAGTTGCTGTGATAATAATGTAAAAGGACAAGGCAAAGGAGAGAGTGAAACTCATCAGTAAATTTTCTTTACCTTGTGATTTCTGAGCTTCTACATGTCCCTGTAATTGCTCATCAGGAACATAGGAAAGCCATAGTTCAGAAAAGCGTGAAAAGTTCAACACGTTATTACTCTTCAATAGAAGTCGTGGGCCTCGTGGATATTGGCCTCAGGCGTGGCCCTGTGGCTGAGAATCACAGGCTGACCAGATGTGACTGCTCATCATGCTTGATTGCCAACCCGCGATGAAAACAGTGGCAGAGCCGCAGAAAGCAGCATGTGCTAAAGCATTTTTCCTGATAACCAAATTCATTGCGAAAAGGGTAAACATATCTAAAGAGAAAAATACTAATCAGCAACCACATATCGACAGGGCTGGAGTTGGAAAATACTGTAGAAATTAGACATGCCAAACTCGAATCTTTCAGCAGAGAAGCCAGTGCCATGAGTTGAGCAACTCATTGCACCGCACCAACTTGGTGGGATTCAGAAGCCACCACTCTTTTTCTGTAAGTTAATGAATGAACTTCACTTCAGTTTGCATATAATTTTAATCTTGTTCTCTCATTAGAAGCAGGACCAACCGGCTGCAGAAGATGGCAATTGGCAGAAAGACTCATCAGAGTACCACGAAAAAAGCTAAAATGAACAAACAAATCAACAGATCCAAACAAGGACGAAAAGTATTTTGGTGATCACAGGATGACACGAGAACAAATTCCTTCTAGTTTTCTTGCAGAAAAAAATGGCAGATAGTCTTGCCTATAACTGACAAAAGATGGATGGAGGGTGAGATTGTGTTGAGCTGTGAACTCAGCATTGAACAAGGCATGTGAGAGGATGGGGGCAACAGTTGGCTCCCAACAAGGCTCGAGCCACACCTCAAAACAAAAGATCAATGACCCTGTTACTAGAATCCAACTTCCATTCACATTGGCATAGTGCCAAACTGTGGCAGAGCTCTCGGCGAAGAACTCGGGGCCTAACTGCGGGCCCAATTTGACCTGGATCTTATTGTCATTAAACAAACAAGATCTGAGTTTGGCCATAAGGGGAATTTCCAAGCAGTATCCAGGTCGGATCCACTGGGTCCAAATTAAATTATATGTATGGAATTGCTTTGAGAAGCTTTACATCAGATCTAGGTCCCATTTACAGTCAAGAAAATGGGTCAAGTATGAAACTGGGTTACAGTTTGCGTCTGTCGCTTATGATCGCCTCTAGCTGTTCGGTTTGAGCATGAGCAGATGCCAAATATATTTTTCTCGCACAAGATTGATTCATCTCTCTGTAACTCGAGCTTTCAGATTCTATCCAATCACACAGGGCAGGTCAGCCCTTCATCATCAAGTGGGCATCTGGAGAAAATGAAGGTGTTTAACAGTAGAGCTTGCAGAGAATGGTTCTTTTGATGTCTGTTTCACCTAAAAGATAAATCAAACTATAGCTAAACAGTTTTAGATTTTGAAAGAACACTGAAACGAACGAGACTTAAACAAAGCGAGAAAGTAAAATTCTGCAGCGAAAGAGTCTCTTTTCCACCTAAAAGCACGAATGAAGAGGCCAAGTTAAGAATCTAGTTTGTCACATGGCGTGATCGTTGAGATTTGAGAGGCACCACATAAACCATACACGTGAAGAAGACGACACCGGGGAGGGTCCATAAACAATACTTGCTGTAAGCCATTTAGGAATATGGAGGGGCATCTTTGCGAACTATACAGCTAGGCTTCCGCCTCACAAAGGTCGCCGTTCCTTACTAGGTAGTTTTGAATGTCACGGTTCAATGTCTTGGCAATGCCACAATTCAGCTGATCTGCAATAGCAGACTTATTGATCATCTGGTTCCCCAAGGACCAATGTAGGTTCAACTAGGAAACTATCAAGTATAAAGCGCAGAGAAAGTAGAGTAACCGCACAGTGCTGCTCCGTTTACTGTTTTCATTGTGTGAGTCCTTCAGATGCCAAATGCTGATCTTAACCAATCAGATGAATCTGCGGGAGCTCTCTTGAAAAGCTCTCCCGGCTTTATATATATGTTCATTGATAGGCAACCTGGACTAGGTAAGCCTTATCATTTTATGACAGAGACACCCGGCGTTCCATACTCTCCATCTTTTTCAACTTGAAGATCTTAAGTCTAAGCCTAGCAAGGTGGGTGGATGGAGCTTTTGTTGGCATCTACTAGTGTTCTCGATAACTAGGCCTACTATCACAACATTGTATGATGAATTGAACTGATCACAACATTGTATGATGAATTGAATTGGAGACTCGACCGAATTATCTTAATCTCACATTTTTGGATGCTACGTACACATTAAAGGCAAATAGCGTAGACCAAAATCACATCCTCAAGAAAAACCCCGTACAAGCGAAGAACTTGTGGTATTTTTCAAAACATTG
The DNA here is from genome assembly GCF_008831285.2 of Nymphaea colorata. Taxonomy (NCBI): domain Eukaryota; kingdom Viridiplantae; phylum Streptophyta; class Magnoliopsida; order Nymphaeales; family Nymphaeaceae; genus Nymphaea; species Nymphaea colorata. Next base: position 21,789,172 of record NC_045141.1, read on the forward strand.
TTTTTTTCCCAGAAAAAAATTATGAGAAAAGTTGGTATCATGTTTTCTGGAGATGATATTTGATATAAATCATGTTATTTATTATGTTTAAGACATCAAGTCTTTCTCATGTCATATGGGTTTCCGGAATCTCCAGAGAGAATTGGAAGATTTAAGAAGAATTGCATGCGACTAGAGCAGACACCGGTACCAGATCAAACCCACTCCTTTTTGCCTCCCTAACTTCCCACAAGTCAGTAGTAGTTGGGCCTCGAGTCTTTAGGCAAGATGACTGAGACTGAAATGCCCTGCGACACAACATCCTCAAACAAATGAAAGTAATTTCTCTATCAGAACTTTTTCGTTCACCATCTTCGACGAATCTTGCCTCCTGGACTCACATGAAATGCTCAGGAGGACTCAATGGGGGTTCTGGCAAATGACGCACATCTGGGCCACTCTCAAGGGAGCCCACAACTATAGTGTGCAAAGAAAAGGAACGGAAGAGCAAAGACTAAAGCAAGTTGCAACAAATAATTTTCATAATAGAAAAAATTTCAGTATTACTGGGAAAATCATCTGTTCAATACAGGTATAAATGACTCTCTCTCTCTCTTCCCCCTCCCCTCAAACCCACCCCCACCCCCCCAACCTTCTTTGAATCCCGTCCTTGTCTGTGCTTGTGTCCGCATGCATGTGGATGTGCTCCTCCAACGGAATCGAAAACCAGAAACAAGAATACATACGCTGTCTGCCAACATTCAAGTGATTCTTTTTTCATCCATACTGTTGCCCGTGGGTGATGAAATTTTAAGTAATGGTGCAAGTTCATGAACATGTAGCCCTACACTTGCAAGTCGCTCTCTATAGCGTGCCCATGTCACAATATATAAACCAGCGACTATAAGAGATCCTCCAAAAATACTGTCACAAGCAGGAAACGAGATTAATATTGCTTTTTTTGTGTTTTTATTCCCTTCAGTAGCCATGAGCAACTCAAAAAGCAAAGAAGAAAGTTTACTCAAATGCTGTTTGAATTTTGAAAATGTTATTCTTTGTATATCAAATTTTAATTCTTCATCCTGAATTCACTACCACTAAAAAGAGAAGGAAAGACCAAAAATAATAAACCACAGTAAAAAGAATTCCCTATTAGTCCCATTGGCACAAAGTGATGGGAGAACGTCATAAACGGTCAGTGCACCAGGCATATTACATCTCAGTATCTAGAGGATTCGGAGAAATCCCAAGACCATTTTGTCATAAATACTCGTCTATGACAGAAAAAACAATAGAACATGTGGAAACAAAAATTTCTCAATTACATTGTCAAACAAGAGCAGAAAATCACGTCAGAGATCACCAGTAAGCAATCACGAATTCAAAGAACCCCTACAGTACCTCTGCTGTTCTCAAACATAAGTTTCAATTTTTCTATTTTACAGTTGTCTGTCTACTAAACCATATGTGTCCTAAGTACATACTTAAACCTTACTCCAAAGTTTTAGGACTAACAAAACATGAAACCTATTAGCAGCATGCAGGCCTTTCAAATTTTCATTTTCTTCCATTTTACATATTAGCCAACATTTATCCTGGATTTTACATGCTTCACCATGTCCATGAGAAAGGTAAGACGCAATCTGCTAGTGGGCAACACAAGCAATGAATTCGTCTTCAAATAGCCCACTTATTGACAAATCCTATAGTGCTAAAATAAAAATTCAACTGTTACCAGGTAAGACAATAGGTAGCAAGCTTAGTAATAGACCACTGACTCTTCAATATGTGTGTTTGGAAAAAATCCAGTTACCATGACCAGAGCCTTGCCATCAAGTTACATCATAATATACATAGGCTTTCTGCATCACTAATAGTCACTTGGATGTAAGCCTGGGCATCGGGCCGGCCCGACACCCAAAACCCGGCCCCAGCCCGACCAATAAAACTCGAGCCAGATTAAATTAAAAAATATATATTTAATATAAAATATTATATAAATGTAATTAATCGTAATAAAATATTATATTTATATATACAAATTAATAAAATAAATATTAAAAAAAATTATCGGGCCCACCCGGGCTTATCGGGCACAACCGGGCTGGCCCGATAAATTATCGGGCCGAACCGGGCTGGCCCGATAAATTATCGGGCCGACCCGGTGCCCTTTTTTTTGGGCCCGAGTCAGGCCGACTTGCCGGTGGCCCGGCCCGGTGCCCACCCTTACTTGGATGCTCATGCACTAGTTCTTCGTCCATATGGTCATTATCCATAAATATAACATGTTAGGGACCCTATAGTCGATCTGTAATTTATTGGCACCTACTGAGACTGAAATCATAGTTTCTAGTGTTTCCTTCGAACTATATCAGCAGATTACAGGTTGGTCCCAGCTCATATTTCCCATCAAATCTGTAAATTACGTAGTCAACCTAACTTTAGTCACTGAAATTCATTCTAGAAGGAATGAACACTTCGAGGAGTATAAACAAAGAGATATAACTACTTCAGCAAAAAATCATTCATCAAAAAATCAAAATGATTATTTTATCTGATGTAATTCTCAACATAAATGGATTATGGACATAAGCAGATTTTAGAAACAATAATAGGATTTCATGCCATCTAAAAAATTGTTCCATCGCATAATAGCACCAAATTTCTAGCATAATGAATCGTTTACATGATACGCATAGGATAGCAATACAATGATCTCAATATCATGGAATAGACTGGAGACTCACACACATGCACACAGGAGAGAGAGAGAATGTGAGAGATAGAAAGAGGTCAACTGTGATGCTTCTAGTTGACTTCAAAAAGAAACTATGTTGACCTTCAACAATCTGTGAATAGAAATATGAGTCAAGTATCACCAGCAGTTGACAGATCATCCAGCAGTACTTTGACATAAGAGATTCGATTAGTAGAAAATTATAGCAAACAAAGATTTACAAGGAGCAAATTTGATGCATTGACTAAACAAGTTGATATTATCCAGTTAATGATGAAGCCCTACCTTCCCATATATATCGTGCTTCCAAGGAAAATTCTTGACAAAAAGGCAGATGCAACAGGTTGAACTGGGTTATACAATGCCACTAATGTGGGACCGATGATCTTATTAGCCCAAGTCAGAAGCCCATAGTTGATAGCAGATGCAACAACTCCCTGTGAGGTATTTCTGTCACATTTTAAACATAGTAGCATAGAGAAAAAAAAATGTCTAACAACTGAATCATTCTTTGGACCAAAGAACTAGGACTGCTAAAGCTAAGATCACAAGAAAAGCATATTTCGTAGATTTTAGAAGTTAGGAATTTTATCACAGAGAATGGCTTTAGCAAAAGAAAAGTACACTAAAAAAAATTAGAAATTCAGGGTTTGATCATAAAGGACCTTTGGTAATGTGAATATTTGACAGCAAAAGCTGTCCCAAGGATCCTTTAGATATTATGTTTACAAGTTAGGACTGTAGATGAAATGCAGGTTGAAGCTTACAGCATATATCACTGTGCGTATCTCAGATTGTGTCAAGACCCAATCAGCATAGCCATTGGTTGAAAATACTCCAGTAAAAGTCATGAAAAGAGCACCAAAGAAATAAGAATATGCTGTCAATGACAAGTTAGCGGGGTATCTCTTTAAAATTGGAGCCTGCAAAAATTAGCCAAGTCTTCAGTGAGTAGTGAAAGCATTTGCAGCAGCAGAAACAACTTAAATTTCACAATCATATTTTCAAGTATAATACCATCCTCTTGATTAACAACAATATCCCACCAAAACAGGGCCACTAGTAAATAACTATAATTAAGTTTTTAATAGTTTATTATTTTATCAGAACACAAAAACAGAACAAATAAAAGCAAAACCAATATAACCACATTAGGAGTGACACATGAAGATGGTAAATAAAAAAAAAAAAATTGACAAAAAAAATGTTCACACTATAGAAAAAGCAGCAAGTGCCTAATAGTTGCACATTAACACACCTGTTGGACACAAATTATGCTACCTTAACCTATCCCAAATTAATAACAAGAATATGGGAGAAAGACAAGTTAAAGCAGAGACCAGTTACAAAGTTAACCTCAAGCATATACTAAGCAGTGAAAATAGGACCAACTTCAACAGCCAACATTTGCCGGAGAAAAAAATTTAAGCCTAAAGAAACTTCATATCTTAGCACACAAGTAGACATAGCTAGAGAGAAATATTTTGATAGAGAAATATTAATCGATCACTCTATCCATATAAGCCAGAGACCATAGCAAATGTATTTCATCTGTTGCTATGGAAAAGTTTCATGAGTAGCATGTCCAGAAGGCAAATGAATTACCAGCTGGGTATCCTGGGATGGAATCAAGAAGAGTAACCTCACCCATTCAACCAATATTTTGAAACTTCCAGCAGCCTTTTTGTGAGACATGGACTAATCATCATAAAATAAAAAAAATGGACGCTATTCATCCTGGCCCAACACATGGTTTATTCCACAGCCAGGTGGACTGCCATGGCAGAACCTTCTTTGAATGCATTGTAATTCCTTCCTGTTCCAGTCCTTTTGATGGCCAGATCTGACTGTGTTACAACCTGTTAACAAGTTAAGGTGAGCCAGCCCATTGTAGCCAGTTGATGAGACCTAGGTTATTAAATACATTAAAAAAAAAAAAAAACCGATTTGTCCCCTAATCAAACACTTGAATTGCCTTACAACCTGATGGACTGTCACAACACAACCTTTCTTCAATTAATTTTGAGGGCTGATTGTTCCAGTGCTCTTGACAACTGAATCCCATGAAGTTACATACCACTGACAAGCTAAGCTGAGCCTGCCTATTACCACGATACTACCATAGATGTCAAGACAACGGACAGGGTTTGGTAATGTAAAAGAAGATACATCATAGCAGTCAACTAGAGTTTTCGAGTTCATTTGCATTGTAAATCCTCAGAAAGTACAATAGTGTTGTAAAAGCAATAACAAAGCAAGAGTAACCGATAAAATTCCAAACACACCTGTAAGGCCAGATATATAGACATGCATAAGCAGTTTCCTATCAAGCACAGGATACCAATGTGCCATCTTTCAAGCCCAAACTCCATTAGACGAGGAGATAACCACCCAATAGGCTCTGGTTGGGCTAGCACATTTATCTCACTGTGAGCAGCAAGGTCCAGAAACCCACTTCCAATAACTGCCGGACCCCTAAATGATGCCATCAGCATAGCTCCAGAAACACAGATAAGGGTGCCTAGAACTTTCAACTGGCCTTCAATTGTTTTTAAATTAACTGTCTCTGTGCTACAAAACAAAATTCACCATATGAAATTAGAGCGGACAGAAACATGAGGCACAAAAGATGTGTAAAATAGACAGCCCTTACCCCATTAATGCAGCCAAAATAAATGTAAATACTGGTACAGCAGGCTGTACAGCTGCAGCATATGTTGGACTCGTATATCCAAGACCAATCAGAAACAGAAGCTGATTACCAAATATACTGAGAAGGCATAAAGGCAACATATACCATAATGTAGTCAGTATTCAAGCCACAGCATTTGAATTTCTGGAGAAAATGCAGATAGAAATTCTTACCCCGTTAGACCAAGAAAGAAGAACGACACAAGAAGCTGACGAGATATCGGCGACCGGATCCTTCTGAGTAATAAGAACCATAATAATGGTTACCCATTTCATTCTCAACTCTTAGAGACATTAAATATATATAAGAGTGTGCCCAACTCTAGAAACGATTATCATCACTGACGCTTTTATTATTATTATTATCGTCTATGACAAATGACAGAAAGAGAAGACCTTCTTCCATCTTTCACCATTTGAAGAGAATAAAATAGCTTCAATAGAGTCCACAAGATTGTTACGTACTCAGCACATATTTGGAGAGAAAACAGATAAAAAATGATCATTCTACAAAATTGCAAGAGAAAAGTTAAGCAAACACTTGAAACACGTTTAACCAGACACAAAACAAAGGAAATTAAAAAAGCTTACATACATAAAAAAAGTAAAAAGAAAAAACAAATCGTATTTTGGAGGAGAAAGAAAAACGCAGGGCATTATAACACAATGATCTTTCTGGGAATAGTTGAAAAGGAAATGAATCTAAAAGTACTGCTAGACTGATCTCGATAAGGTATTTAGGCCCGCTCACATTTCACAATCTCCGTTCTACCTTTCTCTTATGAAGATTGCATCCAAATACAACCTCAAATACGGTATAAGATAGCAGCGAAAAATGCCAAAATTCTACCTAAAACCGTCGATCAACTAGAGCAGAGGACGGAGTTGAACACAGAAGAGAGCCAAATAAGCGATTCGAATAACAATTGTAAAGAAAAAAGGAAATCAGTCAAGAAATTGGATTTGCAAACAAACCACGTCCTCCACTTTTTTTCTTGAGAAGCAAAACCCGGAAGGAAAACCAAGAAATGGTAACCGAGAAGGACAAGAACAAAAAGGGCAAGTAGAACCTGGAAAGAAGTCACACTTTTCTCGGTAATAGGCGATGGGGGCGAGCAGGGCGAGAGCCAGCATGTCCCTGTAGACGCAGAAGACCACCTGGTTCATTCCAACATTGAGGGCCAACTTGGCGATTACGTGGTATCCAGCATAGTTCATCTGAACCAGTACCATGGCTGCATGAGCCTTCCAAGTATCGGTTCCCACCATCATCTCTTTCGTCGCTACTCGATCTATTGGCTATCTTTCCGTTATTTCCCTTCACTGATTCCTATACCGCGACACCAACAAATCGAGAAGCTGGATCATTAAGAATGAACAAGTTGCTCTCTTTGAATAGTAAGCCGCAGAACCTTCAGACTCTCTCTCCGTCGCTCCATGTGTGTGTGATGAGATTCCCCGGCAAGGCTGCAGCCCGTAGTCGTGCCGACGTTTTGGTATTTACCTCGGTGATTAAACGTTGCACATTGACATCAAGCCAGCACGCCCCATTTCCAGCAAAAGGATGTCGACGGTCGGGTCAGAGTGACTTTTCGATCACAAAAAGGGTCTCACGTTTGTGATTTTTCAGGTAACTTTTAAATCGATGACGCCTCTCCGATAGATCGTTTGCAGTAGAAACAAAGCGTTTTGTTTTAGGAATCTACCCCAGTTTTTGAAAAACATATTACAAAACGTCTCTACTGCCAAGCAACTCCTAAATTTATTAAAAAATTATTACGATGTTTGGTCATAGTTAGTCTGAAAATTTTGATCTTTTGTTATTGACAATGAAAACACTATCCCTTATAATGTCTTCCAATCGGAGATCTCTATTCACAAGGAAAGTTTTCCAAAGCAAACTGTATCGATCTGATCCCTATGTTTGAAAGCAAAATCGAATTTGTCCAATGAATAGGTCATATTTTATAAGGACTTCAAAATCAACGGTTTGCTCTCTCATTTTATAGAAAACTTACTCTTGCAGCCAAGAAAAAGTTTTTCAAGTTGTCAGTTTTCAGATATGAAATCATATTCCTATATTTAGTTTTATAAAAATGTATTCACTGCAAAAAAAGTTTAATTAGAGCTCATTGAGTTCAAGTATGCCATAACTTCTCTATATAGGTGCATATTGTGTAAACTTGAGTACAATATCCTCCAAATGACTATTCGAGTTATATATGCACTCTTCATAAATTAGTCAGATCTTCATCTTTGGAAACCTCAGAATGAAACAATGGTCTTTCTCTAGTTATAAAATTACAGAAAATTTCAAAATCACATATTAAGAACTGGCAATAATAAAAATGACATACTATACTTGTGATATGTGAAAAACACCGAATTTGCACCATTTATTAAGATTTCCTTCCTATATCAAATATTAGGTTGTGACTAGCTTAAGTTGAGGTTAACGTGATAAAAAAAAATCAAAGGGGCTTCAATAAAGACAGTTTCAAATTCATCAGTTGCAGCAACCTCACTATATCTTTGAAAATCACTCTTTTTTTCTCAACTAACGGGAATTGCACGTCTGCGTAGTTAGTTTTATAAAGATGAATCTCTAAGCATACGGTTTGTACAACCTATTCCTGTTCATCAGGTAAGGTCGTGGAGAGTCTCTAAGCATACGGTAGCACTTCTCTGTATGTGGCAAAGAAAGACTTTGGCCGTAGTAAACGGATTCTTCCTTATAATCCAGCATTTAAATTGAATATCAGCAAAGGCGAAGATAAAAAAGAAAGGAATCTCTTGAAAATCTTCCATTTTCTTTAAGGGGCACAACATGACTCGTTCTGCTAACAGCTTGTGAAGAAACATGTCTCTAGTTTGATTCCGTGGCCATTATGTCTCTCTGTTTTAAGTGGTATGACACAATATGAAGTTAAAAAGTGAACTGCTGCTGACACAGCCCAAGACCCCAAAAGTGGGTGACTGAAGGGCTCTGAGAGCTCTTTTTTGAGTAGTGGGTTGTTAACCTCTCGCTCAACTGAAAGATCTTCTATTTCCTATTTTAAGGAGACATTATGGATAGATGCCTGCACTTTTCAGCAAAAAGGTGACACGGCCCAGACCTCCATGCTTACCCAAATAGATCAAAATCCATACGCACATCCATATGCTTAAGAAACATCAAATTCCAGAATATCTATAGACATTATGAATAGAGGTTTTTAGAAACGGACCTCACTGTTCAGTGTTCTACCTAACCCAGTTTTCCCAACAGAAATAAGAAAAGAAAGAAAAATAAGGCAGCAATTGGACACATGGATTCAAAATTATGGTTGTTTCCATTTCCATGGAAGTGGATATAAGAAGCAGACGAGGCATGAGACGTCCCATGGGGAATTCGGAGGACATGGAAGTCCATGACCATTATTCTGCTCTGTGCTTGAAACTTTCCTTAATTTTTTGCGATTTCTTGTCATAGTTGGAGAAAAGTCAGATGAGAAAAGTATAGCCCGTGACTCTTTAATTTCTACAGATATTCTGGAATTTGATGTTTTTTAAGCATATGGATGTGCGTATCTCTTGTGGAACTTCATCGAAGGAACAGATATGTGGACATCTTTTATCCTGCCTTGTTAACTACCTGAATTATGGCATAGCATCGTGAGCCAACGGAGGCCTCAACAAGACCTGTTCTTTAGTCCTTGCATCCGGGTTTTTTTGTGCATGAAGGTTCTACTATTTTTTTTTTGGTACTAGATAGTATTCCAGACTGACTTCACGTGTCTAGCTGTCTCGAATTCCAGCCGGTTGCGTTCCAACTTCCTAGTAGCCTGCAAGCAATGTCTAGAGATTTGCAGCCTAACAAATCTGTCATCCAGGACAATTTTGTAGCCGTAGGGAAGCAAAGGTCAGAGGCCGAGAGGATCAGCAACTTTCCTAGAAGAGTTATTAAAAGTGTTCTTCAAATAGCGTTAGACTTAATTTATATAGTGTTTTCGTGACAAAGTTCTAAATAAACTTCTATCATTGGTAGACAAGTTTTTCCAAACGGAAAAGATGTCATGGCCATCAATGGTAGGGAAGCAAATCCGTTGAATGCTGAATGAGTTTTTTGCTCCATTTTGGGTCCTCATCCGTCTGAATTACAGTGCAACTCAGCTGTACGGAACCCCCTCTGTGTGTCCCCAGTAAAACAATCCATTATGGCCTCTGGATGCATGTAATACCACATACTGAAAGGCACAACTAGGTTCATCGAAGAAGATCAGGTTAATGGTTGTTTGGGCCTTTACGCAACCAACTTTAGTGATGAAGAACATGAGCCGCTTATGGACCCAGGCCAGTTTGACCTCGACAAAGATGCAGTCAAACAAAAAAACAGCACCATGACCCGCCCTGGATGATGGCACAGGAGTTTTTGTAATAAGTATGAGATCCATCCAAAATTCCAAGGTCATCTGTGGAACAGCGTTGGAAACAGATTGCAATCAAGAAAATAATGTAAACTAGAAACAAACCCAGGCCCCCATGATAGCAATTCACAAATTAACCTTGAAATTTGTTCACAACCCGAATTTTCAACGGCCAACAACTGGAAGCAGTGTTACAGAAAACAAGAACCAGAGTTTATCCGTCAACAAGCAGGTGAAAAGAATTTACAAAATTGTATCCTCGTGTGCGACCACCTTTTCTATGAATAAGCCTAGCCTACACTAGAAGAAAACTTTACAAATTCATCCATCTCCATTCCTGAATGCCGTCCCAAATCATACGCCAGCGTGTTTAAATTTTACAGGAAAATTGTTCACAACAAGCCTGATCTTGCATGTAAGCATGTTTTCTAAATTTTTAAAGTCATGCTTTTAAAACACTAATGCTTCACACTAGTACCTATAACATCACCAAAATCCAAGGTCTACATAGAGGCGAATGCACGTGGCTTCTGCTGCAAAGAGCAAATAGGTCTCTCTATAATGGCAATTGCTTGTTAGGAGTTTCGATCAAGGAACCAGTAGCAGATGATTTCTGCTTCCAAAAATTGCAATCAAGAAGCTCAGCCTGCTGCAATGACATATTGGAAGGGACATCAAGTAGTAGATCTTGTTCAGATGAGTTGTCTGTGAATTGCAAAGAATCCATCGTGACTGGGCTCCTGCCCGGAGGAGAAGCAAACAGACTTCTCGGACTAAAGCATGATGCATCATATTTGAGAGCTTCATTTGCTTCACAGGTGCTCTGACCATGCTTAGCGTAAGAGTATGCTTGCAATTCAGCATCACTCATATCCATGGGGACACATTTTTGTGACCTGCTGACAGCCCTTATTTTGTGTTTTGGCTCTGAAAGCAGAAATAGCCAATCAGAAGAAATTGATAATTCCAGCCAGAGGAAAGTCAAAGGAAATCATTCCCAAAATAATCAACCATATCCAAAACCATGAATAGCATATTCTACACACGAATTCTAAACACTAGTAGAAACACAAACACGTGTTAGCTTATGTATTAATTGCAATTGCTCTATTATGCATATACACATTGCACTGTCCATGTTGGTAAAGGCCTTTCACAAAATTTCCTTTTCTATAATCTGCAACTATGGTGTACTTTTTCCTCAATTGACGGCTTTCTTCAAATGTGCTTGTTAACTGGTCATCCCTGGCAGGTCCCCTTCAAGATTTATAGGCGATCTGATGCCTACTGCACATTGACCACTGGAAGAGTTTTAAGTCTAGTTGTATTCACCACATTAACAATGACAAAAAGGAAAAGTGGAATAATGATATATTTATGCATCTTGGATGACCTACAATATCAACAGCTGAGGCACCACTGGTTGAACCCCATATCCCATTTCTGAACCACAAAAATAAATTGTGTCCTAGAACTTACATTCTTCAATAAATTTAACTTCTGAAAAAGAAAATGAGAATGAGGCCAGGACTTGCACTTTCATTTTGTATGGTTTTCGAGTATCTGAACAATAATTATTTTTTTCACAAATTTGACAATGTCAAATCTTCCATGCAATCTACCTTCCAGCTGTTTTCCATAGCAAGACAGGCCACATCAGCTTGTAAAGGGTAGCTGTTCCATGTTCTACTGTTAAGACCCTGTTTTTAGTGTCAGACTAAATTGTGCCACTCTTAGCACCTAAAAGAAGCTCTGGATCTTAGTAATTTAGCTTGCCTTTTGCCTTCATGTTCATCTTTACCATGCTGTTTCAGTCCTTTCTACCCTTTCGTATTTGTTTTTGCAACTTTCACCTAATATCTCCACCTGAGCAAGTCTTCAATGTGTCAATCCCTCTTACTTCTGGACCTTTTCCTGTCCAAATGGGAAGCTTCTAATTTCATGTCTTATCCGTCATTGAAGCAGTTTCAACAATTTTTCCTCTGTGAACCATGGAGATGTTGACCAAGAAGAAGGTCTTTTTGTATCATCTAAATTTCCAGAATAAAGGTTAACGGCCAATGTGGTCAAAAGAGATAGGTGGACCTGGGGCGGTGGACCATAAAAAAGGACTAGATGGCACCTAGGTGGGGGCCTACGCAGGCCAGAAACAGTAAAATAATAAAAAAAAGAGGAGGATGATTAAAAATCAGAAGAAAAAAGAAAAAAGGAGAACAAAAACCTTTTAAGACCTTTTCAGGTTTTCTTATGATTAAGTGCATTGCCAGTGCTTAGGTCCTACAGTCTAGTAAAGAAAGTGTTTGTCCAGCATATACACTACCTAGGTGCACCTTTGGACTGGACTAACACTTCGCCTCAATATCAGGAATCAAGCATATTGTATTCACTTTCAGATGATTGCTATTATCATGCCGATTAATTGTTTCTACCATTCAACCTAAGCAGCCATCTGAGCTTCATCTAACACAAATGGCTGTCCAAAAGGATGTGCTGCTATTTCTTTGGCAGCATATGCTGCCTAAAATGTTCTGGTCATGTTCAGACAGTCCCCTCAGATATGCCCAGAGAATTATGGCTTTCGGCCCGCACTTGTTAGCCTTCCCTGCTCCAGTCAGGCAATTACAACAGCGGGGTGAATCTTCTGCTATATGAGCATAATATGATGAATGCTCCAGGGAAGTGTTTCCTAAAAGTTGAATCCCAGCCTCACATTTCTCACTAGATCTTTTTGAACTGACCGTGCTTCAGCAACAGAGAGAACTGAACTCCTACAAAAATCAAAACCAAACAATGACTATGCTGATGCTTATACTTAAAGAGTATCAGTACGTGGATAGGGATAAAAAATTCTAGGCAACCTGGTTTGAGTTGTTAAACACCTATCAGACATTATTACCCATATATCTCCTCATCTTCTTTTGAAGAATTAATCTCAGTATGAATTCTATCAAAAGTGAGCATTCTTACAAAATGCCATTATAGGGAAGAAATGGAAGTTATTAAGAAGATCCACTGATCACCTGTATACACTTGGAAGCCATTGCTTCCAGCAAATTTCACAAAGCAGCATAAAAATTTCATACCTGTATTTTTTTGACTGAGGTCATAATCATGAGGTCGCTTCATGGATATTGATTTGGAGAATTTAATGTTACCACGTGACAAACTTTTATCCTTTCCAAGGGCTTCGCTTGAATTCTAATGAAAAGAAAGAAAAACAATTTCAAACTAGTGGTGCTGTAGATTTATCTTACATGATCAATATGCCAAGAAATGCAAGAAAAGCAACATGATGTTCAGAAAGCCTAGAGAAATTTCTCAAGAGCAACTGACCTTCAGCTGTGCATATTGTTCAACCCATCTGGATTTGATTGTTTCGCACAAAACAAGTCTTTTTGTAGCTTTGCAAGATTCAATATCTATCCCTTGGAAAGAGAGATCAAAGATGCCATTAGAAAGCAGCCTCTGGTACACATACAGGGCCTCCTTAAATGATGGACTGTCAAATGCATTTCTAATGCTGCATACAGGATGACAAGATCAGAACCAGGAGATTAACGCAGCCACATGGAAAATAATGAAGAGTACGTGTTAGTAACCTGTCAGGATTTTGGCAACTATCAACAGAAGAAAGGTGATTTATCAGCTGCTGTTGCTCCTCATGAGAGAAGTATTCCATGAACTTCTCATAATTAACAACAGCCTGATACCAAAAAGAACATCAATCGCATTAGCTGCAGGATGCTTCCTCATGAGAAATAACCGACTGCTTCATTTGGTTTTTCTATGAGACAACTGAACCACACACATTCAGACTATATATTTTCATGTCCAATTTAGGATTCAGTAATTGAAATACCTCCAGATCTATGAATTGCAAAGGTGATGAGCTACTTTGCAGAAAGTGAAATCTGTCAGAGGGTACCTTATCCCTATAAAACCAACAAATAACAGATTCAGAAAAAAGGGAACCTAAGCCATTTCCTCCATTCTCAATAGCATGTTGACAAGGCAACATATACTATTCAAAAACAGGACAAGAGTAGAAACGCCTGCACCAAGACCAGCTGTGGATCCATATTTTCAAATAAATCTTATTTTTAGCAAGAGTATAGAGCAGCAGAAGTGCCAATTTCAGCGACTGAATTCTAAAGCAGAAGCAGAATGTCACATGAGTTTTTGCTCAGAGAGCACCTTTTTGTATGGTCATATCTTCCTTGGCTCATGTTATGCTGCATTTTTTCATTGTTGACTTCAGATGAATTTATTCCTTTGCTTTGAGTATGTACAGGAACGGATGAGGACATTGAATAAGATTCACTAACAGAACATCCTTTGTTCTGTATCACAAGTGAACTTGCTTCTGATTCCTCATCTTGAGCTGTTGAATGTGGATGCTTTATAAGAACACCACCATGACCAATCTCAACAGAAACCATAGGCTTTTCATTTTCGAAAATGAGATCCTCCTCTGTGGATCCAGATGGATAGGACAACTCCTGCTCATGCAATATGCTATACAAATCTTTTGTCAGTTTCTCAACAGGAGATGGCTTGGGCTTTGAACGACTCAGGCATGTCCGCCTTTTTGATGGGACAAGCGAATCCCAGACAATGGATTGCGATGAACCTGAATGAAGAAAATGTCACTCACATAGTGAAACAGTACTTACATATGTTACTTGGAAAATAACAATTGGTTTATAAATTAAACATATAATATTAAAATGTACATGCATCCACATGAGAGAGACAGAGAGAGCTATACCATTCGGAAATCATGTTTTCTGAGGTTTTACAGGCACAAAACTTGATAGCGATCATTTTTTTGGCATTTATGGAAACATAATCACTTTGGGTTCAGTAAAGTACTTAAATCCTTTGATTCTTAAACACCACTACCATAAATTTGAAACACAATATTGCAGTTAAAACTTAAAAAGTTTAAAAGTATCTTGAAAGAATAGTGTCAGGCATCGGGTATAGGATTAGATTGGATATTGGATTGGTTCTCCATGGGGGCTGATTCAGTAGGCATATAAATAAGGGTCGAAAGGACCTAAGTGGGATTACGACAGGTTTTCAGTGTGTGGCCTCTGGTGAGGAAGAACCCTAAACTGGAATGAATGCTGGGCGTGTACGTGTAGAATTGGGTTTGCCTTTGTAAGGGTTCCCAAGCTAGCAGGTGGCTGCTAACAAATAGCTACCTACATTAGCAATAAGACTTTTTGCAATTACCACTTTGAATCTTTCCATCAGAAAAAAAAAAACACGTAGAGGTGCTGAAGTAAGTAACTCCTGTCGAAGTCTTAAATGCATAGGGCTCCTATGCAAACATAAAAGAAAACAAGGGCATAAGCAAAATAAAACCTGTGAAATCACTTGCATCTGTACTACCAAATTGAGTACAGCTCTCAGAATATGATATAGCTGATCCTGAACTAGATCTATTGCTTGACTCTTCTTCCAACAGCTTCTCGCTTTGAGGGTCATAATCGCTAGTTGCATCTTCACTTTCTTGGCTAACTTCGTCTAACTTCTGCATATGAAGTTTCTGATCTTTGGCCTTACCAAGCACATATTTCAACTTGGGAGTTTTGCTTTGTGGTAGGGCAGCAGGCTCCCCACGGGAATGCAGCGGAGTATAGTTAGCAAGTGAACCCTTTGTTCTCCATCTTGAGCCACATGCATTGCATAAAACTGGCTTTTCTGGTGGTCCATTTCTCCAAAGAGGAGTACCTGCTCCATTGATCAAATGCAGAGGTCTATAAGCCAAGCCACCATGGATGTGATTGTTTTAAATACTATAACAGCTTGAACCAAAAGTACAATCAGCGTTCTATACTCAAACATAAAAAATAGCATCTGAGATTCTGAAGCAAACTGTTGTAGGAACTCCCTAGTAATACGGCTTCATACATAAATCAACTCGATGATCACGGGCAATCCAGGACAGCATGTATGACAAAACTTATACGTACAGGTAGGACGATATATATTCCAATTTTAAGCAAAACTGGTAAATTTGGGTCCAAAATCATTAAAAAAAAAAATTAAGGGAACCTTCAAGTTGTTACTGCTCCTTCACAGACAGCAGAAGGCAGAAAGATAGCCATTCACGAGTTACCCCAAAGAATAGTTCAAATGGTCTCCTGCACTGAGATTTAAATACAAATGCAACCAGTTTATTTGCATTGTTTGCTGGTGATGCTGCTTAAGATTCAATCAAGGGGAGAACCAAAATTATGCTGCATGAAATGGTTGCATAATTTCCACAGTAAACAGAAAAGGAAAAACATTTGATAGCTTAGCTGCATATTTCACCATGATGCTTTAAAAACCTTCAAATCCACAGATAAAAT
Organism: Nymphaea colorata; assembly: GCF_008831285.2. NCBI lineage: Eukaryota > Viridiplantae > Streptophyta > Magnoliopsida > Nymphaeales > Nymphaeaceae > Nymphaea > Nymphaea colorata. Next base: position 21,805,347 of record NC_045141.1, read on the forward strand.
AAAATAGGGTGCATAAAGTAACTCAAAATTTTATTTAAGACAATGAACTCTCATGTAAGCTCAATTATTATTTGCAGCAAGGCAGAGTTTAAGAGGATACACTTGAAACACATTAGGACAACATTTCACATGTCATGGACACAGGGCTTTTAGGAAAATTAGAAAGCTGATTCAATAACAGAATTGGAATCAGTATTTTGTCGAGCTAGATATTTTAAGAAACATAAGCAGCTAATTTGGAAAGAGGTCCAGATCTTGCAAGTCTATGAAATCCAGAATGCACGAATCACCTTCCTGTTAGCTAAATTTGACTAGCTAGAACTGCTTTCACTTTATGTTAAAACTCCAACTGCTCTGCAGCAAGCAGCTACACTGCTTTCAGATAATCAACTAATTAATTGACAACCAGCTCATCAGTTCAAAAACCTTCACAAGCACTGTATGCAATTCAAAGTTCAATTATAGAGATACGTTTTTAATAATCAATATGCCTCTAAACCAGCTCCCTTTAGTGCCTTTTTCTGCATGATTTTGCTACTAGAACTCAAGACAGCTGACCTAAAAAACACATTACAGAGGAAATTTTGAAGAGAGACAGAAACAGAGGAGAAAAAAAGAAGTAGCCATTCAAGAATGAAGATCAATATTCATTCCAATAAGTTCGCTGAAATTTCAGTTGTTGCTGCTTCAAAGGTAATGCACATAGTCGAATATGCAGCAGATGAGGACTTGAAAGTGCAAGGTAACGACGTCCTTTGAGTAGAAAAGATCAGCTAGAAGAAAATAAAGTGTTAACAACAGAAAGAATTGCAACCTCTGAACGTTTCTGCAAATGTTTCAGCAGCAAAATATACAATTAGGTTATTCGTTTAGGCTGCAGCAAAAATTACTCTCTTAAGGCCGAAAAGAAGATCACATAAAAATGGACTTGAACTTAAACACAAATAGTACTTAGAGAAGCATAAATTAGTATTGATTTTTTATGTGCTAATAAAGCAGGTTCGGGATATTCTGCAACACTTCCACAAGCATCAACAATAAAAAAAAAAAAGGAAAATCCAAATAAGAGACGAGGCCGAATTGATTCAGGTTTCTTACGTAGTTCAATTTACAAAATGGACATTATTCTGGAAATCAAATCAATCAACCAACCAGATGAAGTAAATGAAAAGGTGAATAAACAGTACAAACCCGGAAAAGAGACACAAAAAAATTACAAGATGAAGCTAGAAATGAAGTCCAGGTTACCAACTTTTCCACTACAATCGAATTGAAACTAATAAATGAAAAAGTTGAGCAAATTTTCTCCAGACTCCAATGAAGTTCAACCCATTCCTCGCCTCGGCGAATTTCTTCATTGTTCAAAAATGAATAGTCAACAATTGGTGCTTCCACACCAATCAGAAGTACTTAAAAGAAGACAACATAAACAAGAAGAACCCAAGTGCTTTTTCCGCCAAAAATGAAGCATAACACACAAAAAGATTCACAATACCATCTAAAAGAGAAAAAAGGAGCGAGAGAGAAGACTCACTCGTAACACCACAATGGTAGCAAGGCCCCTGCTTAACCATAGGCTTCCCTCTCTCAATCCCCGGTAGATATATAGAAATTTGTATCAGAAAGGAGAAGAACTCGCTAATTCTTTCGACCAATGTCTTCGAATAAAATAATTCAAATACTCAACAAATTCCGATAAAGAAGGCAACACAGTGTCTGTTCGTTCTTGCAGAAAAAATATACACAGCTATACACGAAAGCAAAAAACACCAACCAAGGAAAAACCCAAAGGAAGGAAGCCTTTTATGGTGTCGGAAAAAAAACTCAAAATAGCGGAAACGGAGTGAATGAAAACTCAGTAGATTGAAATGGGTTCCATTAGAGTTCTATCTACAATCCTTGAGAGCTAAAACCCAACAAAAATTATCTCTGAATTCATCCGGAAATGGGTTGAAAATGGAAGCAAGGAGGAGGAAGAGGAGGGAGGCATGACCTTTTCTATATTTGGTCTAATTGCATTACTTTTTTCTGACGTCAAATTTTATGAAATGCATTAAATAAATTTTTTAATTCATTTTCCTGTGTAAATGGATAGCCAAACCGGTGAAGCAACTTCTCATGCATATCATGTTGACTCGACGGCTTGAACCTTCTTTTCTTCTCTTCGTCTACCTTTTGTTTATTTTCCGATGAAAACAGAAAAATATTAAATCTGATAAAAGCGATAGTGCAACGTCAATTCTCAATTACGATTAATTTTATGATTAAATTTTCAGGAAAATGTGCTCACCCTGTCCCTTTTCGTTAAAAAAAAAAAAAAAAATTCTTTTGAGAGCCAAATGTTTGGTAATAATTACAAAAACGGGCCTTCACTTTTCATGCTTCCAATTAAAACTTGTTCCTCTCTATAAACTCACAACAACTCAGAAGCATTTGATTGAAACCATAATAATGTAGTTTTTCTGCTACCATCAAAGCTAACAAGCATTTTAAATTAAAAAAAAAAAAATTAACGTTTTCAATATATCAACCTTCTAATACCATTTCTAGCAAAATACAGTTTTAAAGTTCGTAATCTGAAGTCTAATTTATCATTACGATGAATATTTGGATGAAAAGTAAAAAGTTTTAAAAAGAAAAGAAAAAAAAAAAAAGTCTTCCTGTAGCCGTCCAAAACAGCCAGCCTCCTGCTTTAGAACTATAATATTTAATGGTGGTGTAACCATGTGCTCATGCTCTTCAAAATGACAACTATGTCCCTTTCCCTTGGTACGAAGGTGGAACTGCGCCGGTTCGAGAACTCCACTCAGTCAGATCTACCTTTATTAGATTCGATGTTAGTTGGACCTTTCTTAATTGGGTTTGGATTTGGATTTGGATTTGGACTTCGACTTGTACTGGGATGTTAGCTGCCAACTTTGAATATATCCGGGTCGGATCTTGATCGAATTGGTCTCCCATCCAGATCCAGTTTGATTAGTGTTTAAACCCATGTTACTTTACCAGGTTCGACTAAACGGATCCAGTTCAGGTCAGTAATGGGATCTTACTGATCCGATGACGTTTGAGTTAATAATTAATTGTTTGGAAACCCATGTTTGTTCCATAACGCCACAGAATAAAAAGTGAGTCACAAATATTTGTTTTCGTTTGGTATAATAGGAGGAGTTTGAAAAAAATACGGTAAAGTTTTTAAGAAAATTAAAAATAATTAAGAATTAGGGAAAAGTAAAATAAATGGGAAATTAATAAGACGACATCGTACATAAAGAATAAATAAGAATTAGAAAATGGAACAAGCAGTTTGACATTAGAAAAACATGAAAAAATGTTTAATTGTAAAAGAAACTGGGAAAAACAAATGACGTTTAAAAAAAAGATTTTTTTTTTTTTTTTTGCTTAAGAAACTCTGGCATGGTTACAACTAAATTCAGATCTTCAACTGCAGTGACAATGTTGAGCATATAAAAATGTCGTTTTACAATGAAAAAATCATCGCAAAATCGACAAAAAAAAAATTCAAGTTCCAATGCATTAAGAAGCATGTTTTATGTTTAATCGGCAGGGGGGCAGATGTAGGAGTTTTTTGTTGCAGAGATTGAATTATAGATTCAAAATTTTAACAAGGGCCGAAATATAAATTTTTATATTTTGAATATAGATTAAACTAAATTTTTTAAAATTTAATCCTCTAAAAATCGGAGGAGAGGCCATGGCTTTATTTATGACGCAGAGACCTTAAGCATTAAACTTGTTTATTCCCAAAACAATAACATCAATGAGTCGTCTTTACATAGATGAATGACATTTTATAAGTAATTAAATGTTGGAATAATAGATATACAAGTCCTTTTGTGGGTTCAATTGAAGCTAAACTAAAAAAGGTGGAGATGTCTGTGAAAACTAATTAATTCCCCTTTTTTTGGGAAGAAATGAGAAGGCAAAATTAAGCTAAACAAAGATGAGGGAGACCTTTATGAAAATTAATTGCCCTTTTAAATAAATCATTGATAGGTTGGGAGCAATCAATTCTCACAACTATTCCCTCCATAGTTGGTAAACCCATGACTCGGACTTAGATCAGCACATGACTAACGGGTCACAGGGTCAGCGAATTGACTCATTGACTCAGTCGAGTTTTAAATAACCTGAATAAGGATGAGTTAGGGCCGAGTCAGGACAAGTTAGACCCAGTCAGGGGCAAGCCAGCCCAACTTTGATTCATGGCTAGGTTTTTTAGCGATCCGAGCTGACTCTGGCGATTCTTGAGCCAACTTGGCGAGTCAGCCAACTATGATTGCCCCTTCCCCATATAATACTGGAAATTGTGGACTAATTAAGTTGGAGGCACATGATGTTGGGGTCCAGCATCCCCTTGGTCACTCATGACCTTGCACTCTCAACGCCCTGGTTATTGCTATACGTGTTTGATAATTTAGTTGATAACACACATGATTTGTCCTTTCAGAGCCACCCATCTCCGTGTCCCCATTGTTCTCAATCAAAAGATTCTATCTGTTTGTCCATAGTGCCACCCCAAATAAGCACTGGAACATGTTTGGTGCGGAACAAACCTGTCCCAGTGGACCCAAAATATAATCCAAGGCATGCATATATGACTGAATTCAAATCTACCTATTAGAATTTTTTGAAAGAAGATGCATGTGATCTGGCAAATTTTCTTTGGGTTTTTTTTTTTTTTTGTAGATTAAATTTGCAATAATTCGTTATTGCAAGAAAAGTAAAAGGTTAGGAAATTAAAACAGTAAAGAAGAAAATTCCAAGTGTTCCTTCTGCCCTTTGACTGTCCATTTAGGACCATGCCGAGTTTGACTGGGTCAAGCATTCCACGGAGCGTTCGAATAAGTCAAGCATCCAGTTTTGCAGCCAATCACATGCAAGCTAGGGGCCAAGTGGACGGCCTAAGATGGACGTGACAGCAGAAGAAACAAATGTTGGCCGTCCATCTTTTGATGGCTTTATCTCGTGTCCACTAGCTGGGACACATGACCGGAATGGGCCGATCAAGAAAATTGACCGAGCCCACAGAGCATTTAATGTCTTCCTTGCTTCTTTTCTTTGTTTTTTTTTTCTAAGGAGGTTGACTTTGACCGGCTTAGACTAAGCCCACCCTTTTAAGCCAAGTGGGTCTGATTCAATCACGCAGATCTTTAAATACTTGGCAAAACCTCAGTTAAATGATCCGTATAAATATTTTATACAAGTTAAAAGCCAAGTATTTGAGCATGATAAGTTAAAAGAATGCCCATTTTCAAAATTTTCCTAGGAAAATAGTTTCAAGTATTTAAAAATTGATTGGAAACATAAAAACTTTGTCAATAAGAAGGTTGAATAAGATAAAAGAAAACGAGCGCTTCAATACCAAGAAGATGATTTTACTAGGAAAAGGTGATCAAGTAGTGGTGCGTTTTATTCGCTCAATATTTTACTTGAAAAGTTGTGTTCCCAGAAGCAAGTGTTTGATCTTGAGTGACAAAGTAATAAAGAAAAGCTTAATACGAGGGTGGAAACATTGGAGCCGTGTATTAAATGAGTGGCCAAGGGCAAACTCATCAATATGTTATTCGAATATTCTACATCAATAAATAAAAGCGACGAATTTTTTAAACTATTATTCATTTTGTACCTACCGCACCCTGACATGCACATTTTTTTGAGTGAACCACAAAGAATTTGGTTTTTCTTTTTTCGTAAAAGAAATTTCTTTAATATCTTACAAAAAAGAATTGTTTACATTGGTTTGTTGGAGATTTCTCTGAACCAGCCCTAGACCTTGAGAACAAGAGGAAATTATTCAAACACATTAATTTTGTTGGTGAAGAAGCACAAGGTTTTCTTGAGGGGCAGGCCGACAGTCTAACATCTGAATCCGAGTAGAGTCAAACTGAATTCAAATCTAAAAAATACATGATGCAATTAAAAAATTTTATTTTTTTCAATGTAATTTTTTTTTTCATTGACCGGAGTGGGGCCATGGCCTAGGCGGACCGCCCTTTCCCTCCACCCCTATGAAGAAGTGGGCCTGTTCTGGTTGCCCTTAGTCTTTCAATGACTTTGATGGGGTGATAGCGAGTCGTGCTTGTTTGATGGACAAACACGGGTTGTCCTAGACAAACGGCCAAAGCGGCCACCATAGGCTTGTAGTGAGGGGTATTAGATTCAAAGCTTTACATGGCTTATAATAGCTAAAAGAAAAACTAATAATATTATTGAATTTGAAAGTCTTAAATGAAAGAAAAACAAATTTAAGCATATTTATGTCATACAACTAAAAGTAAGGTGTAATTTTGTGAATTTCATTTTAATTGGGATTAAGCTGATCATTACCAAGTGTTACATGAAAATGACAAGATTCCATATTGATATATGGGAATGGGTAAGCTTAAAGCTACTTTGGTTGATTTGATTGTCCTTTCTTTCAAATTTTATCATCTCATAGAAAGCAAAAACTTGCCACCTAAAGAGCCACCAAATTGCACTCTTATTTCAACATTTTTGAAACAAATAGAACCTGATAGAAATCTAAGGAGGCGTTGGATGACACCTTCCTCTAACTCAGTTTCTTTTTTTTCTTTTTTCTTTTTTCTTTTTTTTAAGTTTGATTTTCAAAAACAAGTTTTTTAATGAGCTTTTCAAATTTGGTTTGTTTTGTTTGAGTGATACACTCAAAAACCCTTTTTCTTTTTTTTTATATAACCTGAGAGGATTAGGTTTTTCACTTCCTTTTACAAGATCAGATTTTGTCAAAACCAAGTTTGAGAAAACCCAATTTTGATAGCAAGAGAAACCCTTCAAAAACAGGGTTTTGGAGAGAAAAATCTGCAAAACTTGGTTTTGGGATGTCATCAAGACCGCAAAGTAACAACAGACAAGAGCTCAAGTTTTATATGACAGGTTAAGATCTTTCAATTGAACATGCCAAGAGCTCCCATCACTTTGATTGCAAATAAGAAACAATATAAGCAAGAAGAAGAAACTTCAAATTCGAAGTCAAATTACGCTAATTCTTTGGGATATAGTGATTCAGCATGGTTTTGAGTTGCTTTCTTTCATAACTCTTGACACTACATGTGCTTATGTTTTTCTCTGTGTTGGGTTCACTGTCTCTCATGAACCTGCCCATACTGCTGCAAGATTACTGCTAAAGGACTGCACTTTCAAAGTGAATCTTCTTCAATCTGTGCCCAAATCATCCACTTTGTGCTATATGTCTCCTTGCTTCGAACAAGCCATCGTAGCACGACGGTGATGCCCATTACTTCTCCCACTAGGAAGCCAATCCTCTGCTTCCACATGCAAATTCGTCAAAAGTGTAAGAAAAGTCGACCTTGATATTCCCACCCTGTGTTGGAGTAATCCACCTCTCTTCGTATACAAGTTAAAGAAGATGGTGCAGTTGATTCTTCTACTCGGTAATCTGTGCCAATGTGCAAATGAAATGTTCCAAAACCAGAATGATGTAATTTACTTTAGTACTTCTTCTTCTTAACTAGAAGAAGTCAAAATGAAGACATATACTTCTGGATTTTGGAGAGAAATTCCTTGATCTACTTGGACCTTTAAAGTTGCGTGAGATGGCTTCTGTCAAACGCCAACTTTCTGAAGTTATCTACTGACGTCCCGTCATCTTTCCCTTCTTAGAGTGCTCAAGTTTGACTCGTATAATCCATGGCGTCAAGTCAAATTCCTGGTAAAATCTTCTCTCTCTAGCTTGGCAAGTGAAATTTTATGAAGATTCTCAACAACTTCCCACAACACATGCACGATTATGTACTACATTTACTTAAAACGGACGGTTTGAATTCTAAAAAGATATGGTTTGTTTGCACTAGCAGTTTATGAAAAATTTAGGATGTTGATTCTAAAACTTTTATTGCATTCTTCATCAGATAGTCTGAGTTATTGCCTAGGGAGTGTGTATGTGTGAACAAGGTCACAGAAAAAGAGGAAGAGAGAGAGAGAGAGAGAGAGAGAAGTTGAAAAGGAACGGTCAGGTAGGGAAAGGAGAGAACTAGTTGCTGAAAAGTTATGGCTGTCCAGGAAAGTGTTCATGCTGTCAACCCACATCGGTCCACCGGGCTCACTCGTTAATTTTTAATCGGAAGATCTCAATGAGGATCTTTTGCTCCAAAAGGGCCAAAAGAGAAAGTTCTTCAACTTTCGGTGTAGTTTACAAAACAGGAGGAGTTTTGGAACATGATCTTGTTAGTTTTCGGAGCTCTGGGACTAACATAGATGAACAGATTGAAAACCACATGAATCACTAATTTAATTAACCTGCGCCACGAATGTAGGTTATGATCAAGCAAACGGACAATTTACAAGGATAAGATTAGATTTTCTTCAACATGAGACCATTTTCATGCACGAATTTCTAGGCAATAAAACTACTGAAATACTCGATCTGACTAGTGTAGATTTCCTGAATAAATTTATCTTTTATCATCCACATGTATTGGTTCTGATTTGTGAAGATTCAAGTTGGGTGGTGTAGAACCTTTAGATACAATCACCACCTTCGGGAAAAAAAATTTTACAAGTAGAAGAATACAAGAAGAAGAAGAAGAAAAAGTGTCATCTTTCCAAAAGCGAAAATGACAAATGCATGTTGGCTTTATGGGCCTGGAACTCGTGCCACTGCCCAATTATACTTTACATGAAACCAGGCACGGGATCCTAGAGAGAAAATGTACATCTCTCTTTCCCCACTCTCTCTCTCTTTCTCTCGCTAGATGTGTCTCACATTTTGTTTGTCTTTATCTACTTTGAACTCAACTCATGGGGCGAAAATTGAGCCTTTTATAGTTTCCATAACTTAGAACCATTAGAGTGCATTGCATATGTTCTTAAGTGGAGATGAGCAAACAATTCAGATATGGTTATAGGGCTTGCTTTTTAGCAGTACTAGTCCAATTCAAATCCGATTTTCATGTATTTGGATAATTTGATTTGAATCGAAGCCATTTGAACAATTGTTGTCTCTTATTGCCAGCGATTAAATTGCAAAAAGTAGAGGTGTACCGAGAGGTGAAATCTAACTCCCTGCACCCGGTGTTCAAGGCTGCTTCAGAACATGGGTGGCTGTGCATGGCAAATTTTGAAAAGTGACCAACTCCAATTAATCCTAAAAAGGCGTGAAAGTGCAAAAATATTCATATGGCAAAGAATATGTACGAAAAAATTTATCGTTGTGCGTATTCAAGTGAACGGCTAACTGGGAAAAAAGAAAGGGAAAAAGGTGGAAGACGAGAAACATGACACAAAAAAAAATCGGATAGAAAAATTTTCACCAATTTCTTTTGTTGGTAACAGTGAGGGATGACAGGCAGGCCAACTCCATCTACTAATGCAACAACCACGTCCGAGCTTGCTCTTCCATGGACATAGAAATTTACAGAGTTACGAAGTTATAATGGTGAAGATCCACCTTGAAACGGAAAGACTGCAAATGGAATCCATGGATTTACAGAAGTTCACTGTCGAGGGCCTCTACAGGCCAAAAATCTGGTCTGAAAAATTACTCAATTCCTGGACATTTTCATTTCCACGAGAATGTCAGGAAATAGTTAAAAATAGAAACCAACGGAAGGTAGACTGCCAATGGAAGTTATTTTTTTAATAGTTTGTGATACATTTTTTGTGAACAGTGGACTACTCTCGAACATGTTGGCATACACGAAAGAATCAACATTGCCTGATATTGCTATATAGAAACTAAAATAACCAATAATATCAGAAATTGAAAAAGAAAACCAATTAGCACTAATGTAGTTTAACATGTTTGCGATATAACAATGATTCAATCAACAATGTACCCACCCATGGAGTCACCAACGAAAACCGCGAACTTAATAATAGCGGGAAAGGAATTAAGTTAAACAATTCTATTTCTGTATCGCTCTCCAAAGACACCAAGCTCTCAGGCTTCCAATAACTTGATATTTTCAAGGTACCATATAGAAACCAACTGCTGATGTGCTGCTGTTTAGAAATATTCGACACAACAGTTTGCCTCCTCCGCAAACCATATCTAACCTTGTAATTTTTAACAGAAACAAAAAGCTGCTCTCTGTCGATATCGATGCTTGATTCTTGTTACTCCAGACACTCGGGCAGACATCCATGATTAAACGCAACCAGGCCAATTTTTCATTTCAACATCTTGGCATTGTAGATTTCCATGTACGTATACCTTCGGTTGCATCAACTGTCCAAAACATGCAAATAAATTCATACTTGACTATGACGTACAATTCCACAGAGATGAGACTGAACAACAAACAAGCAAGTTTTCCCAAGTCGCGCGCATTTTCAGATGAGGAAACACCATGATAACTGAACAAACTAGAAAACAAGAAAGTGGCGTGGACTTTACCAGTATAATAGGTGGTAATGAGAACTGAATCTGCAGCCTTGAGAAGCCATCCACAGCAAATAAACACTTGAACCCAGGAATGCTTGAATGCCCACTGTGCATAAATTAAATGGTCAAGGGCTTACAATAGAAAAGGAACTGCTAGAAAAAATATGTCCAAAGTTTCTCTTTTTTTTTTTTAATTTTTCTCCTTGATGCCAGGGTGACTCTTTAGGGTTGTTTAGTAGGCATTTTCTAAGTCACTGCAGCAACTTGAACAACCCAATGCTAAAAGAAAGCTACTCTTTGGAAAAGGAAAAAGTGAACACAAAAGAAATTACATTTCTTTTGCATATGAATTTGCTTGTCGAGAATAAAATGAAACAAGTAAAGCTTAACTCACTTCAAAAGATAGGTGAAGTTTCCATGTTGAAATTCTTCAATGGTAATGCCTTCTTCTTTTGAGTACCTTTAGTGAAGTACAATCCCAACAAAAGCACATGAGGAAAGTAAACGAACTACAGGATACAACATCTCCTCTAACATTAGAGCGTAAAACCAATTCCACATAATATCTACTGATAAATGAATGGGAAAAACATGTCGACCCAAAGGATTTCAGGATAAGGCCATGTGGGCTGGTTAGGAGAACAGAATCTAGAGTTGCATAAAATGTCAATGGCTGCAATCACCATACATCAGCACTAAGGTATGTAAGTATGTAACAAACTTCTGTTTTTTTAAGTGCTTTAATATGAAATAGCTCAATCATAAGAAATAGATTGTAAAAAAGAGTATAAGGCATTCAAAGAAAGTAGGGTAAAGAAAATTTTGATATGTAAGAGAAAACAGGAACAGAGGATGAGAGAGAGAGCAGGGGAAGTTTCAACATTGGGAGTCCACAGATTGCACAAAGGGGAGGTATGGAGTTGCTCTTTCGCACCTGATCTTCTGTACTTTACATTTTACAGTTCCTTTGAAAGGCTCACACTGAAGTTGGTTATTGCTTTCTTTACTGATTGTGAAGGGATTTTTTAGGTTACAATTAATATTGATCTCTTAAGAGATGTTCAACGTAACCATGGACAAATACTGTTTTTAGGTTAATACTATTTCCTCAGCAAGCTATCCTTCTCTAAGAAAACATAATCATGAATAAGTATTCTTCGTCGGTTAATACTATTCTTTAGGCAAAAGAGAGAGAGAGAGAGAGAGAGAGGGCAACATAAAATACTTAGAGATGCAGTCCTTCCATCTATGCTGAAACCAACTGTGCATGTTCCTTGATAAGTCTCAAGGTCCAAGCAAATACAGGCTCTTCAAAGAGGCTGCTTTGATACAACTTAGAAGCAGGTGCAGCGGTGCAGGTGTAGGTGCAGCAACTGACAATTTGCTTTCTTTTTTGCTGAATCATAAATAGAACCGTAATTTGTTAATGTTGTTGTTTGTGGACAATTATACAGTTATATATACATACATACATATATACATATATATATATATATATATATACATATATATATACACATATATATATATATATATACATATATATATACATATATATATATATATATATATATATACTGAAACCATGTTCTTTTTGGTAAATACCATACCCGCACTCTGAACCTGTGTGACATAGCTGAATGTAGAAGGAACAATTTTTGACATTTTATCATAAGCAACAAACGTTCTCAAAGACGAGTCATACAAGTTTCTTTTTATGATTCAAGCATCACCATATCCACTAGAACGAAGGGATACAAATTGATAATAAAAAAAATTCTATCAACACAAGGGAGATTTTCAAAGGATTAAAAACAATGAGGAATCCTTGAAAAATCCACCAAGCACCATATATGCAGCTTAATATTAAAAATTCATATTCAGCATAAACTTGGCCAACAAGGAATAAAACACCAAGAAAGACTAAATATACCTCCATGGAGACTTGTTCTCACAAAATCGGGAAATTCCATTCATTGCTGCAAAAGAGTCTACATGAACCAAGCAATCGGCTGCCTTAGTCGAGCCATCTTCCACTGAAATAGGCATGAATAAAGTGATTGGAGACTGATATGATTATGGAGAAAGTGTAAAATTCAAGAAACAACATTAATCAAAGAATTCACGTATTAAATTTTTACATTTTAAGAAGAAAGGGGACGGAATTGAACCAGAACAAGTGGTGAACACTTCCAACTAGATGGGAGCATACCCCCACAAGCAAGTATGTTTACCAAATATGGCAAGTGGCTCCTTCAGGCCCTTCTGGCCTTCTCCCTCCCCTCCCCACTAACCCACCCACCCACCCCCCCACCACAAAAAAAAACACACACACACACAAACAAACTAAATGGCAAAATAACTGTAGAGATCAGATTACAAAAATATCCTTTTTTTGAACATAACAGAAATAATAAATTTATAAACATGTCAGATTAAAAAGTGTAATGTCTCTCAATAAAATGTCATGCGAAATACCTTTACCTATCTTGTGTAAAGACTTGAGGGCATAAGCAGCTGGATAGTTTGAATATGAAGCCACACTTGTGATGACTGAACATCCTAGACTAGATTCATCTTAAAATGTAAGTGAAAGTGATGAATATAAATATAAGCCAACTAACAAGATCATGTTATCTAATTATCTAAATGGCACTAACCAACCTGACCAGCAGGGATCCAATCAACATTAGATAAAGCAACTTCCACACATTCTTTTTCCTATTGATATGGCTGCAAAAATCAACTCGTTAAGACTGCTTCACTGACATAGAAACATGGTTCAGTAAACAGAATAGAGTATGGATAGCTAATGTCTCCCTAAAACTTAACAAGATTAAACATGTGCAGGCATGTGCATGCTCACAACATATGCACGGAGACACAAAAGGACCACAGAAAATTAATGATGATATGGGATCTCAAGATGCCATTAAAACATACTTTGCATAAGATTACAGTTGAGTAGACAAAAGCACAAGAAGAAACAAGACACAGACCATTACGTTAAGATACACTACTTATGACAGTTTGTGAAACTCAACACAAGTTTGCAAAAGTTTCAGCAGCGTACTCATGATTAACCTACCAAATTGTCACAAAAAAGAACTACAGCCTCCACTGATTGCTCAATATTTGATTCAAACAGTCCTAGCAGGACATGTAGCAAACTATAAAAATAATTTGTGTACTATGAAGGCATTTCTGTCATTCTTGCAACACTCAGAATTTCCTTTTAGAAGAATGGTTGATTTTATGCAGAATGTCGGACTTAGGTAGTTCAACAAATCCTAGATGGAAACTTCTCATGAGATCTTTCCCACACCCACAATCGCAACTAGAAATAAGTGTGCAAGTTTGCAAAAAATTTACTGTAAGTTACAGACTTTGCAGCTAACAAAGTGCAGTAACCATTAACGAAGTTGAACTTTTGACTTACATCCTAGCAGCTGCAACGGCTGCAGACAAGTTGAACATAGGAACTGATGGGATGATGAAACGGAGCTCCTGCCACATATTATAATACATAAACCACATGTATATAGTACCAATACAACTCAAATTATCTCAAACCATGCCTCAGCTAGCAAGCAAACCTTGTGTGGGAGCTTTGAATACAGCATCACAAACAAAAGGACTGGGAGACCATATGGCAACAGTCTCCGGTCAATCAGCATCCCTACCTGCAGGAAATAACCATTTTGTCATACGAGAAACAAGATAGTAGAGTGCCATGTGAAGGTGCTCTGGGTGTTATCAAAGAGTACCCCTACCAAGTTTATCACAGAAATATGCAAGGTTCAGCATGCAGTGGCATATATATTATTTTTATTAGTCAATGGCATAGCATCCTTTCCTCCAAAACATAGAAAACTTACAAAATAAAGAACCGTCATACAACAGGCTGGTTATTGGTTATCCTTGCTGACAGCTGCCCAAAAATTATAATGGGAACCCTATGCATTACCATTCCCATGGACCACCTACTTTTGATGCCAAGGAGTCAACCAGACAGAGATGAATCCACCATGGAAGTTTAAAAGGTTTCATATGCAATTCATATGATTCAAGCAGATTATACCCCAAAATTAAACATACCAATACAGTAAAACAGAAGAAGAAAATAGTATGCAGAAAAGAGCTGAAAGGGTTAGCTCGTCACTTGAACTTACCAAGCATAGAGGATATGCGGCAAGCATGGACCGAGGAAGAGCTGAACTGAAATACCAGTAGAACACATGAGTCTGAATGATAGTCCATGTCAAAGAGAAACATAGCTATGGTCAACGGTGATGTCGTATTTGGACAGGATAACTTAATAAGGGCATGTTGTCCATTAGTAGGGGTAGCAGAGGAATGTGTTGTTACATAATCACTAATAACAACAATAAATAACAAGGGACTATTATTAGTGCAGAAACAGAAACTACAACATAAATGTGTTCTGCATTAGACACGAAGAATAAACCAAATCTGTTTCTATGTTATGACTTTGATCTAGACAAAGACCAAAAAAAAGTGCATCTGTATCATGCATCAAAAGCAAGTACAAATAACAGAGCACACGCAAAGAAAAGGTGCTTCCTGAAAAGAGCCAAGTGCACAATGGAGATTGAAGAGAGCAAACTTCATTGGATCTCCTCACATGATATAAGTGGAATCTTAACACAGGTCAAATCTAAGTTAGCTTATACAGATGAAAGTGCATAATCAGACACACATTTACATGCTTTCGATTTTTCACTTAGCATATAATATTATAATGTAGACTCCCTCTTGCAAATTGGAATGTCACCACATTCCCAGCAAACAAAGGAGGATCAGGCACAAGGCATATTCAGTCTCATGATACTGCAACAGAAAAAACTCAAGCTAGCTACCTACCCAAGGAGAAAAACCATAGAAATTTGGTATCATTAAAGGCTAAAACAAGAAATTTGGCACTCCTGGCACATTTATTTTCGGGTTCACTAAGACTAGATAGTAAGCTGACAGAAACAGATACCAGTGATGGATGACATCCAGGCAGAGAAGATTCATAAGGGAAGTAAAATTGCCTCCAGAAAGCATAGAATTAAATAGACATTTTTATCGAGTAAAGAACATTGCAACCAGGATCCACTTACTAGTCAAAGAAAATTGATATTGCTCAACAGACCAGGCATTTGGAAATCAAAGTCCTTTATGAGCTCTTTGTTGTTTTCCAAGGAAAACCTATTTTATAAAATGAAGAATGTTCTGAAAATGAAAAGGTATTAGTTTTTGACCTCCACATAAGGTAGCATATCATATTTACAGTTATGTGGCACCTCACTTCAGCAAAGACTTAAAGTACTTGGGAACAAAACTGGCACCAGTAATGCGTGTCATATGTTCTGAAGCAAGAGTATAGCTAGATCGCATCTCCTAATCACTTTTAATTCTGCATTTTCATTAAGGATACACCCCATTCAGAACTTTTATTTAAGACTGAGTTGAACCAGAGGACTTCAAATTCAGGCCAGACAAGTCGCTGCCACATTATTGAATCAACCAACACTGAGATACCTGTGAAATTTGAGAGTAAATGGAAAAAAAAAGAGAGAGAGAAAAGGACAATTGGTTACTTTGAAATGTCTAGGAATGGAACGAGAAAACCTTAAAGGAATATCATTGATTTGATAGCAACCTACGCACAAAAAGCTTGTGACGATACAGCATCTGAATGCTTCCCAGAAGGAAACTGATCTGATCTGCCAGAAAATGCAGACAAAAGAATTGAGCATCAGCTATGGGCAAGATAGAAACGACAGTTATATGTAGGGCTGCACAACGAGTCGAGCCAGCTCGGGCTCGACTCGAACTCGCCCGGTTAAACTCGGCTCGAGCTCGACTCGTTTATAAACGAGTTGAGTTCGAGCTTACAATGAAACTCGAATGAGTAAACGAGTCGAGTTCAAGTTTTAAGAACTCGACTCGTTTATACTCGACTCGACTCGTTTATACTCGACGAGTAAACAAATTTCATCCCACGTCATGAAATTTACTAGATATTTTAAAAAGAAGGATCATATTTTATTTAAACGAGCTAATCGAGTTAATCGAGTCGAGCTCGAGCTCGACTTTATTTAATCGAGTCGAGCTCGAGCTTGTGTTAGGTAGCTCGACTCGAGTTCGAGTCGAGTTCGAGCTCGAGCTCGTTGAGTCGAGTCGAGCTCGAGCTGGGCAAGCTCGAGCTCGACTCGGCTCGTGTGCAGCCCTAGTTATATGCAGTCCAGAAAACAATTTAAAATCATGAATTTGAATATTTAAGGTCAGAATTCTCATACACACTGGGAACTTCAATGCTTCACACCTAAGAAAAACTTCAAAGTTCAAACTACCCTTCCCCCCTCCCTTCCCCAAGCGCTATTCTCCTTTCTACTTTTCTCTTTGGCATTTTCCAGTTGGAACTTTGAAAATGTTTAAATAGGGCGAGAGGAGTCTTTGACATCCTCACAAAGTTAAAAATGTGGGCATGCCAGCATGGAGTGCCTGTTCTAAATTCATAGTCACAGAAAATGCAAAAAAAAAAAAGCGATAAATTAATTGGCCATTTAAAACTTTTAAAAAACACGTTTGTTGAAAAAAAAACGTTAAAAATGCATTAAAAACGCGTTTTTTGAAAAAAAAACGTTAAAAATGATTTTTTTCGCATTTTTCAGCTTTTTTTCACTTTTTTCATTTTTTCAGTTTTTTTAATGTCAAACGTTTTTTTTTTCATTTTCTATTTTTTATTTGTTGCAAATCTACTTATCTTTTGATGTTTGAGTTATTAGTTTTTCACTTATTTTATTTTTCCCTCCTTTTTAGTTTTTTAAATTTATTAAAAATTTACCGTATTTTTCTCCTTTTTTTCAAGCTCGTCGTATTATACCCGAAAAAAACCTCACCGTTTAAAACTTCGAGACGTTATTTGTTACTATATATAAAGGCATTGAACAACATTTAAATGAAATTAACATGAAAAAACAGAAATGAAGCGTCACATGGAGACAATGGTGTAAATAGAATAACTAATCAGATAAAAGAGTAGCTAGACTAAGCCTGACTAATGTCTTAAACCAAAGTTTAAAATGAAAATGCTAAATATGACAAGTAACATTTTATTTCATACCAAAAGAAACTCCAAACCAATTGGACCTAAAAGCAGCACGATATCACATCTAAATATCATTGTTGCACAGACCTGTTACAAAATGCAATAGAACAAAAGTTGAGACAAGTATATTAGATAAGTACTACAAAAAATATAAAAGCTTTCCTCAGCATAGCTTCAGAAAAACCTAGACCACCATCAGACTAATCCAAAAAATTTCACTTAACCATGCCTTGTAAACTGAAACAAAGACCTTGAACCACACAATAAAAGCAACCAAAATAGAATTAACATATAAAACCTTTGTATTTAGATCTCCTACAGTCACTTAATCAAAATCTGGTTTTGATCTTCAAATCAGAAAGTAAATTTCCCCAAAAGACTGTGATATTTAAACATACATACCAGACACCTTAAAGTAGCTTTGAAGTTCCTCTTTAACCAAAAA
Organism: Nymphaea colorata; assembly: GCF_008831285.2. Lineage (NCBI taxonomy): Eukaryota > Viridiplantae > Streptophyta > Magnoliopsida > Nymphaeales > Nymphaeaceae > Nymphaea > Nymphaea colorata. Next base: position 21,823,296 of record NC_045141.1, read on the forward strand.
GCATATGCCAAATTCACTGCAAAGACAAGAGCTTGCACCTTCTCAGATAACACATACACATGATAAGCAATAGGATAAAAGGATAAGCAATAGGATAAAAGGTTGAAATTAAATATAATAAGACAGAAGGGCAATGTAAGCAAATTACAGTTTCAGCAAATGAAAATGGAAAACCAACATAAATGTGCTACAGTAACAACTAACAACAATACCTAGCTACAGAAAACCAACATAAATGTGCAGTCTATGAAACTTACAAAAGCAATAATCCCCTAAAGATAAACAGTTACGTAAAATTGGAAAAAGCTAGATTATAGTCCTGTGGTCTTTCATGTTTGACAAGCATAAAACTCTCATTTAAAGCACAATTAGCACACAAAGAAAAATACTATATCAAATTGTGTGGTAGAAAGACTTCAACAACAGATAAGCAAAATAACAGACCTAGACCAAGGGCAAATATATTTGGAAGAGGCCGGGTTGAGTAATATAACAGATGAAACTGAGAGGCCGTCAGTATTGCAAAAAAAGCTTCAACTTGACTACCAAACTGCATTTTCACCTGTTCACATAGTTGACTAGTTAGAAAAATGGCAAGGATACTAGCACAAAAGGAAGTGCTAATATATACATGTGTTTGTGTGTGTGGTATCAGTCAACAGCAAAATTTCGGCACCAATTTCTAAAATGCAAAAGAGAAAGCTTCTTATCAATTACAAAAAATCTTAATAGGATATTGGGCATCTGTACTGAATTTTCTATGGTATTACATGCACCCATACTTCTATTAGAATGTCCACAATCAATTGCAGAAAAAATTAAACATGCATTTTCTTGTACCATATGGAGGTCATGATCTTAAAACAGACGGAGAAAAGATGACAGAAAGATGCGATGGCAGAAGCATGTGCTCATAGGAACCATCTGTACTGAATTTTCTATGGTAGCACATGCACCCATACTTCTATTAGAATGTCCACAATGAATTGCAGAAAAAATTAAACATGCATTTTCTTGTACCATATGGAGGTCATGATCTTAAAATAGACGGAGAAAAGATGACAGAAAGATGCGATGGTAGAAGCATGCACTCATAGGAACCATCTGTGTGACAAATTGAAAGCTTAAAAGGATGAAAAGGAAATGGATACTTGCTTTATATATAATTAAATAACATAATTTAAGACTAGAAGCCACCTTCCTATGTTGCAGCAAAAACCATAAGCTATGAATACAGTACTAGAAATGAGGCCCAGCTAGAAAACAACTATCAAGTAACATAAGTTATATGGAGTCAAAATTTAGGTTGCTACTGCAACAAGCAGTTTCGCATAGAGCAGAAAAAAACCAGATCAAACAAAAGCATCCTAATCAAGCTAATTAACTTTGTCCAGAAGCAGAAAACATGCTTACGAGGAAGCATGCAAACTTGCTGAGTTATAAGGATGGAAATTCTCTTTCACATGTAGAGTAACTTATAGAAAGATAAACAGCAATCACCCTGGCATGCAGATACTAGTTGAAAAATGATTAGGTTAAAATACATTAGCTCTCACCTGTCGGCGGAAAAACCCAAGTGTTGTCAATATGAAGCTACCCAACATGAGACGAACTAGAAATAAGTCAGAAGGAATTATTAGCTCCTTTATAGGAAAAAGAGTTCTAAACATATCCAAGCTTTCCTGAATACAAAAAATGGAGGAAAAATAAATATAGCTTGCTTTATAAGCTGACACCATCTAGCTATAAGCCTATAAGTTTATCACTTTATCCTATTGAATTTAAAGCATAGAAAGGCCTGGAATCAAGTTTGATAACCTAAGGAAGGAACTGCTACTACTTAAAAAGAAAATATAATATTGGATTCACGGATTTCTTTTCAAGCAAAAAGAAATCAGGAGACAAAGTGTACCCTAGCTACTTTAATTTTAGGGCAGGTAATTATAGCCAACAATTTTCAGGAGTTCTGAACGAAACAAAGCTCAATCCATACAAGGCATCATAAAGGACAACATAACAGAAACGGCATAATGGACTAGTTGAAAAGCTTACCCACTATCAGCCCATAAAGCTTTGGAAAATGAAAGAACTCCATTGCGAGAACAACTGGTGATGCCAAGAACGAGACAAAAAGAGAACCTATAAAAGTAATAAATAAAAACCTTGACACAGGTCGAACTAATGATGGAGTTATTCAAGATTCAGGAATCTTCAAGAATTTGAAACTAGATAATTTTAAAAAATAATTGCAACAACCTATCTAGGCCTGCTTGATAGATTATCAGAAGAGAAATAGAGAACAATTTTACAGCTTGCCAGTTCAGCAATTTATCAGGTTGAGAAATACCCTGTGGCAGGATCAGATGCAGCATGCAGTCATGGGTGTAAACACACGAGATCTTCAATAAACTTGGGTGCAGGGAACCAGAAAGGGCACAGACACACACAGCATAATGCATTTATATTTTACAATTATTTCATAAAAGAAAAATAAGTTTATAACCATGCAGGTACAAATATTATTACGTCCACACATTAGCTATCTACCGAATAACTACAGAACAAACTATAGGGGTGTAAATGGTTCAGATGCAGACAGTAAAAATAAATAGCAAATTAGAATTGCATCAAACCAGTAGAGCAAAAGAAAAAAGAAAACAAAATTTAAGTATCATATCCTAACTGATCATATCCCTGTTTGATTGGATTAACAACTTGATCTCTCCCTCAACTTTGACATGTGCAACAAAAAATTGTAACATTTGTCAATCAAGAGTTGAGCTAGAGTTCAAGTTTAAGTCAAGGTTGAGCCAGTTTTTCTATCTTAAACAAACTAAAAGCAGCCCAATCATCAGCTCAAACTCGCCTCATGACTTAGGACTTCTTGGAAGGAGTTATGTCAAAGTTTTCCCCAGTTGGCCGCAACAATCTTTATCCTACTTTCCATGCTTAAATGAAAAAGAGATGAAGCTACTGATATTTAATGGAGAAGAGGACCTTCATTAAGCATAAACAGAAGCATCATTCAGTAAAATTTACAGTTCTATTAGTGCAATGACCAACAATAGCAAATATACCAAAAGAGAGAAACATGAATAAACAAAAGGCGAAGTTCCTAGGTGATGCTAATAAAAGCTTATGTAAAAAAAATTGACTTACCTAAGAATGTACGGGGCACAACTCCGGGGAATTCAAAGTGATCATACTGTTGAGAAGAATTGAAAAAGAATCTTAAAGCAGATATTCATTATTTTCAGATGCTATAAGATTTAGAACTTCCAAAAGCCAAATATATCACCTAAATCTACTAGATTTGTACTACCACATGAACACCTTTCTAGAAGGGCTTTTCTCACAACATTCTTATACAAGAGCCAGTTAATTATTGAATACTTTACATAATTTATCATGTCGAACGAAAAGGATTGCACAAATGGAACCATCATTTGACAGGATAAAGTTATAAACCACTCTTGGCATGTTTAACTGGGCATAAATATCATTATTAGGTGGTAAAAATCCATTCATGAGAAAACCCTTTCTCATGAAATAGCCTTTGCCTTATGGAAGGAAAATGCAGCGGTCATTTAAGAAAACTGAGATTTGAGATCTTCCAGTGAATGAGTTGGTCCCAGGTGCAGATGTAAATGGATCCAATGGGGTGTTTTGTTGTTTTTAGTTGCAGTAATTGCAACTGGGTCTGGTTCCAAAACTGCCAGATAATTTAATTACTCGAAATCTGAACCTCTTGCACCACCACTTCTTTTTCACAAGGATGCTGGATCAACCTTCTATGAACGTTTGCAGGGGCAGAGGCAGGGAGGCAGCAGGGGCATGCCCACCCCCCACTCCCTCTCAGATTTAAATAAAATAAAATAAAAAATTTACATGTAAATTTTAAAAAATTTAGTTTAACCTACATAAAAGATTTGAAAAATTATATTTTGGCCCCTGTTAAAAGTTTGAAACTATAATGCAGCCCCTGCAACGAAAAATTTCTAGCTCCACTCTTGAGAGTTTGCCTCCTCCATACGAAATAAGGCCTCCTTCTCATGGAAAGAACTGAAACAGATGCTCTTAAGAATAACTTGATGATGCAAACTAAAGGAGGTGAGCATACAGTTGTCATGTAGTTTAAGGTCCATGATAAGATAGAGGTTTTCTTTTGTGGTATATGCAAAAATTGTGGCACTTTCAAGGAACTTGTCCTAATTATGATACATAATTTAAAGATACAAGGAATGTACCTTCTCCAAGTGATGGTGATGATAAATAATGTCGTGCATTGCCTTCAAAAGTAGCAAGCAGAACCACAATAAAAGAAAAAAATTCGGTTATTTACATAACAAACAGTATTGGTGTTGGAGTAACATGCAAACCCATGAAAAGTAAAACATCTGCTAGAAAAATGAAAAGGGTAACATATATACCACAAGCAATATCAGTCATCAATAGTTGCCATATGACGTAAAAAATTAGCACAAAGGTCAAGTCTTGGTTTCTGTTAATTACTGAAATTTTAAACATGCACAGCACAAACACAGATGCAAGACATGTCGTGGTTCCATACATATAGTTCCGTGTTGCAATCATGCATATCAATGGATGTGTATAAAAGGGCACACATATACATAGATACTTGCATTAAGGAAAATGATCACATTGATTGGTAATCGTATATGTTGTTTCATGTAGAGTGTAAATATTTCAACTCACAAAGGTACAAAACCATTGGGTAGAATTTAGCTATTTTTCATATCTTAACCCTTTGTAAGATAGGCTATGCAAATACCATCTATATGTAGGAAATTGGCTTGAATCATGTGAAGGATCTATAATAGGTTTTTTCTAAGGGTTCAAAAATTGGCACCTTGAAGTCATGCTTTTACATAGCAGAAGTATGATCCAGGAGAAGCGATGGTGTTATAAACATTTTACACTGCAATGGCATGTGCACCCAGGTTCTTTTATATCTTCCATTTCTCGATTTACTTCCCTGTAAGGTGCAGGACAAAATAGCCTATTTTTTCCTTTTTAATTTCACTCACGTGATAAGTTAATTTTAGGCAACATAATTGTATTCCAAGTAGCTTCAAATAAGTTTAATGATGGGCACATTTTGGACACCTGTTAGACTATTTATTCTTATAGACAAGTAAGTTGCTTCTATTCCATAGCGCCGACACTTTCGTAGCCAAAGAATTAGTTGAATAGCCCCACGATACCTAAAAATTCCACAACCCCAAAAATAATGCTACTAAAAAACTCACTGCCTCCAACATAAAAATATCTTGTTCCAGTGACCAGCATTTAGTTCTCTAGTTTATTTGATTTCAAGTCTTTTAACAATGCTCCATCCACTACTCCAACTTAGATTTTCCTTCATGATCTCTTTAATTCCATCATGCAATATAGAGAAAATACGTTCCCCGTTGGATCATCCATATGACTAATCTTTTCCAATAATATGTGGAATGCATGCATCTACTTGATCTCAAAAAGAATTTCTCAATCAAATGCCACACGACGAGCATAAGCCAGATGACTGAAACAGCGATACGGCGAATTGCTAGTAAAGCTTCTCCTTCCCCATTGAACCTGAACGCACTTATAAACGTCAATGACGATTTCCCAAAATGGCACGTTTCTGGAATTTACTAGTTACTTGGTCAGTCATCTTTGTGTTTCACAAAATGACTCGCTAGTTTCCGCATCACGACGTGACTTGACAAGTATACGAAACACAAAGATTTTTCATGTACTGTTTAATTCTGGTAAAACACTGTACAGTGATTCTGATTACACGATAGCTGAAATATACTCAAAATCCCAAATACAAACCTGCAAATGACTCGATCAAACCAAAAAACCAGACAAGGATGTCATCCTTCCTGAAAACCGAACCCAACAGTAGGAAACATTACCTGGACGTTGAAGCTCTCTTCGACCTTGGTATAGGGCGCCATGAGCACATGGAACGCAGCGATTGACGCCAGCAATGCATCCCACCCTGAACCATCGACGACTTAGAGAAGCCAAGAACCGGGCGACAAAATCGCGGGGAATTGATGAGCTTACCATAGTTTTCGAGGGCTCTCCAGATCTTCGTCCTCTGACGAACAACGGATGTTTCTTGCTTCCCCTTAGCCATGGCTGCCCCAAAGAAACGGTCGAGCGCGGGGAATGCGATCCCGCCTCCCGTACATATACCCGCGCAACGTTTGACGAATCGGCATTCGAATCGCGTCGTTGATCGAACCGGAATTCCAAAGATTCGGTTATTGCAGTCGAGCTTGATCCTGATCCGACCCATTTCAAGAACCAAAAAAAAAAAAATTCGCAAAAACAGGCTTAAACTGTCGAGAAATAACAAAATCAAGCACATATTTATCACCCCGCAGTAGCGGAACCAGAAGGAGCTTCAAGGAGGCATATACTTCTATATATCGACAAACTTTAAGGAGGCTCCAATCATGTTGCACTACAAATTGCAAAGTGGCTAGAAGGATTAAAAAAAAAAAGAAGAAAATAAGTGGGTTTTCAGAATTTTTGAAAATTCAAAGAGGCCGGGCCTGTGTCCCATGTCTCATTTGGTTATGCCCTGATATTCCCAAAATATTAAAAAAAATCATGAGCCATATCTTGCTAAAATAGAAGGCCATTTCACAAATTTGAATATAAAACTTAGAGATGAAAGATCCCATCTTATATTTTATGAAAATTTCAAAAATTCTCTCAACCCGCTTTTGATGCGTGCACATCAATTGGTTTCTTATCGTTTAAGGCCTACTTCTCTTATAATTCCAAAGACATGCATCTCTTTTTCTTTTTACCTGTCGTAGGCTTCAACTTTCATCACAACCACCCGAAAAGGGGAGAGAAGAGTTTTGATATCCAACAATATTGTTCAGATCTTAAGCTAAACAGGAGCAAGTTAACAGGAGCAAGTTAAATGTTATGCATATAACAAAGGACTATGAGTTATTCATAACTAAAATGCTCAGGGGCGGAGTCAAGCTAAGGGCCCGCAAAGGCCCCTGGTCTCATCTAAAAAAAATTTACATGTAAATTTAAAAAAATTCACTTATCTTATATAAAATTTTTTAAAAATGATATTTCACAACAAGTCAAAATTTAGAAATTTTAATTATTCCTTCTCATAAAAAATTTCTAACTTCGCCCATTTCTCTACTTGGTTAAATAAAGAACCATCTCCCTAAAAAGACAAAAAATGAAACCCAAAAAATTTCCCCACAAATTACTAAAATATCTCAACAGTAAAATGTGGGAGTATGTCTTCCCAGATTAAATTAGTATAACATGGAAAGCCTCTCCTTAAGTAAATTTTTTTTGTTTTTTTTCACTTAAAAAAGAAAAAGCAACCTCATTTCTTTCATCGTGAATTTAGACATATGGTAGCTAAAGAATGAGAGGGTCCTTCGATGGCCAGGCAGATATAACATGGTGAATTTTTGTGGCATTGTTCTGTATTAGTTTTGTTGATAGTTAGCAGGAGATGATGATTTGTAATTTCTTTTGAAGTGCAGACACTCTTTATTCTTTTTCTTTCTTGAATAAATGAAAGGGGAACTCCCCAGCTCGCTTTCAGCAAAAAGAAATGGGCGATGGTCGTAACATATTTAAGAAACGTTTGATGTCTCAGAATTTTCTGAATGAAATTTCCATCTCAACATAGAATTGGAATGTCAAATTCCAGTTCCAACTCTTCTTTGAGTTTGATCATATGAAATTTTGATTGTAGAATTAAAAATAACTTGTTCGATGAAAAGAGAATTAAAATTATAGAATTTAAGGCTTTGAACTCTTGCGGCCCAAAAAGAGACAAAAAAATTCCACAAAATTCTAGAATCATAATTTCACCCTTAAGGTGGGATCATAATTCTAGCATATAATTTCATAATCAAAATTCTTTATTTGATACCAGAATTCCCAGCACCCGTTCATGGGAAAGAATGAGAATAATGATCCTAGAGTTATTTAGATTCCAAGCGAATCAAACGGCCCCTAACAGTTACCTGAGAAACTCTAGTCAATATCAAGAAAGTCAGAAACAGGAGGGCTGTATTTCGATTACAACCAAAAAGACAGTCCCTTAAACAGAAGATTTCCCTTTATTAGATGTCAAATCCTTTGCCACAGACTCCAAACACCTTCTTGCGCGATAGAATCATCCAGAACTCACTGTCTACTAAATAAAACGATATACAACAGTTACACATCTATTGCTTTGTTCTGAAAAAATGAAAAGCAACATTCTATGGTCATTAGTTCCTTCGTTAACAATTGGTACCAAATATTCTCCCAAGCTGCATGGAATAATGTTAGCTACCAGGGAAAGCACAGAAATCATAGAATGGAAACCCGAGTCCTATGAATTAGCTATATGTATATATACTGTTCTGAATATCGATAGGCAGAAGATGCATGCATTTAGTGAACATGGTTTGTATCTAATCCCGCAAGCAAGTCAAGTGGATTTGGTACTGTAGATGACATGCATGTGACCAAGATCATGGATGTACACATTATTCTCAGGCTGGTCTGCAGTGAGTTGAGTCAAAGTCCATGAGATCTGAAAATGAAGGTCAGAGCAGAGGAGAGCAGTACTACTGGGGATGGTGCAGGAAGGTGGGGGCAATGGTGATGATAGTGTTGGCAGTGAAAGGAGGTTGGGGGGGAAGGAGAGAAAGAAAAGGGTCATGAAGGGGTTGAGTTGCTCATGATGACGCCTAAGGGATAGAGGAGGCAGGAATCAAAAGGAAATTTAGGATTAGATGTTGGTGGGGGCAGCCAGGCTGCACTCAATTGCCTTCCTGACTCTCATGCTGAAATACACAAAAAGCTAAAAGCGAAATGGCCACATGAACATAGGGTTCCAAAGGAAAAGGACAAATGTTTAATAATTCCGTCTCACAGTACACATGTAAAATAAGATGAAAGGGAAAAGGTGATCAACTTTTTTTGACTACATGGGCAGCGGTCATGTGGCACAAAAGTGATGGTTCTTTTTGGGGTTTCAGCTTGATCCTGATGAGGACTTGGGCAAACTTGGTTTCTTCAATGGAAGTCTTGGGTAGTCATTTAGATCAGGTGAAGCTGCACATTTAAAAATGTATATTTCAGTCAAGAGAAGATACTTAAAAACTTGATGGGTACTGTCTCATCTTCCCCCTTTTCTAGTTTCTCACCAATGCTGCTTGACTATAGGTGATAGAAGCATAGACCCACAAAAGTTAGCTTTATATATGTGGATTGTGCTGCAAACAAGGTGAAGGTAGACTTGATGTTAATCTAAGCAAGTCAAGGTGAAAACTATGTTAAATTACAAGACATACAACAAAGGCCTATGCATGCATGGTCAGTGAAAACTACTCATGACTTGAATAAATGCATAGTGTGATATGTGTTTCTTCCCAGCTGTTGGTGGCATTTGTAGCTCGTTATGCATGGTTATAACAATCAACCCCACATTAAGGAATCTCCTTGGAATTAAAAAAAAATAAAGAAAAATAAAGAAAAGAAATCTGCCACCCCACTTTTAGGGCCCATTTGTATCAAGGACTTTCTTTTGGATGACAAACAAATCTATAAAGATCTTCCAACTTGACTTCCATTTGGAACACCTTTACAACAAGGTGTGAACCGTATATATCCTGAGACAAGGAAAAAGGTAGGCCCAGCACACGAACCGACATTTGAGTTTGCTCAGGATCTCTACCAGATATTGTACAATTATAAGACTGGACTCGAACTTTTGATCTTCTGCAATTTGAAACTCCAAGGTCTAACCACTTAGTTTGGTGAATAAAAATCATGTTGCCATAAATAAGAGCGGATGATGAATCATTACCAACAATGAATTTCAGTTTAATCCTTTTCTTATTGTAAACAACGGTAGCATGATAAATATTTAGACAATTGATGAAAATTCTTGGTCAAACTACATTGATGATGGTTGTCTGACAATTTTATGCATTTGAAAAAGGAATTGAGACCCTTTCTTCTTTATAGTTATGCTTATGCCTAATCTTGAACTTAATAATAAGCATCACCTCTGATAATGGTGGCAGCAAATGCAGGGTTAGAACTTAGAAGCTCCCGCATAATGATATTGCAAAGTGCATAAAACCATCCAGTACTAGTGCTAGCTCCAACGCATTAAATTATTTCACCTATGGCAGCAAAAGTTGGACCTGACACTTTCAGTCTGGACTTCTCATAAGCTGAGCGAGCGAGAGAGAGAGAGAGAGAGAGAGAGAGAGAGAGAGAGTTCTGCTGCCAACCCAGCTTTTCGCCTGTTCTTCAAAAGCTTCAAAAAGGATAGCAGTTGCGACATCTAAAACAAGAAGAGCAGGGCGTGCTTCCAATTTGTTCCTTGAGTGTTTGTGCCGGATGAATCATGAAAAGGAAGACACCTGGTCTTTCAAAATATAGAAAGAAAGAAAAGAAGAAAGAAAGGCCTCCAAAGATCGGAACGTTCACTTTCTAGTTCCCCCTTTACCTTTTCTCTTTTCATTCTTCTCTAGAATGGCTCCGCAGGCGGGAGTAATCACTGCTTTTCATATCTATCTTCAAGTATTTACTATTATGTCATGACTGTATATCTTGTCACATGAAGCATATTCATGGCATTCACGGATCAAGGGAACACTATTAGCTACAAGCTAGTTCTCTTTTTCCAAGCCCTCTGTGTGTGTGTGTTACTCCAAAGAGATCATGATTCATGATCAGGTTGTATCATTGCATTCACGTGCTTCCTGATACCTGCATGAAGAAGCGTATGTTGGCCAGAAACTATAGAGAAAATCATATGAAAGAGTCTTTCCTGTTCTATGCATCATTATTTTATAATTTTGTTGGTAGTCTATTTCCTGGATTCTCTACTTTTCTGCATTCCAAGAGAGAGAGAGAGAGAGAGAGAGAGAGACTACATGTAACGAAAAGTAACGACTGTGAGGGATTTGGGAATCAATCTTTCGTGTGCTAGAGGCTATCACTACATGAATACACAGAAGTTAGATGAACAAGGATGCTGCAATGATAGTTTGGATGATCGTGCAGACACTAGAGTTACGAAGTAAAGGAACTCCATAAGGACAACTTGATGGGCTTCAGCACGAGCAAGAGAGGGAGAGAAAGATCGATCAGAAAGTTTCGTTCCTGCTCCTAATACTAACTAGATGTTAAGATGGCGTGAACTAGATTCTATAATGATGCGGATTTCCTTTGTCTTTCTTTTCGAGAACGCCCACATATTCTGAACTGTGTGTTAGTGAATATGAACGGCATGCTGAAAGGGTCTGAAGAATCTGATCTAGAAATTCTCTTAAACACATTGATTAATCTGTCATAAGCAGACTTACGCAAACACACGAGAAAGAAGTGTGATGGCTAACCATGTGATTTTCATCACCTCTTGTTTGTATAGCTCTAGCTTGGCATCAAATAGCTTCTCCAACTGTCACCTTTAGGACATTAATTATAAGATTCAGAACTCGAAATACTGAAAACAGCTAATGGCTCATATGAATGAATACATATGGAGTTATTATTAGTTTTTGAACTTTAGACTGATGGGAATCAAGTGCGCCCGCACACACCCACACAGACGCACAAACAGACACAGGGCTAGAGCAGCACTTCTGGTTGACACCATAGTCCACCAGAACATGTTTTGGGGTCATTCTTAAACCATTTACCTTCAACTATTATAAGCTGTAGAATCATGGGAAGAAAGTAAAGCTGTAGATATTTCATGTCCTGGGAATTGATTGTTATGACGTACTGATTATGATTAACTAAAGTAACATTGTACACAAGCATGCTAAATTAATATGCATGATTAGACCAGAAATTAGTTTTGCTGCTTGATCAAAAGTATGTGTACTATATTATCTATGCAGTTCAAAAACTACAATCTCTCTCTCTCTCTCTCTCTCTTTGTCCCCTTCGCGCACACACACACACGTATACATTACACGTCCTATGCCATGGACGGCAGGGGAATATTTCCTGACTCTTCTCATTGGACTTCTCTGATTCCATAAAAAAATTATATGCACATACCTTGCTTAATCACAAGACAGCCAATGAGAAATGTCAGAAAATATTCTATTATTCCTGAAGCTGTCCATGGGATAGAGGAATATGTACCAGAGTACTTGTGTGATTCGTTCAAATAATGAACTGTCACAAAGTAAAACCATCTTTCCACTCTCAGGGACCACTAAATTGTAAACAAAGGACCATGGAAGAAGACCTATCATGTTTCACCTTCATTATGTATGGAGCTTATGGTTCCACTGACGCAAATCCGGTTGCTCTTAAGACGAAAAGCTATTTCTCATTAGAAGTCGAACCTCATATCCAAAGCAGGAAAATGATGATCCTGTTTTTTATTACAGGGAAGCCGGTGCCAAGGATCAGCAGTACGCTTTAACTCCACTGCTTTTCTTGCTATTGGAAGAACAGAATAGACACGATTGCATCTCGAATTCATACATCGGAACGTGAACCAAGCGTCGGTTTCTAGCTTTTCGACAATAATGATCAGATTGGTATGGTATAATTGGCAACCAAACTGAGATAAATGATTCAATAGTTAATTCTTAGTGTAATTGCATAGTCTGTGCACTAACTACACCCTATCAGGATTCCAGGATTCAAAAGCTCCAGTTTCATCGACGATGAAAACATTAAATTCGGGGACTTGATGAGGCGGCACTTATTGGCAGATAAGAGGATCGTAACTTGATCCAGCAAATTAATTAGGTCCTATAACGTTAGAAAAAAAAAAGAAAAATCATCAAATCCTTCTAGCAGCGAAACCCATCAACGGATCACCTTGGGCATGATGCAATTGTTCAACTTCGATGGGTTCAAACTGCCTTGGGATATTAAAGTGATAATGAAAATCTTCTGCTTCTGAGCATCAGACACTCAAACTTTTTGAATGAATGAACCAATGGTTATCGGCTCCGCCTTGATCGAGTACCCCATTGATGAAGGATGCAATGAACTCGCCGACAGCACGGCCTGATCAAGGCTCAGTTGAAAGCATCGTGGCAGTCGACGAGCAGCGAGGGATTATTTGGTTACGCTGATGCATGTGAATCCCAGTTAAATATATATTGGAAGATTCAAGAAAACGGTTAATTTTCATATGTTTATATTAATGTCGACCTTTAAATTTTGAAACCTGACCTCAAACGTAAACCACATACTGTAAGCAGTTGGAGTCATGGGCTAGAGAAGAAGGCCTATATCGTGGCAAAGCCATCATGCCTGACCAATCAAGGTGATGCTCGGCTCGGTCGGCTGCCGGTTCCGCCGCTGCCGCTTCCGCCACCGCCACCGCCACCGCCACCACCACCGCGACTGCAACCTTGACAGCTGGCCTTCGTGGCTGCATGCGTCCTGATCGCGTGAGATGCCCTGATGAATGACTAGAATGATGGAGGAGCAGGCCCCTATACAGGAAGGACATCCCTATAATCCATCTTCTGGACAAACAAAGACAGACTGTTATAAGGGGCGGGTTTCTGCGGAACCAAACGAGGGAACCATGATTTTATGTCAAATCTGAGTATCAGAGAGTTTTTAGAAGATGGGCATCCTTTTTTTCTTATATTTATTTCCTTTTTGCCCCAAAAGCGATCAGAGGCTAACAAGAAGAAGGGCACCATACAAGCACAAACAAATGCACCAGCACGCGGACACGTACACTCCTTTGGAACAATTATGTCAACCCGACCTGCTTGGTTTAGAGACCTGCATCCTCTTGATCAATGTCTCGTACGAAGGCAAAATGTCGGTTATCAGCATACCATCATTTCAGAAGCAGAGGGAGAGGGAGAGAGAGTACAGAAGTTATGAATGATTCAGACAGTCAAAAACCATGGCAACAGAGAAAGAGAGAGCGAGAGAGAGAGAGAAAGAGAGACTTGTCTATGTGCGCGATTTACTTCTAAAAACACACATGAACACCATCTTGGTCTAAGACCAAGATGGTCAAAAATGATGATAATGCGTTCAACATACAAGAGAGAGAGAGAGAGAGAGAGAGAGAGAGAGAGAGAAGGGTGATGATGGGCATCCGTAAACAGTAAGACGATGGACTACATGCCTGCAAGCTTACTGTTTACACCTGCAGATCCAGAGCATGTAAAATGGCAAAAAAATTGTAAAGAAAGATAGAAATGGAAAGCTGGGAGATGAGACGACTGACAGACGATGGGGGGGCAGAGCGACCAGAAAGAGACATAAAACCCTCCACACTTCAGCATCCACTGCCCTCTCAAAGTGTTTTCATTTGCTATTGATAGGTTAACCGGTAGCGTTAGGAAGCAACCGTCCCTTTCACTCTTTGATAAACAACAGCCACAGAAAAAGACCACCACCACCACCGGCACAAAATCTCATCCTGCACCCACTAAGCTTCTTCCAGCTGCACTCACAAATTGCACCTCCCACATCACAGACCCAAAGCAAAGGAAGAAGAAGTCAAATGGATACTCAATTTGGATGGGGAGAATTCTCCAACAACCCATTTTCAACAAGTTCAGAAGTCCGAGCAATGGATGATGATCTCGACGACTCCCCTTCCCATGCCTTCACGTTTCCTTCTCAGATTCAGAGCCATCCTCCTCAGTTCCTTGCAGGGTGTTTTCTTCCTCCAATATCTGCTGGCTTCAAGGGGAATAATAATTACATGGTGACCATGGATGGGTTTGGTTTTGTTTATTTGTGATCACATCTGTAACATATATATGTCAACATAGTAATGGGGACTATATTATTTTCTTGGTGTATGGTGGGGTTGTTGATCATTTTGCGTTGGATGGTGGTTTTGAACTTGAATCAGGTGGGTTGCTCGAATCAGAAGAGTGGTAATGATCACATCTTCAATGTTGGGGATGAAAATAATTGGTGACTCTCTCTCTCTCTCTCTCTCTCTCTTAGATGACCAGCTTTAATCAAGGGTGGGTGTCTACCATCTAGATTTGAGACAAGATTGCATTTTATCAGTATGGTAGTTACTCTTTTGTTGAACAGGTCCCCCAAGAAGGAACAGATCTTGATCAAGCCGGCTTTTTGCACTGATTTTTATGTGTTTTTATGATTTAAAAACCCTAACTTTCCACTTTCAGCTTTAGCAACTGAGCTATACCTGTATCAGCTTCTCTCTCTCATTTGTCTCTCTAATTTATCTCTCCCTCTCTCTCTAACTGCACATGCGTACTGTGGATGCATACAGGTGGGGGGGCATGCCGGCTGCCGGCGAGAAGGCCGGAAACGTGAAGGTGAGAAAGAAGAAGAGAGAGCCCAGATTTTGTTTCCAAACACGGAGTGACATCGATGTGTTGGATGATGGATATAAATGGAGAAAGTATGGACAGAAAGTTGTGAAGAACAGCCTTCATCCGAGGTATGTTTCTTCTCCCTTTCTTTCCATGATGCTATGCATCCGTACCCTGGAAATGTTCAGTTCTTATCTTCATGAAGAGTGATATGTAGCCATTAGCACACGGGTTAGATTCATGTGGCTTCTTGCTTTATCTCTGTGTCAATAGTCATCTGTTGAGCCAACTAGCCATGCACTATATATCCTATGCCTTCATGCTTCAAGTCTCTCTCTCTCTCTCTCTCAGCCCCCATAAACTGCAAATAACATGCAGTGCTCAGGGATTTATGGTTGATTGAGAGGAACTCAACCTTGCAGTTGGATACTTCTCTTGGGGAAGCTCTGCATTTGGAGTTACTATTAGCTGTCGATCGACACCTTTACAATATCTGGACCTCATGCTTAACAAATTATTTATGATATATTGGCTATACTTCTCATTCCACTTGAAAACAGAACGTATTATTTACAGACGATGGTGCATGGAGCATATTTTGATTGATTCAGTGATAAGATGCTCCCAACAAAAGAAATTGCCCTTTGTCATCTGTTGATAGTCTTTTAGCGTTCAAAGCTAAATGTGAAAAAGCAAGAAATGGTTATGCTAAAGAATGTCTGCAAGTTTGCTGATGATCGCTTGTATTTCTCATGGTATCATGCCTAAATGCGATGCTGACTTGATGAAAACAGTTGTAGTCAAAGCGACGAGCCATGTTCGAGAACACGTGAATGATCACCATTTTTATTCTTACAATAGCATGAAGGTGTCAGCTCAGTTGTGACCAGAAGAAAAAAAGTTCAGTTATTTGAGAAATGGATGCATTTTATTTCCCTGAAAGAGAACAGTGGTCTGCATGCATGTGTTCGGATAAGAGATGATTTCCTAGACCTGAATAATGAGAAAAAATAAAGAAAGTTGGACTAAGTTATGCCGCCGCATGCAATATTCTTAGATGTTAATTCACAGGTACTGCACATTGTGTAAACCAAATGGAAATTTCTATGCAAGTCAAACTTATAAAGTGCCATCAAGTAAGTTTCTTTTCTGCACTTCTTTCTAGGGATCTGACTTGCCTGTAGAGGCAACAACCTTTCCTCTAAGTCCACAAGAGCTACAGTACTCACGAGGCAAGAAATTACTATGGCTTACGTTAAGGCATTTAAATTCAAAGAGATCAAAGAGTTTGATGCTTAAAGCAATATAATATCTTTTTACTGCAAGGCTGAAGCAATATTCAGGAGATGCACCTGGCGAGCAAGAGTAATGGTCCCAAACGAGGCTTTTTATTTAGAGACAACTAAGAACAGAGAACAAGTATGTTCTAGGCCCCACAAGTTCCGATGCATTCCAAAAACTCAATAGTCAGCAGCCTCATTATGAGAGGTAAATAAACAAATAAATAATAAGAAGGCCCTGCTCATAATATTTTATCTCGCATTTTGTGCTTTTGATATCCATATTATATGTTTTAATTTTACCTCCCAGTCCCCACAAGTTCCAATGCATCCAGAAAACTCAATAGTTAACCTCATGATTAAAGGTAAGTAAATAAGGCCCTACTTCTAATGCATCTGATGTTTTGTGGTTTGATATAATTTATATTATATGTTTTAGTCAGAGTCCATCAAAAATCCTTTCAAGCAGTACTAATTACAGAAGTTTTACAGTACTGCATCTCTTCTCCCCATAAAACAAGTATGCATAAAAGTTTTGTGTAGCATCATTAATAAAGTGAACAGTTTTGGAGAACCAACTGTTGCACCAATAGACGGGAAAGTGAGAAATGAAGTTAATAATATTGGTATTCTAGTTCTAAATTCAGTTTTGTTCCACCTGAAGTTATATCAGATAGTTTATCATCCAGGTTTTGCACTAATTATTTGACCTTTTTTTTTTCTTTTGTGTGGCAGGAGCTACTATCGCTGCACTCACACAAATTGCCGCGTCAAAAAGAAGATTGAAAGGCTATCAGAAGATTGCAGAATGGTGATAACAACCTATGAAGGTAGACACACACACACTCCATGCAATGACCTTGATTCCACTAAGCATGAGTGTTTTCATTCTTTATAGAGACGCTAAGGAAGAAAACCTATTTTGAGGCTTAGGAAAAGCGGATGCTGACTTGGTGTACGTTCTTTGCTATTACTACCATTATGAAAACTCTCGACTTCTAAAACTCTCACGATCATGAAAGTTTTGTGGTTATAATAGCAACAAGTTTATATTTATATATATTATAACTCTGTTCATCATGATTTGACTGTTTTTTTTTTAAATAGCAGCAAGAAACTGCACGCGGAATGTGATAACTGCAACCTCTAGGGCATATATTTACTTAGGCCACTTGCGCAAAAGGTGGCGCCCGTAAGATCTTTGACTGCCAAAGCTCAAACCAAGAATAAGCTGTTGAAAGGATAGCATCGTTAGTGACATGGCCTTTTTTTACATGACTGAGTGCTATTTAATTAAGGTTGCGTTTGATAGCTTGGATTCTTAGATTCGAAGCTACATCTGAATGTGATAGCTTCTTAGATTCCAGACTGCATAAAAATGTGTGTTTTGAGAGATCTTCAGTTTAAATAAACTGAGAACCTAATACATGCTACATGTTAAAAGCCATGAATTTAAGGTCGAACGGAAGAGGATCACTGTAGTGAAACAAACACAAAGGCTATTACAAATTCCTTGTCTTTCTTTTTTATTTTCTATTTTTTCCGTTTGGAAAATTGTGGGAAAACCATTGCTCAAAGGCATGAAGACTTTTAAGTGCTTCAAGATTTTTAAGCTTTGCAAAAGAGTAGCACACCTAACTTTTAGCCTTGCAGTATGATATTTCCTCTTGTGATCAGATTGAACTCTTGGGGATTTGCTTGGAATCTTTTGCTCCACGAGAAGAGCTTGACATGCAATGTTTTACTGCAAATAATATTTGGCATATATATGCACATTTAGCTTTCATGCATCAAACAAAAGAAAGTTGTAACAGCTTATAACTGTGAGTGGGTGTCAGCGGAGGACATACTAATGTTAACTGAACCACGATATGAGCTAAAAGAGAGAAGCCAATCTGACACTTTTTCTTCACGTTTGTTTGACATTGTGGGTGTGCTTGTGTGCATGCGCACGCGTCTGTTCAAGGTTTGTCACTTTACTTATCATCTGTAGAGCAGAAACTAGTTGTTGCAGTATAAACTTGATTACGCATTTCTTCCCCAATGTGAAACAAATAAGGAAATTAGTTCAAAAGCAAGAGTTATGATCAATAGAATCAAGCATGTCTCTGTCATTACTGCTCTCGCTCGGCTGGAAAGAGAACGAGAACCGTGCAAGGTGCACAACCTTGAGAAAAGCTAACTCTACTTTGGCCCACTTTTATGAGTACATGTCAAGCATATATATAATACAAATATGCACAGACCTGTACATCTGCAAGCATGATCACGGGTTGCCAGCTTAGAAGCATGGTGATTATGTCCACGATATGTTAGCATGCACATACATAACAACTCTCTCTCTCTCTCTCTCTCCACACCCACCCACCCACCCACCAACAGATCTGAATACAATTGATGTGAAACGGATTCAATTTACATATAGCATATACACTTGATAATTGACAAGTGGAGTTTAGGTTCATTTTCCTTGATCTTACGTTGATTATCTAACACAAGCTGCATGGGGGAAGTAACCGACCCATGACCTAACTCCTAAAGGTGTGGTTGTGGTTGGTCAAACAGCTCATCAATTTTCTACATTCTTTAGTTCTAAAATTTTCTCTTTTCGTGATCCGTAGAAGAGTTGGTATTGTGTAAGAATCAATAAGTATGACAATTGCTAGGCTACTATAGTTGTTACAAGTGCTTGGTACCATAATTGTTTATATATATATGTATATGAAAATTGAACCGCTACACAGTCTATTAACCGTTTGATCTTAAGAGATCAGTGGGTGTTTGCGTTAAAAGAAAAAAAGAAAAAGGAAGAAACAATAGGCGACAACCTGCCACCACCACAGAGGGGAGGCCGTCGCTTCGATGCCCAACTGCCTGTAAAAAAAAAATTGCTGCCTGAATGGTAAATTTTTTACCCAGTGCCGCCATGGACAACCAGTGGCAAAATTTTTTTCCGTGGGGACTGGAGGGAGACCTTCGCAGTGCCGGTGATCCCTACCAACCGACACCGGCAGTCTAGGTCTGCTGGCGAGCCCTCGGCCGGGGTCGCCAGTGCCGCGATGGGGAGGCGACGGCCTCCCCATGCGGTGCTCGTCGACGTTTAATTTTTGTCTTAAGTTTTTCTTTTAAATGAAACGTTGAAACTTTCGATGTGCTAATGTTTGTTTCAAGTTTCCTCTATATATATATATATATATATATATATATATATATATATATATATATATATATATATATATATATATATATATATATATAACTAGTTATTTCATTTCAATATACGTAAGTAAACATATTTTGAGGCATGCCATGTGATATATTTATCTTCTACTTTATTATTAACCATGTAGAATTCACACGTTACTAGGTCGGCTTTCAATTTGTACTAGATATGTGCAGACACTATAATTCGAGAACAGGTTTGGCCTTGCCTCAGTCATCTGCACATTTATTGCCAAAGATATCAGCTTTCTCCTGTTAGATGATGCAATTTTATCGAACCATGGAAGGCTTAGATCGATTGCAGCATTGAGTTGTGCGTTATCTATAATATCATAAGAGAGGGTAGCTAAACCTAAATCTAGGCTGTATCTAATAATAATTGTTTTTAGATAACTGACCATTATGATATCATTCAATTAATACAATTGATCAAAACAATGTCATTGCTTTGAAACTGAAATCTCTTGAGATTAAATTCAAAATTCGCCAAGTTCACATTATAGTGCATTTAATCCAATTCCCCGGGGAGACAATTATGAAAAATCATGATGTATATTTTGAAGAAAAGACTAATAATTTGTGCTAATGAATGTCTGAAACCAATCGGTATATTAAAACAGGTACACATACACTAGTGAGCGATCGATGCGATGGGGTTCGATTCAGCTACAAATATCAAAACTAATGCGTGCAACCATTAATTGCCTACCCTTTGCCGCCACATCCTTTATGTTCTTTTGTCCCTTCATTTAGCTAGGAACGCTAGCCATTATCTTTAGTGGGCCTTCTACACACACACACACACATATATATATATATAGAGGGAGACACCAATAGTAACACAATAGTTTATTGTTGGATTGACCAAGTAGATGAACACAATTGAGGAAGTAGGCAGTTTGGTCATGGCAGGGGCAGAAGCAGGTGTGAGCAATTGCCCACGTTGACTCTCAAAAAACTTATTATTTTTATGTTGATATGTCCGAGCAATTGTTCTTATTTACATATTGGAGCCCTTTAAAATTTTATAATTTTATACCTATCAGTTAGTGCCTCTTAGCCGGAAGTTTCGTCGAATTTCATGTAAGTAAATATTATAGATATCATAGGCTGGACAATTGGCCACACTGTGCCTATACCTACATCACCCTTGCAAATTGGTTAAACAAAAAAAAATCTAAAATTGTTATTTACTACACTCAGTCCTGGGACATTCTTTTGTCTCATCATGTCTTAAGGCATGTCCCTTGTAATGTTGAACAATATATAGTACGTAGTTACAGACTATTTGCGAAAGCGCCTTCCGTAGATAGAGCATGGATGTCAAGCATGATGAAGCTACAGTTCCACCTCTAGAGACAAAGATGTACGTATGTAAAAAGTGCCATTGCCGGTTTCATTCGTTTCAAGTACTAGGCGGCCATAATAGCCGATGCATGATGCAGTGAAATATGCAAAGGCTTCTTCGGCTACTTTAGGCCTTCTGCTTCTTCTTTTTCTTCACGATCATTTGCAGGTAGAGGTAGGTTAAAATCAATGTGTAGAGGCTTATTTCTGCCCACATTGTTGGTCGGCTGCATATACATTGTCATATATCCACCTAGAGCCTGGCCAGTAGGGAAACGTCTAACGCAGATAGAGCACTCATGGATTCGGATTCCGACCTGGATACAAGTTGAGGTGGTTGTGAATGCTTGCACCTATATAAGCAACTCCTAGGTAGAACTCACAGTCTCGTCCCTTTCCATGTATCTCAAGCATGGATGCCAAGCACGATGAAGCAGCAGTTCCGCCTCCAACGACGATGATATACGTGTGCAAAAAGTGCCATCATCGGTTTCGTTCGTTTCAAGCACTAGGTAGTCATAATAGCTGATGCAAGATGCAGTGAAATGGCTTCTTCGACTACTTCACGTTTTTTGCTTCTTCTTCTACTTTACAATCACCAGCAGGTAAAGGTAGGTTAAAATCAATGTTGAGAGACTTTTTTCTGCCCACATTGTTGGTCGGCTGCTTATGTATGGTCATATGTCTACCCAGAGCCTGGCCAGTCGGAAAGCACCTTTCGTAGATAGAACACTTATAGATCTAGATTTTGACCCAGATACAAGTTGAGGTAGATGTCAATGATTGCACCTATATAGGCAACTCTTAAGTAGAACTCTCAATATCGTCCCTTTACATGCAATTCGAGCATGGATGTCAAGCACGATGAAGCTATAGTTCTGCCTTCGATGATGAAAATGTACATATGCAAGAAATGCCATCATCGGTTTCGTTCATTTCAAGCACTAGGTGGTCATAGTAGCCGATGCAAGATGCAGTGAAATATGCAGAGGCTTCTTCGACTACTTTAGGTCTTGTGCTTCTTCTTGTTCTTCACGTTCATCAGTAGGTAGAGGTAGGTTAAGGTCAATGTGTCAAAGCTTCTTTTTGCCCATATTGTTGACCGACTGTCTGTGCAAGTTTGTATGTCTACTCAGAGCCTGATCAGTCGCGAAGCGCCTTTCGTAATTAGAGCACTCATGAATATGAATTCTGACGTATATACAAGTTGAGGTGGTTGTGAACAGTTGCACCTATATAGGCGACTCCTAGGTAGAACTCCCGGTCTCGTCCCTTTCTATGCAACTTGAGCATGGATGCAAGTACGATAAATGTGCAGTTCTGTATTCGACGATGAGGATGTACGTGTGCAATAAGTGTCATCGCCGATTTCGTTTGTTTCAAGCACTAGGCGGTCATAGTAGCCGATGCAAGATGAAGTGAAAAATGAAGAGACTTCTTCGACTACTTCAGGTCTTCTGCTTTTTTTTATTCTTCACGATCATCAGCAGATGAAGGTAAGTTAAGATCAATGTGCAGAGGCTTCTTTCTACCCACATTGTGTTCAACTACCTCTACAAGGTCATATGTCCACCTAGAGCCTAGCTAGTCGAAAAGCTCTTTCCATAAATATAGTGCTCATGGATCTGGATATTGATCCAGATACAAGTTGAAGTGGTTGTAAACGTTTGCACCTATATAGGCGACTCTTAGGTAAAACTCCAATATCGTCCATTTTCATGCAACTCGAGCATGAATGCCAAGTACAATAAAACTGCAGTTCTACCTTCGGCAATGAAAGTGTACGTGTGTTAGTAAGAAGTGTCGTCGTCAGTTTCATTCGTTCCAAACAGATGTAGATTAAGACCAATGTGCAAAGGCTTCTTTCTACCTACATTGTTAGTCGGCATGGTCATATGTCCACCCAGTTGGGAAGCGTCTTTCGCAGAAAGAGCTCTCATGGATCCAAATTATAACCCAGATACAAGTTGAGGTAGTTGCGAACGCTTGCACCTATATAAGCGACTCCTACGTAGAACTCTTAGACTCGTCCCTTTCCTACAAACCGAGCATGAATACCAAGCACGATAAAGCTGCAGTTTTGCCTCTAGCGATGAAAGTGTATGTGTACCAGAAGTGCCATCACCAGTTTCATTCATTTCAAGCACTAGGCAGCTATAGTAGCAAATGCAAGATGAAGTGAGATATGCAGAGACTTCTTTGGCTACTTCAGGTCTTATGTTTCTTATTCTTCTTTATGAAGTTGGAGGTATGTTAAGATCAATTTGCGGAAGTTTTTTTCTGCCCACATTGTTGGCCGGCTGCTTGTGCATGGTCATATGTCGACCTAAAGTCTGGTAAGTCAAAAAGCGCCTTTTTGCAAATAGAGCTATCCTGATTCTGACCTGGATATAAGTTGAAGTGCTTGTGAATGCTTGCACTTATATAAGTGACTCCTAAGTAGAAATCTCAATATCGTCCATTTACATGCAACTCGAGCATAGATGCCAAGTATGATGAAACTGTAGTTCTGCCTTCGACGACGAAGATGTACGTGTACAAGAAGTGTCAAGTTTCGTTCGTTTCAAGCATTAGGTGGCCATAGTAGTTGATGCAAGATGCAGTGAAATATGCAGAGGCTTCTTCGACTACTTTAGGTCTTGTGCTTCTTCTTGTTCTTCATGTTCATCAGTAGGTTGAGGTAGGTTCAGATCAATATGCCGTAACTTTTTTGCCCATATATTTGGCCGACTGCCTGTGCAAGTTCATATGTCTACCCAGAGCCTTATCAGTTGTGAAGCGCCTTATGCAATTAGAGCACTCATGGATCCGGATTCTGATGCAGATATAAGTTGAGGTAGTTGTGAACGCTTGCATCTATATAGGCGACTCATAGGTAGAACTCTCAATCTCGTTCGATCTATGCAACTCGAGCATAAATGCCAAACACAATGAAGCTACAGTTCCGTCTCCAGCGACGAGGATGTACGTGTACCAAAAGTTACATCGCCAATTTCGTTCGTTTTAAGCAATAGGCGGCCATAGTAGCCAATGCAAGATGGAGTGAAATATGCAGAGGCTTCTTCGGCTACTTCAGGTCTTCTGCTTCTTCTTATTCTTCACGATTATTACCAAGTGGAGGTAGGTTAAAATCAATGTGCAGAGGCTTCTTTCTGCTTACATTGTTAGCAACTGCCTTTGCATGGTTATATGTCTACCTAGAACCTAGCGAGTCGAAAACTCATTCCGCATATAGCGTACTCATGAATCTGGATTCTGACTCGAATACAAGTTGAAGTGGTTGTGAACGCTTGCACTTATATAGGCGACTCTTGGGTAGAACTCCCACTATAATCCCTTTCCATGCAACTCGAACATGGATGCCAAGCATGATGAAATTGTAGTTCCACCTTTGGCAATGAAGATGTACGTGTGTAAAAAGTGTCATCGCATGTTTCCTTCATTCCAAAGCACTATGCAGCTACAATAGCAGATGCAAGATGAAGTGAAATATGGAAGACTACTACAGGTCTTCTGCTTATTCTTCTTCTTCATAATCATCAACAGGTACAAGTAGATTAAGACCAATGTGTAAGGCTTATTTCTGCCCACATTGTTGGCCGACTGTCTGTGCATGGTCATATGTTTATCTAGACCTGACCAGTCGGGAAGCGCCTTCCACAAATAGACCTTTCATAGATCTAGATTCTGAACCAGATACAAGTTGAGATAGTTGTGAACGCCTGCACCTATATAGGCAACTCCTACGTAGAACTTCCAGTCTAGTCCATTTCCATGTAACTCGAGCATGGATGCTAAGCACGATGAACCTGCAGTTCTGCCTCTGACGACGAAGATATGCGTGTGCAAGAAGTGCCATCACCGGTTTCGTTCGTTTCAAGCACTAGGTGGTCATAGTAACCGATGCAAGACATAGTGAAATATGCAGAGGCTTCTTTGGCTACTTTAGGTCTTCTGCTTCTTCTTCTTTTTTACACTCATCAGCAGGTGGAGGTGGGTTAAGAACAATGTGCAGAAGCTTCTTTTTGCCTACATTGTTGGCCAGCTGCATGTGAATGGTCATATGTCCACCCAGAGTCTGGCCAGTCGGGAAGCGTCTTCCGCAGATAGAACACTCGTGGATCCAGATTTTGACCCGGATACAAGTTGAGGTGGTTGTGAACATTTGCACCTATATAGGCGACTCCTATGTAGAATTCTCAGTCTCGTCCTTTTCCATGCAACTCGAGCATGGATGCTAAGCACGATAAAGCAACAGTTTCGCCTCCAACGATGAGGATGTACGTGTGCAAGAAGTGCTATCGCTGGTTTCGTTCATTTCAAGCACTAGGCGGCCATAATAACCAATGCAAGATGCAGTGAAATATGAAGAGACTTCTTTGGCTATTTCAAGTCTTCTACTTTTTCTTTTTCTTCATGATCATCAGCAGGTGGAGGTAGGTTAAGATCAATGTGTAGAAGCTTCTTTTTGCCCACATTGTTGGCCGACTGCCTGTGAAATGTCATCTTTAGTGGGTCTTCCACTATATGTGTGTGTGTGGGGGGGGGGGGGTGGAAGAGAGAGAGAAACCAATCGTAACACAATAGTTTGGTGTTGAATGAATTAAAGAGATGAACACAATTAAGGAAGTAGGCAGCTTGATCATGGACAGCGGCGGAGGCAGGAGTGGGCAATTGCCCACATTGACTGCAAAAAACTTATTAATTTTATATTGATATGTGTGAGCAATTGCTCCTATTGGCATATTGGAGCCCTTTAAAATTTCATAATTTTATATCTATTAGTTAGCGCCTCTTAACTGGAAGTTTTGTCAAATTTCATGCAAGCAGATATCGTAGATATTATAGGTTGGACAATTGCCCACATTGCGCCTACACCTACATCACCCTTGTGTAAGCAAACCAACAAAAAAAAAACTAAAATTATCATTTACTACACTCAATCCTACCACATTCTTTTGTCTCATCAGGTCTTAAGGCAGTTAACAGTAGCTTTGTTCGGAAAAAGATAATCTAATTCTTGGTGTATATGTTTCCAGAAAACATGATCTAAGGACACTGTGTTCTTATTCTACGCAAAATGAAGTAAATTGGATGTTGTTCTTGTCTTCAACGACCATGACAAAATTACACTAAACAAGAACATGGACGCATTCTTAGAATCAATGTTGAGGCAAAATGTGTTTTAAGAACACAGTAACTTATTAAATTCCCTATTAGTATATATAATAAAGCGACCAATTCGATCACCTTTAATTTGGTGTTCTCTTGACCGCCCATGTGTTCTCTCAAACCTTTAAATATTACGGAAGTGATAAGAAGAAAAAAACAAAAGGTTCCATGAGTTTTACAGTTAACTTACAAGTGGCTGTTGGGACGCTCTTTGATGAAGCAGGAGCGTTGGTGTGGGGAAAGTTTCTAAGCATTAATATAATGTTTGATGGTGTGTAAATAGATTGAGTTGCATGTGTACCCAACAAGTATGTAAAAGATAATTTCTGATTTTTTTAATAAAGAATGCAGACATTTTAGACTTTAGACATTTTTTACAATCCTTTTTTCCTTTTAGAAGTTTTTTTTTTATTTTAATAGGAGTATTTTGGTCGTTGTTACCTTTATTTCAAAAAGGTTACCTTTTGGTTGAAACAATGACGCAAAGAAAGATGTATTGGGTGTACAAAACCACAACTATACTTATTGTTATTCTTTGAAAATTTAAAATTTATTAATAATGCTTGTTTTGAGAGATATTTTTAGCTTTCACCCCTGGCTGTAAATCTAATAATCTCCTCGCTCATCAACAATGAGAAAAGCTAATAAAAAATAATTGGTGAACTATGGGCGAGGGCCAATTTTCTTCATGCTTCAAACCAACTCCACTTTTTATATCGTGAATGTGACAACAATTAAGGGACAAGTTGAACCAGTTGTGACATTTATCCGTGCAAACTTGTTCCGCCGTTCCACCGATGGACTTCATTCCGGCCTCTTAGTTGTCGGTATTCTTCATTTTCTCATTTCAGACAATAAAGTTTTTTCTTTTTCATTTTCAAGTGGGCCGGATTTTTTTTTTCTGTGGTCGGACAGAATCAGAATATGCTCTTGTCATTTACTGTTTGAGTTTTTTTCGTAGTTTTATTCATCTAACTCTTGGCAGTTCAGCTCACCTTTACTCGTAAACTATAATAACAATAAACAATAAAATGAACGGAAAATTGAAGAACGTATCGCCGGTTTTCACGAGCGGGCCACCAAGATAAATAATTTATTACGTTTTAGCAGACCCGTGCTCCGGCCCACTTGCGGCGTTATGGGCCGGCGCATAGATTTGGTGGCCGGACCCCACCTGCTCAGTCGGGTTTCTGAAAAGGAATTAAAGCAGAATCCGTGGTGTCATACTGAAATCATCAGAGTCAGATTTTTTTTTGTTTTATATTTCTGCCTCTTCTCGAACCATGCCGAATTTTAAAGTACAAAGCGTCAGCGATTTTTAATTCTGAAATTTCTCAACCAGGCGAACTTTTTAGACTTAATTACCCCGGGAAGCCTTACCTCTTCAATCTTTTTTTCAAATCAATATGTTGGTTGCGATGTAACTATCTACTTAAGACATCGGTTTGAAAGTGTACAACACTTGAGGTCTTTATTTGGTGATTGTCCTAAGAATAAGGACTACACGAGAAAAAGATCGGGAACGTACCGTTTATTTATGAAGTTATAATAATAAAAAAAGACACACGGACAAGATATTCATTTTTTTTAAAATTTTCTTCTTATTAGAAAATTGCGTGCAGGGAGACCCGAACAGGGGTCTCGGTCGGGTCAAGAAACTGCATGATTGACATGGGAGTGATCCTTGCACGGGACGTCAGAGTATCGAACCAGGCGGGCGGCCATGGTTGGGGTTGTGCTCTTGGTGGACTTAGGTCGAGGTTGGTTGCTCCTTGGTTTCGAGACGTGGGGCCTGGCGCGGGGACAAAAGGGGAATATCAGAAAAGGAATATTCCTTCTCTGTCTAGGGTTGTGTGGTATATAATCACGCTTCCGTCCTCTCCGTTTATCCTTGCCCAGGGGAAGAGAGACGAGAGACAGATTGAGAGTGGGAGAAGAGGGAGGTACCGGCCTAATTAGAGATAGTTTCTTTTGTGTGGTGAAGAGAAATGGAGCAGACCTTCATTATGATCAAGCCTGATGGCGTCCAGAGGGGCCTGGTTCGTTCCTTGAAATCTTCTCTTTTCCTATACACTTTTTAAAATCTCTTTTTTGAAGCTTTTTTTCGACCATCATTGTTTTTCTAGGAGAGGGAAGGATGATTTTTGTGGCTTTAGCTAGTTGAAAAGTTGTACTTCTTTGTTTTTGTTTTTTCTTTCTTTCTTGATATGGTCAGCGTTGAGTTTTTGTTTTGATGGTCGTTTTTGGTTCTGTTGGTTGTGTATTCTAAGGTTTAGATGCTAAAATATGGGATTCAGTTTTATGTTAGTCTTTTCATATTTAGATCAATGGAATGGTTTTGATGGTTTTTTTTTTATCTGCCAATTTCGTGATTTTGTTTGACGAGATGATGGGTGTGGGTGGTTTGTGACTCTCAGTTGCCAAATGTCGTCCAAATATTTTAATCCTTGATAGCATTTATACCGGGGATGTCGGTCCATTTAATTTATTTGATTATTCTCTCCTTTTTTTGTGTTCCAGGTGGGAGAGATTCTTTCTAGGTTCGAAAAGAAGGGTTTCTATCTGAGAGGTAGAGAGTTATCTTCCTTCTCATCTTCCTTCACAAAATGGATGGAAATTGATTGGTTTGTTTCCATTTGATGGTTAGGGTTGAAGATGACAACCGTTGACCGTCCTTTTGCTGAGAAACACTATGAAGATCTTTCAGCAAAACCGTTCTTCAATGGGCTTTGCGAGTACATCACATCTGGTGCTGTTGTTGCGATGGTTTGGGAAGGCAAGAACGTCGTTACCACCGGTAGGAAGATTATTGGAGCCACCAACCCGTCTGATTCCGCTCCTGGTACCATCCGCGGTGACTTCGCCGTTGAAGTTGGCAGGTATGGCTTTATTTAATTTAGTTCTGTTCTCGTACTAATTTAGTCCAATTTTATGTATGTTTTTACTCAAGAATATCATACATTATGAGGAGGTACCTTTTAATCTTGGCGGTGGTGAAAAAAATGGCCTTCTTTTCAATTATTGGTAGGTTTGGATGTATATGAGAAAGAAAGTTTCGAGTTTCTTATTATGTTGGTGGTAGGCAGCTAACAGAGTAGCTTTTTCATCCGATTGAACACCATTCGATTTAAATCTGCAACTTCTGTTTTAACTTCAACCCGACTTCTGTAAGAAGCGTTTGATGCAACTATTTTCTTGATTTTACTTCCACAGGAACGTCATTCACGGGAGTGACTGTGTAGAGAATGCAAAAAAGGAGATTGCTCTGTGGTTCCCCGAGGGTGTGGCTACCTGGCAGAGCAGCGTCCATCACTGGATCTATGAGTAAAGCAGCTAGAGGAGAGGGAGATTGTTCTTGATAGCGTTGAGGTTTTTTTATGGAACTCGAGTTTTGAGTACCCGTCATCGTATCTGTAGCCTTTGTTCTATTAGGGATGGACCCCTTATATTTGAGTTTCTTGTTGTTGGTCATTGTTAGTGATCCCCATGTCTCTGGCTGCTTATGGATGATGAGCACATGATGATTCCTTCCATTTGCATTCTTCTCAGAGACCGTTAATTTATAATAAAAGCAGCTTTTTTCCGGTGATGAACAGCTTCTCTTTTTCTCCTGCAAAAGAGGGAGAAAAATTCCACAGAGACGCCCTGAATTCGTGTCAAGCGTGTTCACTGCACCATTCACAAATGGGTTACGAACTGCAAAATGGTGGAACTGGGAAAAATAGAAAATCCGCAATTTGATCCGAATTTACGAGCCGAAGAACCCAACATCATTGGTCGTGAACTATCATAAATTCGACTTGCAATTTGGAGTTTGATGATTTTTTAGGGGCTTTGGCATTCCATATCTTCACATGCAATTGGATTGTGGGAAACGACTTTCAAATAGTAAAATTTGCCGAACGAGAAGACCGTGGATATGATGAAATTTAAGGCTTTTATTTATCATGGAGGGATCGTACAAAGGGCGGGCAAGAGACTCTGTCATAAGTTTGAGACATGTCTAGCTTCAATGACATCACTGGTCAAAGAAATGAGATCTTGGATTCTCCTGTCTTTAATAAAAGCACCCTGGGACTGATTTATGATCCTCATAAAAATGTTCTGCATCCTGCAAGCCATCAATTTAGAGATAATTTTGAAAAGGCTATTGCACATGGCTGTAGGACGAAAGTCATCAATCATATTAGCACCTACAAACTTCAGAATCAGCATGATGATATAGGTGCTGTTAATGGATTCAACAACTAACCTGCCACTGACAAAAAGTTGGACATAGCCATGCTAATCTCATCGCCAACTATATCCCGCATAGCCTGGAAGAAGTGATTCGAGAGGCCGTAGGGCCAGCAGCACTCTCAGAATCCATGCTCATAACAACTTCAGTGACTTCCTCCTTAGAAACAAGCCTCAAAAGGAACGCATTCTCTTCCGCCGACAGCCATCGGGACAGGTAGATTCCCAGAGGCACTTTCATCTCGAAGGAAGGAAGAGAAGTAACTAGTAGCCTCTCTGAGAATATTCTCTTGACCTTCAACTGAAATCTGATTTATGGTCCAACATGAGAGAAAATTCCTTCGAGATCTAGCATTAACTAGAGCTTGAAAAGAATTGGTATTACGGTTCCCTTCAAGGAGCTATCTCACCTTAGATTTGTTCTTTCCACATGATGTCCACCAAAAGAAGAGCTCGTTGTAGCTCCATTTTGATGGCATCGTTGGTAACTGGTTTAGACATGATGCTCATCACTTTAGGAATCTTATGACCCATTGTGAACAATTTCTATAGAGACGTCTCACTCGCATTTTTCTCTTCTCTCCTTTTTCCTTTTTAACTGTATAAATGAACTCCAACTCCAACTATACCGTGCAGTTCCCTCTCTTTCCACTAATCCTTAAAGGGCCTAGCATAATTGGTCTCTTTCCACTAATCCTTAAAGGGCCTAGCGTAATTGGTCTCTTTCCACTAATCCTTAAAGGGCCTAGTGTAATTGGTCTCTTTCCACTAATCCTTAAAGGGCCTAGCTTACAGACTGACTGATAGGCTGATGAAAGCTTTTAGTTTGATTTGTATGGATGCTAGTCCAAATGAAAGCTTTTAGTTCGATTCGTGTAGATGTTATTCTCTTGGATGCTAGTCCAAATAAAAGCTTTTAGTTCAATTCGTGTAGATGTTATTCTTTTGAACTGTAAATGGTAGCTGAGGGGTATCTGGTTCTCCATCTAAATTCCAAAACAGTCATGAACTTTAGAAAAAAGAAAAGAGATAAAGCTTCAGGGTATAAAGGTTGATGGGACCATAAGAATTCATAACCGAGATGTCTCCCTCCCTATAGGTTGATGAGACCATAGGAATCCACAACCGAGATGTTGGTAATGAGGAAAACTACCCATTGATAAAAAAAAACCTTTCGGACTTATTGAATAGTTCGATCGATGGCCTACCTCACGGCCCAATACGTATTTGTCGGACCAGAAACCTGGACTAAGATGCTTCCTTCTTTTGTTTTAAACCGGTTGCCTAAACCATGCTTTGAGCAGCAACCTGACAGTTCCATTATTATGGTTTGGTAGTTACGACTCGACACTTTCCCTTAGTGGTTTGGCAGAGCCGACACAGGGCGACAAAATTATCTGTCAATATGGGGCCTGAATTGATCAAAAACTAATTTTTATTTTTTTAATACAAAAGCATCTTACAATCCCATACCATAAACATTTTGGTTCTTGAGGCCAACTTGGACATCAGTAGCAGAGTCTGCAACTAATTTGAATACTAGTTATGCTGATAACGTACCAATGGCAATCAGTGCAGGTGGAACGGTAGGGATGAACTTGGAAAAGAACACAGCAGGGATATACTTATCGATTAACCATAAGTTGCCATGGGTAGAAGAAAAAGAAGAACTACCAAGAGAAGAGAGAGAAAGGATCGTGATTTGGTATCACTCGTAGCAAACTGGCAGTTTCGCAGCTGAGGAATCCGCCAATAAAGAGACCACGGACAAAGAGATAGAACTCAGGCTTGATTACCAAATATCCATCAACCTTTCCGCTTTGAGATGGAATCATGGAACCGTACACATACATCATAGATTCTTCCTTAGAGAATAAGCAAATCAACAGGCCTTCCTTTTCCTGTTTACTTTTTGAAAATAAGACACGTGAGCAAGCTTCAGCAATGAAAATCGGTCAGTTCCAGTTGCTCTAGTGGTGTCCTACACCATTGAGTTGAAACTTGAAGCTGCATTGGAACCCTGGTTTCTGCAGATTTTACGACTCAGTTCCGACATGACAGCTGCACGCTCTCCCGTTCTTCAACTGAAAGGTTTTATCTAGGTTTCTTGCAGATACAAATATACTAGGCATTCTGAACTCTTGGAATTATCCTCTACCCAGAGAAATGATGCTGACTCATTTAACCGCATGATCTCCTACACACGGGGTGTACCCGGCGCCTTTTCTAATCAAGGCAATCCCCTAGGTAAATTGTCATAGGAAAAGGGCATCACTTTTTCCTGTGTATGTGTGTTTGTGCTTGCTAAGAGAGAGAGAGAGAGAGACAGACAGAACATGTTTTTTCGTTTTTTTCTTTTCTCCTCTTCCAGGCAACTTTCGACAACACTCAAACCCCGGAAGGAACAAAGATTTCAGACTACAGAAGAGGCGAAAGGGAGTGGATAAAGAAGAGGCCTTCTTAACAGTTGACAGACTTCCATTTGTCACTGAAGTAACAATCTGTAAGATGGCATGTCTTCAAGACGTCCTATGTCTTCAAGCAACAACTCCTTTTCTAGCTGTGCACGTGTGGCCTTCATAACAGACTGCACCGATGCAGTAAAATAAAACATCAAATACTTAAAAGTCACACAGGTTGCATATGGACACGGAATTCAAAAGCAAGGAAGCTTACATTGAAGTCCATGTATGTAGCACGCATGGCAAGCCACTGCTCGTCCATCATCTTGAATGCAACACAATATAGCAGGTCAAATGCCCATTCGTTCTCTGTAAAGCAAGAACATTCAATGTTAGCTATAGATATAAAATTCATCGAGTTCCTCTTATCATAATAGTTATCCTCTATATCAGATCTTCCATCGTCATATTTCAACTGGTTCCTAGTCATGTATATTTAGTTCGGGCTGTCATGAACCAATGGATGGACTGCCTTAGTCCCTTAGGGGTCGTTTGACAGTTAGAACATTATGTGAGTATTCGATGAATCTACTCCAAAACTTAGGCAGTTTTATGGAATAATAGAACTAGGTGTCCATGAATCTGCCCCCATCTTGGGGTAGGTTTACGAAACACTCACAAAGTATTCTATTTACCAAACGACCCCTTAGAGGTACTTGGAGCTCAAGAAGAGCCTTGTAGCGTCTTTAACAACGAGGATAGTTCCTTGGAATGTTTCAAAAGAGAAAGGCGAAACTCAAAAAGAGAAAAGGAAAATGAACCATTTCCCCCTCTTCGCAGCTGGAACAGGTTGTAATCTCAGAAGAATGAGCGACTCAAGAATGATTAAGGCATACTTTACAATGACATATAGGTAGGTACATATAGGAAGAAGGTTTTAATCCACTAGTGTAAACAGAGTTTATGGACAAAATGGAGAAGGTAGCCAACTACGGGAAAGTTGGAGAAGCCAAAGCGAGGGAAAAAGAATAGGCTGAAGATGTGTCTCCACATACGCACCTGAGAGTAGTTTTGCAAAGACCAATCCCACCGTGCTCTGTGGCTTAGCTGCCAATGACACCAATTCTGCATCAGCATCTCCAAAATTTGAAAATTTACAACAATGTCTGTAGTACAAACCAGATAGGAGGTCAAGCATCTGAATCAGCATAAAAGTAATGTTTACACCAGCTACTGCAAATGGATACTCCCACATAGCTCGGCTTCCATCCTGCTTCCGCAGAAGATCTTGGAAAGATTTCTGCATAATTCATTATATCATAATCAATCATCACCATCATTTGGGTAAAAAAATAATTAACAATCAATTAATTGCTCTCAAGGCTCTCTTTAGATCTACCTAAAATTATTGTGTGCAGTAAACAAAGAAATAATAGAACCAAGTCATAACTATGCAATTTGCTAGTCTAATCCGTTTACACAATTTTTTGGTCTGAAAATCCAAATATATCATATACTTCAGCTACAGAAATAATGTGGATAGGTCCGATAGGATGGAAAATGAGCCAAGCGAAGCCAATCTTTTAAGTTTTCTAGATTTGCTTCTCTGTAAAATAATGAGTTCGAGTTCGTTTTGTTTCTGACCAGCAAAGAACCAGCTTGCATTGGTCATGTCACATGCTTTCTACATAGTTCAAGCTCACAAGACTCTGGACAGCACACATAGAATTAACTTGTGAATTATTGATAACAAGGGTATGCTTGAATTGTGACAATTTGGAATTGGAATGTTAGGCAAGACAAGCTTACGACACAAAGAGAGAGCTAAGCTATTTTCCACATCCTTGATAAACTCAGACAAAACCTGCAATGTAAGGTTTATAAAACTAAAAAGATTGTAAACATTTTCATTATAAAACTAAAAAGATTGTAAACATTTTCAACTCCGTTTTTCCATTTGTTTTTTAGTAAAAGGGTATGAGATAAATTGCACAATGACAAATGCACAAATATATACCACATATATGAGCATGACACATATAGTATAAAAGAAAAGGAGGTTTGCACATACCGGATAAGTCTTTCCAAAGAACAATAAGTTTTCCAAAGATATAAAACCCCCACCCCTGCATGTTCAGTTATAATAATTAGACAAGAAGATAGTTTCAAAATGATCAGGTATGAAGGAAAACAAGCAGAGAGTTGATTACATAACAATGAGCTACCTGAAATCTGTAGATGGATCTTTTCCCTGCCAACCCATTTGCTTCCATTGATCTGACACCAGATCACGAAGTTCTTCCTTGGGAAAGGCCACAGACCACAAAGCCCTTAAAGCTTCCTGGATTCATCATATGACACTAATAAGATATGCAGACTAACTTTACGTACCACTTGCAACAATTTCAACATGTAGTGCGATGCTACATCTTAACCTAACAGTGACATCTCTGAAGAAAACAATATTTATTAATTCAAATAAGTGATGACAATGCTTTGCCTTCCCCAACATCCATTACTCTTATTTATTAATTCAAATAAGTGACTATAATATTTTGCTTCTCCAACATTCATTTACTCTCTATAGTTATTTAGAAGATTTCAGGAAAAAGGAAAACTGAAAGTGACGTTTTTATCTGAACTAACAGGATCCCCAGTAACTGAAGTTTCAGATGACAATGACATGACTATCTGATAGCAAGCTCCCCCACTCATACAACTCAAACGCATTGGACCATTCTTATCATTCCTTCACATTGAATTACAGCAGGAACAGGTTCATAGTTCACCTTTTCAGTTGATGCATCTAAGCAGAGCCCAGAGACTGTTCCAGCAATGAGCAATTTTTCTTATTTTTGCACCCAAAATAGTGAGCCTGTAATGAACTTAGCACACTCCATTTTGACAAATTTTCAAGAAACAGCAAAGTAAAAAAATGCTGAAGCAGCATGATGACATCAACTGTAATGTATTATCTCTTAGGCAAGATGATCTTGAGTTTGAAAGAGGACTCTGACAACCTGGCAAGGGTAGGAAGGATACTTGGACATTCCATGTGCCCATTACAAACATCGAAGTGAAATGCATGATCATACCAATATGCATGATTGCAACAACTATAAATAAATAAAGAAAAGTAAAAGTCCCTTACAAAAGAATTAAATATGGAAACAAATAGAGATGGATTACCTGATGTTCGGGCCTTGAACTATCATAAGTAACTTCTATCCTGTTCTTCAACCTGTACAAACACCCCTCCTGACCCAAAACAGTATTGTATGTGGAAGAGGAGTCCATAAAGTATAAGGAATATGTCAATTTCATGTTGAAAAATTGCAAATTTATTTCATGACTAAAGCTTCCATCCAGAAAGAAGCAGACAAAAGGACAATCAGTCTGCATAGCACAGCATACACACACAAACACAGATCTTGGCTGCGTCTTGGCAAAGCAACATTCACATAATAAAGGTTGGTTGTTTAAGATCAGGAAATCTAAGTTTAAAATTTTCTAAAATTGAAAATAATGAAAAGCACCAGAAATGAATAAGCATAGATATATCCTCACTTGATATATGAAAATAAATTAGACATGTTTACTTGAAAATGTGTACTTACAAACTCAAGCATGTAAAGGACATTATTTTTTAGTCTTTCAAAACAAAATGAAATACCCTTGAATTTTCTACCTAAAACAACAGTATTTCAATACATACATACATACATACATATATATATATATATATATATATATATATAGTGTGTGTGTGTGAGAGAGAGAGACACACACACACACACAAAGACATATATGCATAAAGATGTGTTTCTCAAGCTTGGGAAGCAAATGCAGATAAATTATCATGAGAAGTGAGTAAGTCTTTTCACCACAAAAATTTCATAATATGATTTACAAATGGGAAGGTAAAGATTTTTGGGTAGAAAAATGCTTTTTCTAGAGAGAATATGCCATAAATTTAAAATAACCAGGGCACCCTTTAACTAGATTGCTGCACGAGCTAGAAATGAATGGCTTTGCAGGAAAAAGGAGATACAGAAAACTAAATTAGTGTGATTACACAAGGTAAATAATAAGATTCAAGCGAGAAACCTGTAAAGGGGTCAGGTCAAAGGAAGCACGTGCATCACTTTCTCTTCTCTGCGCACAAACACATGAGAGACCTCTCCCAATCCAAGCTGCCGACCCTGCAATCACCAGAGCAACAGTAAAAGAACAACTATTAAATTTGGAAATCAAAGCTTCGATAGAAAGAGAAGAAGGCCGCACAAAAAATCGATATTGACATGTACTATGGTCACAAAACATTATAGCCATTTGCGCTGCAGCGGATGACAAAATCCTTTTCTAATCGATCACAAATACAACAGTAAGAACAATCATAACAAACTTGCAACTACACGAAAACACAACCGCTGCCTCCATAAACAAGAGTACTCTCAAAGCCGACATGAGACATAAAAGTTCTGAAATGACCCCGCAAAATAAAGACACCGTGAGACGGATGATGAACTAGTGAAGAAAAATAAGAGAATGGTTTCAACATTCACAGCAGCTTTTGGATGTTACACTGGGACTATCAAGATTCCGTAATCACCCAAAAAAAAAAAAAACGCATCAACTCTCATATAACTTACTTCGTGTGGCATTCCTAAACTCTCCAAAGAATTTTTCTATCAAAAAAAGTTCACCAATCGATATCCAATCATAGTATCTCATCAATGGAACAGCTAAATTTTTTCTTACAACAAGTTACGTCGTTCAAATTCAATCTTAGTCGTCACCAAGAAAAGCATTTCCCAGCAAGATCCGAACTGCTAAAAATTTATAGGTCCAAGAATGGTAAAGCATTCACAAGACTAAATCAGCGGCTACACTTCTTCCTGAACAAATTCAAGAACAGAAATTACAAGAACCCACTGGAAAGTTAAGTGCTTTTTCTTAATTATAAGCAAAGACTTCCAATTCATTACATAACATCTAAGTCAACGGAGAGAACAGAAGAAGAAATGCATTCTAAATCCAGCAAAATTCAAGGAAACTGAATAATGATACATCAGGGACACCAAAAAAAATCTCCAAAAAAGGAATAAGAAAAGAACGTAATGCTCATCCATACCCGAAGTAGAATGGCAGCCGCCGGTACCACGGTCGATCCCTTGAGGAATCCTTCTCACCGCGACGAACGAACCCCCTCGCTCGTCCATTCTCCCCTCCACAGCATCACCAAAAACTCCAATGAAACGAAATTTCTTTATTTCAACACTCTTACGTCTAACAGCGACACCACTACCACCATCACCACCCTAGCCGCCACCGTCGCCACCACCACCAATAACAACACCCTTAGGAAAAATTCCCTCCCTTCTCCGCCCAAAGAAACGCAAAGAATGACTCTCTAGAACCACTACAAAATGGCACCAGAACCACCGTTTCGCTTCCCGTTCCCGCCACGACGACAAACCCGCAGAGACTCGAGAGGCTCCCCTCCCTCCCTCGAACTTGGATCCCCGATGTCACCGTTTTCAAGAAGAAGAAGTCGGCAAACGAAGAAAAGCAACAACGTCGAAAAAGAAGAAGAAGAAGAAGAAGAAGAAGAAGGGAAAACGTAATCCTGGGAATTGCTTTCTGTTTCAGTTTCCGCGTCCGAACCTCTCTCTCTCCCTCTCCCTCCCTCCTCTCTGCAAGAGAGAGCGAAGTTGTCGTCGTTTCTCGTTATATACATCCACGCGCGTAAGGTTGGCGAGAAAAGCAGACAGACAGACGGGGCCATCAGAAACAAAAGACGAAAGAAAAGGAAAAATAAATTACTAAAAGCCGCTAGCTAATTTTTTTATTTTTTTTGTAGCACCCAACATTTCGGTTCTTACTTTATGCTGCTTGCCATGCCATGAGATCGAGACTTGAGAGACACTTCCTCAGTAATTGGTTACTGAATTACGAACTTGTTTACTCCAAGAAAATGATTAAACTTCATCTGATCATCGACTCTTTTACCTATTCATAACTTGGCAAAGATGGTTTTGTGCAAGGCAGAAAATATTAATTTACATTGTGGATCTTTGTTGTACACCAACCTTACCGGAAGACAACCAACAATCTTTTCTGAAGAGGCAATATAATAGATTTAGAAACATCTTGAGCTATCAGGTTTCCCAGATAGGAATTCATTCATTAGATATTGCCTTAGATATGTCTTTTGATGGCCAAAGTTGATCGAACTCATGCTATTTTCATTTCATTTCCGGCTACCAACATGTTCGGATTTCATCTTATAGATCTTATTACATAAGAAAAGCACATATCAAATTTCAATTTGATTTCTGATTACATGTTTTACCCCACCACTGGAAGAAGACTCGAAGGCCTCCCATTCCCAATTGGACCTTATACTTTTTCATATTATCCAATTTTTGAAGTTTTTACAAGTTGTGTTGCTTAAAGTGTAAAATCTTTCTTATTGAAATTTCAAAGAAAGATATGCCCTGAAATTCTCTACTAATTCATTCAAACCCATGTTTTATTTTCCCAAAATTCTGATTAACGTGATTACCGTTTAGCCCGTGATGTCCATGACTAAGATCTGGAGGGGACTTGGCGGCTGGGTCAAAGTGGGGATAATTTAATATTGACCTAAGTAAGCGTTGAACTCCTCTCAGTGGACCAAGTCTCCGGTCTAAGGCGTCAACTTTGTCGACGGGAGAAAGCGGCGCATCTTTCCGTCGCTCAGTCCTGTTTCCAGACTTGGTCCGATGCACGGCCGGAGTCATCAATGTCGCTCCGAATCGCAGCGTATCGCTCAATTCATATTCCATTTGTTCATGCAATATAAGGCCGATACATGTTTCGTTTTAATCTAAGTTTTCAAAATTTTTTTTTAAGTTTTGAAAAGCAAGAAAATAAGACCATATAGGAGTCTGGTTAGCTGGTGAGAGCGGATTGTTGCTTAGATATTCATGAGCACTACTCTTTTGGACTGGACCACCAAAAGGTGGTATGTGTTACTTGCGAGTTAGAACGAAACAACTATAAACGAAACAACTATAAGTTTACCCAAGCTTCAACGTAGCTCTAAACCCTAAACCGATGAGAAAAGAATAAAGAGTTTTGGCATCTCACCCAGACAGTAGGATTCTCTCCGTTTCACTCGAATGAAAATTATAGGATTCAAGAGGTTGCCTCAATTAATTATTATCTTGATCCGGGGCTAACCCTAGAAGATTGTGCTTTTATGATTTTGATGAAACAGATGTAACTGCATATCGGCATCGACATGTTCATTCGACAATTAAATCGTTTTAACAAAAAATTTCATGGTCTCAGGGGTTTTGGTCTACGTGATTGGGGCTAGTGCCTGGTAGGCGGTTAGTCGCTAGTTTAAATCTCAGAGCACTAGTCTCTTGT
This sequence comes from Nymphaea colorata, assembly GCF_008831285.2. Classification (NCBI taxonomy): domain Eukaryota; kingdom Viridiplantae; phylum Streptophyta; class Magnoliopsida; order Nymphaeales; family Nymphaeaceae; genus Nymphaea; species Nymphaea colorata. The sequence continues at coordinate 21,863,694 of NC_045141.1, forward strand.
AAAAGCCCGCAAGGAAATGTCACAAGTCTCTTAGCCCTAGGTAGTTCATAACTTTGGCCTCCTTTTTTTTGAGCTTGTCATTGTCTTTTATCGCTTGGCCACCACCAAAAAAATATTTGATACACACTACAAGCTCAAGTTCATCGTTTTCTTATTTCCAAGTATAAAAACAAAGCTTGTTTCCCAAATAATCTATTGAATAAAATCAGTTTATATTAGTTAATGAAGCTCATACACACCACTCCGGCAGTAACCTCATTTCGCTGGAAAAAAGAATAAACATTTCAATATCCTATCCTTTGGTGCTTTCTAAGCAAGTATTATAATAATAGTCGAATGTATTTTATATATGAGTAACATGAAGAGCATAAAAAACACTGAGGACGCGAGGACAAACAATGAATAAGAAATGGAAAAAGGAAGAACTAAGAGACAAGCTTTCTGTTATGTAGAAAATGTGCTTTCTAGAAATGGGCAACCAGCTTCTCCAAGCTTCCGCCTCTTTAAAATAATTCATAAAATCCATGGAGGTTTTGGCTTCTAAAGTACGCACTTTTGTTCGTACGATAACTTTTTTTTTAATTTAAATTTTCTCAACTTTTTAAGTGCCAAAGTTTATTGCCATTATATAGTCAAATGTGTCGTGAACTTACTATTATCGTGCAAATGATTTTTTTAGTGTTAAAACTTGAGTCAGGAAATGCACAAAAATATGAATCATGCGCACATTCTTTGCAAGAATTAGAACCTTACAGATATGAAAATGATACAGGTGTGTTTTCTTCTCCTTATTCTAGGAAATTATCTCTTAACATACCTGCAAGTTATATTTAAAAAGATTGAATCAAGCACTCTGAATTATGATTCTTATGATTTATACATTTGGTCCAGTGCTCTACTGGTTGATTCATATGAGAGACCCCATAAAATTGCATTTTCATATGTGTTATTAAATAATGTATTTAAGGTGGTGCTTGATAAAAGGAACATATTGCTTGTTCTCTAACATGCATCATGTTTTTGTTGTAGAAAACATACCGTGACTCCAGTATTTGATTGTTAAATATAAAAACAACGTCCACTATGTTTCCAAACAAAAAACATAGTGTTTTTTGGAACACAAGTTTTACAAATATCCTCTAAGACACCTAACTGTATGGTATCCAATGCATTATAACATAAATAAAAGAACTTATTAAAGTAATTAAGAAATATGGCCCAAATTGTCAGTACAATTAACAAGAACATGTTCAAATTTTGAATAAATTATATTTAACCAGCTAGTTTACAAAAGTTTTATATATATATATGTGTGTGTGTGTGTGCACGTACCACCAAAAGAGGCGTGCATTTGTGAAATTTTCCAAACCCAAATGCTAAAGGAAGAAGAACATATGTGGTAGGGATGGAAGGAAAGTTATAATGGAGACTTTGGGAATGCAGCAAATATCTCGTGAGCTGTCGAGTTTGGCAGTTTGCTACAGTTGCTTGAAATTGGATAGTCACCTCCCTAACGTATAGGGACTCCCCAGATTCCAAGATACGGCGTGTTTGACAGCCTTGGATTTCATATCCATGACTGAGGACTTGGAGAGTAAACAAACACCAGATTCCATCGTTATTGGAAAATGAGGATTAATGATACGTGAAACATGGATTTAAGGTCCGAATAAGTGTAGATCTTAAGTCCGACTTAAGATCGATGAACCATAAGGATCTTTTGTTACATCAGCATGAATTTCAAATATTTAATCAAACGCCCCCTACGTAGTAGAGTGTCTAAAGTAGTATAATACTAACAATCACTACAGTAAAGTTTCATATACAGCAAAGTGAAAGAACAGAGAAGTATACATAAAAGTTGTACATGGCTAGAAATTTGATAGTTTGAGAGAGAGAGAGAGAGGAGACTGCATTAAGAATGGGCGTATTTCTGAAGTTTCCGAGTGCAAAAGGAAAGATGGGTGAGAACTTATGGAAAAGAAGGTTCGCCTTCTCACAGAAGGGACACAAAATTTCGTGAATTAGAAGGCTTAGCTACCAACTTGGAGACGAAGATCAGAGACTGGAAGCCATGAAAGCACACAAACACACGCTATAACAACGGCGCATTCAAGAAGACAACAGGCCAAAGAAGAAAAGCAGACTGCTGCGGTAGGTTAGGTTGCACCACCACAGCCCACCCATGTGGAAGCAACAACGCGGAGAGCCTTTTGCGGCCGACAATTTTTCTTTTCTTTTATGATGTGGGCGTCCCATCTTTCAACCCAAACTTTTCTTTCGTTTTTCCAAAAGAATCATCCTTTTCTTTCTTTTCTTTATCGGCTGACAGAATCTGTGGCTTCCCCACACTGCTAAGCTCCCGAATAAGTTAACACCCACTGTCCATTGTTGGCCAGAGTAGGTCCAACTGCAACTTCCGTGCTCTTTATCCAAACACTCGGCTTTGCAAGCAAAGTCAATGTTGGCATTGACAAATGAAACTGAGAGAAGACAGCAGGGAGAGATTTTCTAACTGCTGCTTCTGAGATCCGCAGTAACTGAGAAGATACTGAATTGGTAGTGAACAAAGCAGGAGGACTTGAACCTGAAGCCTTCTTTGATGCTTTGGGCAGTCCGACCTCGATTGTTTGGTCTGAAAAGAAACAAAATATCTGTAAGTTGGAGGAATTCAAGACCATGTCATCAAAGAAGAAGGTCTGCAAGTAACCTCCATGAAGAAGAAAAGACTTTCTTCCCTTTCGAACAATTTTAAACCTATAAAAGAAGCTGGATAAGATCAACATACGGATAGGACAGGGCAACCAAGAGAGATATTTTTTCAGTATTAGGTAGGCAAGACCACCTTTTTTTCTTCTCTTTTCTAACTCCACTAGATGATGTTTTCTGCGCTATAGTAACGGATAAAGCGAATTTATAGGAGGGGGGAACAATCAACCGCTCATAATGCACCGAAGTTTGATTATAAGTTAAGCTATCACATCGAATTGGTGTGAGTCAAAGACTCGGTCTTCGAGTGTGCAATAACAAAAATGTCAACAGGTTTAGAACAAATCTAAAGAAGAGGGAGGTCAAAGGTCGAAGGAACACAGATACTGCAATTTTGCTGCCGCATCTGCGTCGACATGCTGATGCAGACACGGGTACAACGACACTAAAAAAGTAATACTATTTTTTTTGTCTTTTTTCATATTAATTTTAATGCTTTCTACAGTAATTTTGCAGATTAATTGTCCAAAATATATCTTTCAACCGTTTCACATTTTTCTCACATGTTTTTCATTAATTTTGATATATATTGAGTGAATGGTACCTCTAACTATGGATGATTGAAAGAAAAACATGAAGAAAAATGAAGGAATTAATATTATACGACCAAAATGACCACCATTTTCTTCTCTTTGTTTTTTCTTAACCGTCCATCATATTGGATTAGAATGTCCTAATTAAATTGCTGAATTACTCTAAAAGGTTAAAGTCGCCATTCAAATTTTATATTATAATTTTTAAAATTACCATGTCCATACCAACTTTTTTGAACCCATACAAATTTGCATGTGACTTAGGCTAAAGTGCTCGACCTCAATGTATTCACCTTTTAATTTCGTTCATTATATTGAAACTACTTGTAAACAACATGAATGATCTCGCATTTACTTTTTTCCGACAGAGATTTCGCAAGCCGTTGGAAAGGGGAGGAAGGTCACATGGGGTGCTTGGGATGTGGACCATGCATGCAGTTTGGCATGATGCATTCAATCTAATGAAACCATGGACTTGGATCCTCTTGGCCTGCATGTGATAGTCATCATGTCTTTTTCATGCTTCCTCATCTCACCATCATGCATGATTTAGGGCCAAGTGGAAGAAGGAAACAGCTCAAATTTTCAGCAACAAATTTTCAACATTAGTAGTATTTGGTATCATGAAGACCATAACATACGTTTTGTTTTGTTGTTTTGGTAGTGCCAATTAGTTTTCAAGGCTTTTTTTTGTGAAACAAGCAATGAGTTTATTTATTTAATAGAATTCATAGATATACCATTGATTGTGCTTTGCTTTGTCTATGTTTTACAGGAGAAGGAAGGAAAAAAAATGACATTTTTCTTGTCTGTGAAGTTACGTACTTTGAGAGAAAGTTGGAGAATACCAACTTGATCAGAGCTAACCGCAACTAATTAATATTTTAGTTAACGGCAACCTAAACAAGGTCTATTTTTGAATTGCCTAATGTTCTAAACGTGAATTATAAGCTTCTATTGCGATATTTTCTTGGAATTGGTGTGGTAGGTAATGGATCCGTAGATCTTGGGATCTGCCACTTCTTGCTTTTCTAGCAACTAGAGAAACCTACTTTTCTCAAAACAAGAGAAGCCACTTATAGGGTGGGAGACCAGGTTGGGCTGATTTCACCTACTGTGAATGTGTGAAGGTCTTATGAATCTCAAAAGCGTGTTATTATCTCAAGCGGTAGGGTTCGGCACCAAAGCTGGTTATATGCACATGCATGTGCGCTATATACAAGCCCATGTACATGACACTTACCCTTTAGAAGGGGGTCAGAAGAATACATGTCATGCATTGGGGGCGGTATGTATGGTGCACCCCCTATACATAACCACCTCTTGCACAGCCCTACAAGAAAGGACATTTTAGAACTCCAACCTTATTGTTCATCTGTTTATGAACACCCGTGTGTGTATACGTTTTTGTGTGCGTGTGTCTATAAGTGTGTGTATGTATGTATGTATGTATGTATGTATATATATATATATATATAACTCTTATTTAGTACTTAGGAAAAAATTAAGCTTATGTACCTCTCAAATGTTACTCAATTTTTTATCATATGGATGTTATCTATAACATTGTTAATTTTATGAGAATCAGCCTTGATGATTAATGATTAAATCACCATCAAATCAACCCCCCCCCCCCCCCCCAAAAAAAAAAAAAAAAACAACCAACCCCCAAAAGTTGCTAAATTTGATTACTAAAATAGCATACATTTACATGAAACTGTGAATCAAAAGTTAGTCCTCATGTAGATCAAATTTGCATGGTCGAATTTGATTAAAAGAACTTAAAAAAAGAATGAGATTCAAAAGATACTTGCACATAGTTTTGCCTCTATGCTTTTCAAAAACTATACATCAACAATTGAAGGATTTGGTACTTTGGGAAAAGCAAACTTTTATGATTGGAACTTGACGAAAAAAAGGCAGCCTACCTGTATAGCTGATCCCAATTTACTCAAAGTTGGTATGGTGGGCCATTGGCAATCTTCTCTGATGAAGGCCAGGTTCCAGCTGCAAATTGTGTCACAGTTTGGATCTAACTTGTAGGGAAATACAAACACGTCGAATTCATGATGGGTTTAGGCATAATTGATCTAACAACCTGCGGGTTCAGATTTAGAGTTGTATCGAACTAGATTAACAAATTAATCCGGATTCAATTAGCTTCAAATTCATTTGCATGTAATAGCACACATATTTCAGTTCTTGACATCCAATCCCACTAAACAGATCTGAATTCACACATATGTGGTCTCCATATCTAAACCACTTAGATAATTGGGCATCCCTCTGGATGCAATTCAGCCTCCTTCTCGCTTTAGGAGTTCAAACTTTTCATCTGTGACCAGAAAAATTTTTCTGCCTCAACTAGATTCACTACAATAATTTCACGCTTTAGGGGCACCAAAAGAACGTCAGTAAAAAGGGGGGGGGGAGGAGTTGTCAGTAAAAGTTTCACTGACACAGCTTTTGGTGGAAAAAACACCAATAATTGCATGGACTGCATAAGAGGGGAGGGTGGGCAAGAGGCCCCTGTCCCTTTTCCCACATAAAAGTCCCACAATTCCAAGGACATAATGAAGAGAAGGAACAGTATGGGCAACCCAACACTTCCACTAGCAAAGTTGCCAACCCTCTTGAATTATTTATTCATGCAGGTGAGTCCCAAGGGAATCATTCATGCACATTGACAAAAAATTTTGTGCATGAATCCACCACTTGTTTGTCTCTGTTTGTAATTTCAACACCGAATTTAGAGACCTGTGTCACTGGGACGCACCTTTTTGAGTCCGTGTCGTTCGCGGGGTGTTTCTGAAAAATGCTGTACATCAGATAGTATGCATAACCATTATTCCACCGTTTCTAATGATCGAATATTTCTCTGAAGATTGCAACAGAACTGCATTTTTCACATTAAGAACTTCAACATCTTAAGTTGGTTAAGAAAAATCTAATGCCCTGAACCATTTTTGGCGTTGAATTATGAAGATCTGCCATGTGTTGCAGTACCACTAATATTTGAAAGCTTATTCCTCCTATCTCCACTTCTGATGGCCAGCACAGGTACCATTGTCTTTCATTTGAATTGTTCGGGAGAACTGCCTTGTCTGACTTTGGCCTTTGCAACAAGAATGTGTGATGTTCCATTAATTTTCTTAGTTGCCTCAGTTTAATTTTCCTCAAGAAACAGCTACATCAAGTCGTCAACTGCAGAAAGTGCAGCAAAATATTTCAATTTCAAATGCAAAAAGACCTGTAGATTTTGCCCCCAAGAAATTTGGTATAGTTGATTGAGCAAGCGGCTGGTATATATGAAGTTGGGCATCGTTTTGATTCTCGTGAGCATCAACCCTCCGTGCAAACTGAAGCAACAGGCAGGAGTATTAGCTTGAAGATTTTATGCTACTAGAAGAGCGACAAAATCTCTCGACCCAAGTGCGATTTCCCCAGTCAGGAACGCTGACCAGCAAATTCCACAAACACCAAGGCTTCTTCCTCGGCCATCAGGCAATGAATTTGTTTCGAAAGCATGAACAAGTTCATATTGGACGCAAGTTGATGAAGTTGGTCGATTTAGCCTTTCGGTCCCATCGAAATTTGGTCGGAGTCCTTTTGCATGATTGACGATAGTACAACCATTGTAGATCTTGCCGCGTGGGTATCACCCAAAAGTCCCAACCATGCATATAACTAAACATTTGAAAATTTTTTATGATACGCAGGTTATTCATCTCCAACTTCAAGATAAAGCAGTGCTATACTATTTTTACAATTTTCCTCCTTTTCTTTCTTGGGAAAGAAACAACAAGTTCCAATTTGATCATGAAAAGGAAAAACATTTCAAAGACACCGTTTTGGTCTTACCTTTCACTTCATCCTTCCCTTTGTATCTAAATAAATTTGTTGTTATCAGTTATTCATATTCATTTTGATTTGTTTGATAGAAAAAAGAGTAACATATGAAGCAATCCAGATTATTGTGTACACCAGAACAAAATAAATGGTATCATTATTCTTGGTTGGGAGGATTTATATCTGTGGGAACAAAAAGAAGAAAAAGAGAAGAATTTATTTGTATGGTAAAGAATTCGCCCATATCCGTTATTTCACAAGAAAAAAAAGGGTTATGTTGAATTCCAAGTATTTCATTTTGCCAATAAGATAGGGAGACTTACTTCACATTTGGAACTGCACAAGTAAGACACTATCATAGAGGGGGGGATGTGGTAGAGAAAAGGGCCCTCATCATATATATGAAAATAGTTATAGGCTATTTCCTTGTATCTTCTGCAATGATTGACATACTTTAAACCTGTGATTATTAGTGATGACCTGTGGACTCTCACAATGACACTTGGAATACTTGGTGTTCCATATGAAGCGTACTTGAGCAGTGAAACTTGCTGGGCTGACTGGCTAGTAGTTACATCAAACAGCAAAAGTCCATTTCTCCCTCTTTTGCTCAGGCTAGATGGCGGTGCCCTGCCAATAGAACTGCTCAGATCCCAAATGGATGGCGGTGACTTGTGCGCACCAATAATGAACAGCTCCATTAAGGGAACCAATAATTCCGCCTATTCCACGTTGCATCGACCATGTTGCTAACCACCACAAAACTGTTTATCTCATGAAATTTTATTAAGATTTCCCTAAACGAAACAGCTATTTACGAAGTCAAGCACGCAAGGTCCTCTGAGATTGTCCCCAAGCCACATTCTTTTCAATTTATCATTGTACCGCAGGCATAGCCAGCCTCTTCTTTGGGCTGCCATTTGACTTGCAAGACTAATCCAAAGAACCATGAAGCTAAATCCTGCAGATGATTTATTTTCTGTACACCCCAATGCATCTTATAAAACAGTAATGCACATTACAAGCCAAACTACATAAAAAGGATAACTCATTGATCTACAGCCGTAGCAGATACAAAGAGATTGGGTGAACAAATTGTCACTCAGCCGTAGCAACGGATGGGGTCATTGCAGCCCTTCTCTGCAGACTGCCTGAAACCAAAACGGCCACCTTTAGCAAGGTACTGCTGGTGGTACTCCTCTGCCCTGTAGAATTTTTTCGCTGGCAGGATCTCGGTAACAATATTTCTGTTCAAGATTTTCTGCTGCCGCTCCATCGACTCACGAGCTGCTTTCTCCTGCTCTGGCGTATAGTAGTATATTCCAGACCGGTACTGTGTTCCCACATCATTGCCCTGAAGCCAAAACGAAAATTCACAGCGATGAGCTTTGGATATAATCATATAAAAATGATTAGCATTGTGGAAATACTGTTCAGCCATTGCAAGAATAATGACCATAGTATGACTAGGACACGATCACAGAGAACCTCCAGATCAGGACTTCTATCTCACAAGTGGGGCGGTGTCTTCCACCCAAAGTAATTAGCAGGACGAATAACTCTGTTCATTAACCATCTAAACATAATGGTCCACCAAGATAAGGTGACTTTGGAATTCTTTTAGCTTCTATCTATAACTCAAGCAACGCAAATTGGTCAACTTTATCTACTAAGTCGTTTCTTGTTTCCTCTTTTGAGTGAACTACACTGTGCAAAATGGTGTAAACCTTTAAATGCATAATGTTTTATCAATCGACACTTCTTTAGATGTAGATTTACAGGTAAAAGCTAATGCTTTGAGAAAAGGGAGACAACAGAAGATTGATCACACTAGAATAAGCATATGGGTAACTGGCTGCATGCGTTGGGGCAAATGCACAATTCGATACAGATAGAGTCGTGTTCAAGTCAATAGATACCGGCACAAGCAGGGAATGGCCCTGTAGCACATGCAACCATGAATATAAGTCCAGTATCAATAACAGGATTTCATGGAGGAAAGCCAACTCCCATCCAGTCAATGTCGTAGGACCAGGCTACCAGCCAAGAAAGATAATTCAAAGATCACCAGTCACGTGCTGTTATTTCCTCCCATGCCCAACCCAGATCAAGTATACAGTATGAAAAATGTGATCACACTCGTGGAGCCGCTAAACTGCCAAGGTCTTTATTCTGTAAGCGAAATTATTACTACTTAGTCTCTCTTGCAGCCAGTGTTGCACCGACCATGACAGTTGCAGACGAAAGCATCAAATAAGCCCTCAAAGTTCCAAACATATTCGTGTCTGCGAGTGACATATATTGTCTGGTAAGATGAACTCCATCAGATTGGGTATCCTAGGACATACAATAACGCATAGGTTGCACTTGGCTAGTCAAGGATAGAAATCTTTATAGTCACATCTTTTGATGACCAACGTCCATCAAATGAGAAATTCTTTTCTTATTCTTAATCTTATGAATCAGTTTTCCAGGTTCAATCAACTGTCAAGAGGACAAGAAAACAAAGATTTTCAGCAAGTGCCAGAAACTTATGAGATGAAAGTAAATTGAGAAGCCCAAATAGAATTTCATCCACCACAACTACCTAATTTTCGAGAGAACTCTAGAAACACAAGTGGATTTTACGCTCCCATGTCCAACATACACAATAGCTCTTCAAAATAGATTCAAAGCCGCATAGAGTAGTACCAATAACCATGGAACGATTGAAGACGACCAGCCAAATAAACAAAATTCCTCCAGCTTGAAACTTTGCCCAAGAATCGTAACCAATCAGAACAAAACAATCAAATATAAAATCAACACATCATACCCACAAAATAAGGAGGAATGGCCACTCGAAATGAAGCATCCTAAATCGAACAAGAAGAAAGGAACCCCGCGAACAAATTCCCTCCCCAAAACAGGATCAAAGAAAACCAACATAAAATGATCGCGCGAAATGTACCTGGCGATTGAGGGTGGTGGGATCGTGGCGAGCCCAGAAGACGTCGAGCAACGTGTCGTAAGTGCATTCCTTAGGGTCATACTGAACACGGACGACCTCCGAGTGGTTGGTCATTCCGGAGCAGATGTCGTTGTAGGTCGGGTTATGGGTAGTGCCCTGGGTGTAGCCGACCTCCGTGGCCGTGACGCCGGAGACCCTCTGGAAGGCGAGCTCGACTCCCCAGAAGCAGCCAGCGCCAAACTGAGCGAACTGCTGCCCCTTCCTCGGAATGTCGTCGTCGGGGCCCTGGGCGATCGCCGAGGAGGCCTCCGCCGAAGCGGCGGAGGCCCTGGGGCTCCCCAGCCCAATTCTGCCCAGCCAATTCATGGCCACAATGGTGGTGCTTCTGCGATGGGTTGGGGATGGGAGGAGGACTCTGGAAGCGCAAGGGAGAAGACGGGAGGAGGAGAAAGGGCGGCAAATGAAAGAGGCGCTAGGAGGGGCGGCCAGGTGAAGGGCCACCATCGTTTCTCCGTCGATGTGCTGGATGGGAATAAAGGGAAGGAAGGAAACAACGGAGAACGAAAAGGGGCTGTTTCTTCATACGACTGTTCTAGAAACTACCCAAAAAGGAGAGCCTAGAGTTTCCGGTGGTCTTGCAGCGTGTGGCTATCCATGCATGACTCGTTGGCGCAATGGTATCCAAATATCTTGTTCTGCAACATAGAACATTCTATCAAGGGAGAGATAATTTTCGAAGGGCGACTGCCAACTAAATTCTAGATAGACGTAAGTTTAATTTATCATGTTAGGGGGCATAAGGAATGTTTAGATCAAAGTAATTGAGAATGAATCTTTTGGGCGATTTGGAAGCCAGAGCTACTCAACAGTGAGAAATCAAAATTTTCTTTTATCCCCTGTTTCCAGAGTGCAAAAGAATAGAAAAACCTTAATGCCAAAGATTTACGTCAGGGTGCGTGCAGACGTACGAGGGTGTATGTATTGTTAGGAACAACACAAACACTTCTCTCGCACTCTTAAGAGGGGGTTAAAACCAATAAGAAAAAAGATAAAAATTTATGTGGTTCGGAGCAATAATCTCCTACGTCCACGATCGCAGGGATCTTTCACTATTCACTCACAGATAAACACAGATATTCACAGAAAAGAAGAAGAAGAAAACTGCGGCCCTCCTCTCAACATAAGGATTAGGGCGAAACCCGCATTTGTACAAAATAACATGAATGCCCTTACAGAAGAAAAAATCTATTGGGGGCTAACGCCTCCAAACCCCCAACCTTACGAGTGTTCAATATGAATCAAGTTTCATACACCAACATGTATGTGCTTCTCATAAGAGGGTGCTGGTGCAATATCTACCTGCAAAATGCTAAATATTCAGAACTTTCTTAAAATTAAAGCAAAAAGTTTCTAGACAAGGCATACGGTTCCCTAAATAGTATGTGAACCACTTAGAAGAAATTTTTCCTACAATTTGCAAGAGAAAGGCATATTCGAGGTGTTCCAAACCAAGAGACAAGCATAAGAAGGCTGAGTAGAAAAGCTGGACAGATTTCAAAATCTCTGTTGGAAAGAATGCTCTAATGCTCGCGAGTGTAATGAATTAGCATGCTTCTGTCCTATGTATGCCAACATATTACATCTTGCATGGCTCTCTATCGGGCCTACAAAGTATAAATTTGGAGGTCTGTGAGGTTCAAAATTTATGACGAAACCAAGTCATGGAAGATTAATAACATTTGACTATTGAGAAATGAACGAGCACGCCAACAACAGGAACTTATAGTCTCTAACATCTATGAATTCATATCCAAAGCCTGCACATGAAATATTGGTATGGGAAATTTTGCATTAATCACCAACGATCAGTTATTTCCGTCCGTCGTTGTCTTCTTGATGAAAGGGTCTAGTAGGGAAGTCTGGAAAAGGAGAAGCAAACCATAGGAGTAGTTCATCAAGTCCCACTGCTGTGACGACATGGAAAAATGAATCTGTGATTTTTTCAGCACAAACCCGATTGGATCCAACAGCAATAGGAGGAGAAATTCAAAGAAGACTGAAATAAATTTCTTGATTGGAATCAGTTCCAAAGTAGTCAGCAACGCAAGTTAGAGAAAGAATGAAAGAATAATGAGACGCATACTGATCATTTACATGCAATGTCCCCGAACTTTCATCTATCATGCTCAAGGGCCACACTACACAGGACAGGCGTACGTAGAACAAGTAGGCGTTTCAGGATTCTACAAAGCAGGTAGCAGACATCGGCGCCCATTGATCCCCGAAGCTGGCATCGCTGCCAGAATCCACCAGTGCCAGCCGACTCAGCCTCTGCCGACCCCTGAAAGTAGCCATTCCCGACGGTGTCAGTCACGGTACCAGCCATCAGGCTCGTTGACCACACCCGGCGGGGTCTGTGGTTCAGGTGAGCCAAGTTGAAATTTATATGTAAGTTGTTAAAGTTCTTGAAATTTGAGGGAGGCCCAAAGGCCCCTCCTCTGGCCACCCCCAACGTGACTGACCCAAAAAACTTGTGGTCATTTGAGTTCAGCGTGATACAACAAGCTCGAGTTTGACTTGTTTAACTTAAACATGTAACAAGTTAACTCGATTAGCTCATTTAGTTGCTACTTGTTTAACTATTCTCTCGTTATAATTGAACATTCAATGTATAGTCGAACCAAATCAAATTTATACAAGTCGAGCTCATTTAGTTGCTACTCGTTTAACTATTCTCTCATTATAATTGAACATTCAATATATAGTCGAACCAAATCAAATTTATACAAGTCGAGTTGTAAAAACTAGAATTTGACTCGTTTAATATTTTGACCATACATTTAAACTAAAAAAAACGAGCCAAACTTGAATCAAGTTTTGACGGGCAATGTCAAGCAGAACTGACTGGACTCATTGTGCCAAACCCATTCCGGAAATGCCGCTCAAATGTTTAGTAAAGGGTCCAAAACAAGCCGAGGGGGTCAGTAGTTGGTGGTTCAAATCTGTGGCATGCGCTCCTTGCAAAAGCTGACGCTTTCTCATGGGATCCAACCCATTCAGATTCAGATTCAGGATTTGGCTAAATACATGAGAAATCAGATCCAAATTGTATCCATCCTTACACAATGAAAACTCCATATCTTGCAGACCGTAGGCTAAAGCTTCTCTAGGGTACAAACCGAAACCAGAGGCGTTGACACATGAGGTCAGAGCATCGAGCCCTGACCTCAGCAGTAAGAGAGGAGGGGAGCTTTACTTTAGATCCACATTCTTTGCACTCATATTCTAACAACGTAGAATATTATATTAAAATATTTATAATATATAATTATAATAGATATCTTTATAACAAAGAGAAGTATCGATTAAATACCCCAAGGCACCGATTCTATGACAGATCTCAACTTACTCTCTATTTTTGTGTCTACAACAATTGCAATGGTTTCTTTATATGATGGGCCCCAGTCTCATCAATTTATTTCAATCTTTGGATCATAGTACAAATTTTCATTTCATTTCATGGGAATGGTACGACATGCGGCTTTGGACTTCAGACACAAACCACAAATGTCAGTAGATTATCAAATGGATAAATCCATGTTTTTGCATCTACAGCTCAACTTTAATTTCAACGGGCCGATTGGATATCTAGAATATATATATATATATTATGTATAATAATGATATATCGAGATCATATGAATGAGGGTGATGCTAGTTTGAATGGGAAGAGATGTTAAGTTTGAATGGGAAGAGATGTTAGTTCCATCTAACTGATTGGATGAATGAATCCTAATTGATGATTTACATCGTGATAGTATTAGCGGATGAAAGTTACTTCCGAAGCCAAAAAAAACTCATTTGATGATTCTCTCAATTCCAATAGAATGAAACTCGATCAAATCTAGTATAAATTGGCAATCAAAAGAATAGAACTCATAATAGGTTCTAAAAAAATAAGTAACTTTTGCTTTGGTCCGTATCCTTTTTTTTTAGATTTGCTAGGATTTTTATTGGTTGGAACTTCTAATTATTTTGGTAAGAATCTGATATCCTTATTCCCATCTCAACGAATCTTTTTTTTTTTTCCAACAAAGGGATCGCAATGTATTTCTACAGTCTATTCATTAGCTTCTATTTGTTGTGCACAATTTCTTAGCGTAAATGGCCGTTATGACAAATTCGATAGAATAGAACGAATAGTGTGCATTTTTCGTTGGAGTTCTCCTAAAAGAAATAGTCGCTTCTTCTTTCGGTTTCAGAATACAAGTGAAACTTTCGGTTTCAGAATACAAGTGAAGGAGAGCCTTTTTCCTCACCGTGTCCTTTATATGAAAATTAAGGGCCGGAAAGACATTCCATTGACGTGTTTCGATGGGAATTTAACTCCACTATTTTTTGGGCGTACCAATTGAAGTACTTTTGAAATGAAACAAAACAATCGAGGAATGATGAGACGAGGGCGCGGGAGGGAGCTCCTACCAATTCCCAGGAGGATCTCATGGACAAACATAAAGAGCCCCAGCGCCGAATGGCATACAAAAGGCTCGAAACATAGCATATGAACAATTTTCCCTTTTACCAGGGAAAAGCGATCAGGCTAAAGGCAACAGAATACTACAAGTGCTGGAATTTCAACCCGCGTCTCCAACTTGACACCCTTCGCATATCCTATACCAATACTTTGCTTAAATTGGAATTTTGCTTGTACACGCAGTCTGTTTCTGTCATACACGGAGCACTGGTCTCAGGAACAAACTTGGCAGCCTAAAGTGGCAAAAAGGGAGATAGATTACAGAGCCAGTCTCAAGCAGTGAACATTCAAATTTCCCAGCCAGTCTCAAGCAGCGAAGGTTCAAATTTCAAAGTGTTAAAAGCCTTGTCCATGATATACATCCTTGTGCTCCGAAACAACTACTGCACCACCAACTTTGTTCCAAACAAAGGTCTAGTCAAAAGCCAAAAGAAGAGAGGAAAAAAAAAACATTCATACACATCTACAAATGCTCTGTGATGACCGCATTGTCGCTTCCATGCAGAGACCAAGAACGCTTTTAAGATCTTCTCTTCTTCTTTTCCTTCTCAGATCTTTCCGACGCATTCTTTGTCTGCAAAATATAAGTCATAATCAGTAGAAGAAAAGACCGCATGCAGATCTGCAACTCAAAGTTGTGAAACTAATCAAATCTCTTCGGTTTCCCAAAAATAATGCTTTGCAATTGAATCATATTTCTGACCATGATAATGACCATGCGGACAAAAACAGCAACGAAATCCGTGAAAAGATCCAATGAGTGCTTCATGTAGTCCATGTCCCCTCGATAGGCCCTCTCAATGATCTTTTGTGTATCCACCACCATGTATCCAAGAAAGACAAGCAGCCCAAAATAGAGCTACAACAAAGGAAAAGCAAATACTAATCAAATACGAGCAACCCACCGAAATAGCAGAATGATCTGCAACCTCGGTAAAAAGAAACTTGAAGGCAATGCATCAAGTAGCTTTACTATTGGAAGCAAATGGGATGTGTGTGCACATGTGAGTTGGGTAGGAGAGAGAGAGGATACCTCAAACTTGAAAGTGGCTGTAGAACCGCCAAAAATTGATGAAGCAAACTGCAACCAGAGAAGAATTGAGACGCCAGATGACAGTAGACCTCCAAGGTAGAGGTATTCCCTCCGTCTGGCAACAATTGCTGCTCCCGAAAAACAAGCAAAAGCGATAGACGTTCCCACAAATGCGCTCACTAGAATGCTACAGTAACAAAACGAGGAAACATAAGTTGCTATGACATCATAACCTTGGTAGAAGTAGGACCACACTGCCAGGACCACAGAACCACAAGCAAGCTCATATTAACAGGGTAAGGCAACTTGTGATTGTTTTTGTAAATAATGTTTGCAACTAAGCAAAATTTACAAATGATGCAAATTTACAAAGTACTTGTGAAGACGAAATTGACGCACCAAAGCCAAGTTGCTCTTAGAAACTATACGAAGCATGGTGACTCAAAAGCTGAAGACTAGAGTACACTTGAACATCAAAAAAATTCTGTCATGCAACTTTAAGAAAAGTTTCATCACATTCCCTCGTGAAGTAAGAAAACTATGATCTAACAACAAAACAAGCAACTTTATGAAAGCTAGCACTTCCCGACAGGACAGAAATACCGCTCGTATAAAATACAAATCATCCTTTCTTTCATGCAAACGAATTCCATATTTGTATAATCAGAATTTCTTTATAAAAAAAGTTACAGTTATACATATGTCATTCAGCAGATCAAGAAAATCACCAAAAACTACAAAAAACATAATTTGACCTGCCAACCTCAAACACCAAAAGATGCACCACAACCAATGCGATGTAAAGAAAATGCAAAGCTGCATAACAAATTGCAGATATCACAAAAAAGTATCTTCCAACAACAAGAACCACATTTGGGACGAACTACTCTAGCACATGGATTAGTTTATACACGCAGCCGCAGACAGAAGTATTAGTTATCAACACCATGCAGATGAAATCCAAAGCGGAATTCAATTCAAATAGTTAAGATGACGATATAGTGTGTGATAAACCACTGACAACTTCTTTCAGATCTTTCATCGCACAGATTATAAACAGACGTCACGTGATTTATTTTCCACAGACCCTTCTACGAGTAATAGAGTATGTCTAAAACCCAGCACAAGCAACAAATTCATACCCGATTTTACAAAGCCTTGGAGAGCATTAGGAAAAGAGATGCCTTCGACATATTATATACAACAAATACGGAAGTGAAGACTTACCTAGGATCAATTTGGATGACCACATCAATAAGGGGACCCAGTGTGGCACCTTGACACATAGCAGCAACCATCAAAAGGCCAAACCTTTTCCTCTGCAGCCACAAGAAACAAATTTCCTTTATGAAGAAGATAAGAAATAATAAACAAGAGTCAACACGTTATCATCATGAACAACCACATGCATCTGATCGTGAGATAAGTTTTACCTGGATAACCTATCATAAGGTGAAAATGGTTCACTTCATTTTAGGAACCATTCTTCCGGCTCACTTTAGGGAGAAGGATGATAACTATACAAAGTTTTATGTGATAAAGACACTGAAAAGCTGAGTGAAATTTTATTTGCATGACTGCTTTTAGAAATGTAAGAAATGAGGAAAGAGATATCGCCCTTCTCTCTCATGTTACTTTAAGCTGCCCAAAAGCTTATAACCAAGACATGACACAACCAACAAGACATCATTCTCCAAATTTCAAACCGAAAAGAGAAGGATTCCTCGCTTCACGGCCTACCCCCCTGTTTGGATGGAGGGAAGGAGAGAGAAAGGAATGGAAATGATACCTTCTCATGTGTTTGGAACTTTGGATGGCCAATTAAAGAGGAGGGAAAGGAAAGGAGTAGGAGTTTTTGTGTTTGAATACAAAGGAAAGGAAAGGAGAGGGAGGGAAAAGAAAGGATTACAAAGTGAATTTTCAATCCCTCCAAAGAAGGAGAGATTGGGAGGGAAAGGAAAGGCCGTGTGTTTTCCTTACCGGTTTGCCTTTTTATTATTTTTTTATTCTCTATGCAAAGCAGTAGTGCTTCTCTCTGTTGCAAGATGCCGTAATAGCCTAGTGGGTGCACAGCAGGAGCTATGTATGTTCTGCAACTAGTTGTTGAGGCACGCAATGTTCATGTGACAGAGTATCTACGAGACTGAAACAATCAGCCAAGTCTCTCTATATGCAGGCTAGCAGGCATGCCAATGAGTACATCAGAAAAGCAGCCTAACAGGCTGCCAACGAGTACATGAGAACAAGGTAGAAAGTTGCCTCGTCTCTGTCCCTTGTGGTCTCATGCCTCTTTTTTTTAAATTTTTTTTTCTATGTTTATGTATGTAGTGTTTTGGCTTGTTTGTATTACAGTTTACTTTTCTGATAAAAGAAGTAATATCATTTGAATAATCTGTAGTTCACCTCTTTTTTTTGTGTACATGATGCATATTTTTTAGTTACCCTCAAATTGAAATTCATATACTTTGTAATCACAATATTTGAGTACATAGCTTCCGCTTCTATTTTCCATACCACTCGTACATGCCGTAAGTTTTTTAATGTACTATTTTATTTTTTTAGCCTCAAAGAAACCCCACAAACCCCCAAAAGGAAAGATAAAAATAAAGAAATCCTAGCTATTGTACTTTATAATCGTTCGTTGTTTACAATTCAACATATTTTACTTTCTTCAAATCGATGAATATTTAACACAATGCTTATCTAACCGTGAGTCGCCCAATTCAACTTGTTGGGCAATCCAAGAGTGGTAAAACTATTTTTTATGAACATTGTAAAGTTTTTATCTACAATTATATTTTAACATATTTATTTTTTTAAAAAAACTAAAATTTTAAATATATTTCACAATTAACTCGTAGAAGTTGGGGTCTAATTTATAGACGTTCCTTACATTAGTATACCATTTTAACCCCACCATGACAATTTTGCCTCACTATGCATACTGTGTACTTAGCTCTAACCTCTTAATAGTGAAACTATATGATTCATATAGTTTAAACAAACATGGCTTTTAACAATTCCTTTCATTTCCTTTCTATCCAAACAAGCTTTTATAATCATCCATTTCCTCCCCTTTCCTTTCCTCTCCTTTCCCTCGCCATTATTTTCTCTTCCCTTTCCTTTCTTTTCTTTCGTATGCATTCATTTCTCTCTCTTTCCCTCCATCCAAACAAGCTGTAAATATCAACTTGTTTAGAAAATGAAAAAATAAAAACACAAACTTCAAGGCCGAATTCTCACTCTAGCCCATGAAGAATAAATACAAGTAAACGGCGAAACAAGCTAAAGAAAGACAGTTCTTTCAAAGAAAAATACAAACACCGGAAAGCCCAAAATCGTGCATAAGAAACCTAATTGAGGAAACCGAAACAAGAACAGAAAACAATCGTAGCCACTGGGTTACACCGAATAAATCCAAGAAAGAGAAAAGAAAAGAACGGATAAAATAGGAGGAAGGACCAAAAGTATACCTCTAGAGAAGGATAGGGAGGAGTCGAAAGGAGCCAGATGATGCTTCCCGTACAACCAAAGAACGTCAAGATGCCTCCGATGTTCCACAGAAGGTGGAGATAAACCCCCACTGCCGAGGCCATCAACGCGCAGCATAGTGAAAGATAAACCTATTAACATACGCCCCCGAAAACAAACAAGAAACAGAGGATCAAGGGACGGAATTCTCTTCTCCACCAACGAAATGAGAAAAGAAAAGAAGGGAGGAGAATTCAGGCGAGTCATCGGACTTTACCTGCTTGAGATGATTCTGAACGACCGGTGATATCTGCCTGAGGTTCTTCAGCGAGCCGGAGGACCCCGCCGGAAAGAACGATGCGAACGTCGACATTCCGATCTCTTTTGGGTTCTGATAATTTCCTTCGAAAAGTCTCCCGCGGGGATATTTGTAGGGTCTTGGGGGTGACAATCATTTCCCATTTCTGACCTTATCGAGAAAATGATTCCCCTCCTTCTATTGACGTTTTTGTTTAGAATTAAACGGGACGAAGCCCCATGCTCGTCATTTCATGGTCATCGTGTTAATGGCGGTCCATGGAATTCCATTTCGTATGAAACGCTCTGGAGTTCTCTAGACGCTATCCGAAGGATCCGATCCAGAAAGGGCACGTCCCACTCCCTTCTGAACGAAGAAAACTAGAAAGCGCGGCATGGAAATCGAGAACCTTCCCACAACCCTTCCCAGACAGAAGCTCCAAGCCCAAACAAAATTTGGGATTAAATAGTTAGCCCCTCCGACCTACTGGTCAACGGTCTTAATCCAACAAAATCTTCTCTCATGATCCATGAAATCAATCAGCTGCTGTCACAAAATACACAATTTATGATGATTTTTAATGTTGCTAAACATGAAAAAATCATTCCATGATAGATAGAGGTTGGCTGGCTAATTTCAATATACATATATATATATATATATATATATGAAAAAAACTGAAATCTAAATAAAACCATATAATAAACAGTTAAAAGAAAAAAAAAAGATTATCAATATTTTCGTCATTTCTTATTAATTTACTTATTTTTTTCTTTGTTTTTCTTTTAACCATTTGTTTTAAATTAACAATTGTGACTGATTCTGAGATAACTAGAGTCGTCATTCACTCGTATATAAATGAGTTATCTCTCTCTCTCTCTCTTTATATATATATATATATATATATATATATATATATATAAAAGCTGAAATCTTCCAACCATTTTGAGTTTTGTCCTATCTAAGCTACGCTTAGATCTAAGAGGATGGGAGGTAACGTCTAAACTTACTTAATTAAAAGCATCTTTATTGGATGTGTCCACACTTTTTAAAATAAGTGGATCAGTTTAGAAAATTGCAAGTCAAAATAATAAATATGTAATACATCAGAATAGACTCGAATTAGATGCAACCTTTATCATATATATTCAATTTATCTGATGCTTACATGTTCGGATTTAAATACAAATGAAGAAATGTTAATGCTAAACCTAATTTTTAATTTCACAATTTGAGTTCAATCCAAATTCAACCTTCATTTTCACATCCAAATCCGAACGACATTATGATACCTTAAGGACCGAATTTCGAAACTTATGAATACTGGGTATACGATATTTATTTAAAAGCAGATCTAAATTCGACTGGTTATTTATCTAAACCCAAATTCAGATCCAATCTGTTTTCTTAGTTGGACGCATACCCAATATTTTTGAAGCAGTTTGGTCTGATATTCCACTTATATCCATATACAAGGTCAGGAGTGTATTACAAAAACACTAAGATGAAAGTGACTAATGTAAAACTTTGAAATTCATGTCAATCGTATCAATAGGCATATGAAAAGGACTTATTTAATGCTATTAAAAGCCAAGTCACTATTTTGATCCAACACAAAAATAATCATATTATTTTTGCAGTCCCAAAAAAAAAAAATAATGTGATAGCTCAACCCTAGTCGGGCCATCAATTGGGTTGTTCGAGTGGATTTAACTCGATTGCATGTGAGTTGAGGCACCTCAAGACGGCCGAGCTTCGATCCAAAGTCGTCAGATCCAAAATGAAGTATCCAAACCTAGATCCAAGACGATCCATAAGTGCTATTCCTTGACGTCCTGAGGGCCCCATCTTGTAGTCCAACATCGTATCTGTCATGCATTTGCGAGAATAAAAATCAAAGCAAAGTATCTAGAAATCCAAATCCAAATCCAAAAGGCCAGATCAGGTTCTCGAACTGCTTCCAAGCCCGTGGCCTTAGTAGAGGTGAACACAAGCCGAGTCGAGCCCGAGTTCAGCCAGCTCGAACTTGGCTCGACCCATGAAACCTCGAGCTCGATAATAGCTCAGCAAAAGCAACTCGAGCTCGACTTAGCAGTTATGTGTTGAGCTCGAGCTCAACTCGATTAAAGCTCGACAAACTCGTTTGAATATATGCCTATTACTTTGCCATAAATCTAGTTCGACTGTCGTTTAAATACATGGCCACACTCTAAGATTGATTTTATCTCCAGCCTAAATGCATGCAGTTAATTTGTCAAATGATCTAAGTAACATTGCTTGTTGAGTCTAAAACTCTAAATAACTTGAGTTGTACAAAGTCAAGGTAGAACAAGTTCAAACTTTTGCCAATAATGAGGTAGCCCTCGTTTTTTGATAGTTTTGAGAATTGTGGAAAAAGGGAGGGACCCAAACTGTAAATTAATTTTTGTCTGGTTGTAGTTATTCCGGAGGAGACCGTTAGCCCCGTTCGCGCGCGTCTCTACTTGTTGCAACTGCCAACTGGCAAGCTGTTGGTATCCACGAAAGCTCCCATCCAATAGAGATACGACACGTCGCGAGGGTCAGACATTTCTGACACTTCCTCCCTGGTGGCTCCTATTCCTCAGGGGAAGAAAAATTGAAAGAGAGTTCACCTTTTTTTCTCCTTAGAGAAAGAGAGGAGTCCTTCCTTTTTAAGGGTTCGAGTGCGAGGAGTGGCCGTGAATTCCGAAGCTGACCGCCGAAACGGGGGGGCGCTCCTCTTTTCCCTTACCTGAGCGGCGTCGTCTTTTTCTCCTTCTTCGTAAGGCCCCTTTTTTCTTGATTTTTCCGTTTCCTTCTCGGCAGTTTTTCTGTTTAATCGGCGATTTCTCGTTCAAACGAGCTCTTGAATGCGGAAAATGGTGGATTGACTGAAAGTCTTGAATTTGATTAGGGTTTTGACGCGCTTCTTCAGCTATGGGAAGCCAGATGGTCTCGATTTTCCCCGAAGAGCTTAGCTTTGCATGTAAGTTTTAATGTTGAAGAACACTTTGTCTGTCTTTTGCCTCTCTTTTCCTTGTTTCCCCCCGAACTCTGCGTATGTTTATCAAAGATTCTGAGGAGCTTTTGTGATATGACCTTTGGTGCATGGGCTTGATCGACGAGCGCCTTGCGACATGTAAATATTTTCGTAAAAGTAGAAGTTTGCTTCTAATGATCTTTTTACTGTAGACTCCTTTTGTGTAAAGATATGTTATTTCTTTGCCTAATTGAGCTTGCGTTTGTGAGACCAGATGCGCTTCTTTGTCCTATGTTTAGGTGTGAGCTTGAATGCTTCTGCATACTTGTGAAGCAAACAATTTGATTGATTGTCTTTTTTGGATTTGGCATTCATGAAGGACATTCTCACGGCCTTGATGTAAGACGTGCTATTATCAAATTTGAGGCATCATCAAAGTTGTTTACATGAGCTCCGATAAAATGTTCAGTTTGACGTGCCATTCGTCTAGGTAGTTCAGTTTGGCATGGACATGCACCGCACCCATTTTAATGTAAGACCAAAAGGAATTTTACGTCATTTACCAGCTTAGACTGTATAGCTTGAACAGAGTCTTGGTTCATTCTAGCGACTATAAACGATCTGTTATAGCTGTTGGATGAGTTGTAATTGTAAGAGAAATGCATAAATTCCTTATATCCTTTAGTATGGAACCCTTTGATTATCTAGGTTTCAGTGCCTGGTGCGTAGTAATTGGCAATGAATTTGCTAACTAGCCAAAGTTATGGCGCTTAAGTTCTTTCTAAATTATTTGGCTTACCATGGAGATACCTGAAATTCGGATGCTTTGATCAAAGGCATAAGCAGTATTTTATCTTCATGACTGACTGAGCTTAATCTCTAAATGGATATTGACAGTTGAGCTGGACAAGCAGAGCTATTGCAATCTAAAGCTAGTAAACAACAGTGAACATTATGTTGCTTTTAAGGTACTAATAAATCTACGGGTGAAGTAGATTGTTTCCTTTACTATTTGCAATTTATATGATCAATCTCTGCTATACTCCATCATGTTTACCTTCAGACACTAACAACCGGCACATCTGCTAATCAGAAGTCAGCGGTCATGAAGGTTAACACAAGCATCAAATTAGCTCTTTAGAATCCAAACTTTTTTGGCAACATGAAATATGAAAGAAATAGTGTATCTAGTATTTTCAATGCTTTGTAGGAACTAACAAGTAGAGAACATACAAAACATAGTAAATAGCATTTTCTCTCCAATTGTACAAACATTAATCATATAAACTTTTTTCTTGTAGCTTTTCAGCTTGAAAGCATCCAGTACTAATTTATGATGCTTCTCTTTTTGCTTATTATGCATAACCATTGCACTCTAGTTACGGATGCTAAATTGATTTTTTTTCCAACAGATCAAGACAACTGCCCCAAAAAAGTACTTTGTGCGTCCCAATACTGGTGTAATACAACCATGGGATACAGTTGTAATTTTAGGTAATGAAACTTAACACGGCAAAGATTTTGGTTGTCTTTTTTATTCTGGTTTCTAATAATTTTCTGTTGTTGCTTATCCATTCTTTTCATTTTGCTTGTGGCTTTCAAATTCAAGTCACTCTTCAAGCACAGCGAGAATATCCACCTGACATGCAATGCAAAGATAAATTTCTTGTACAGAGTGCGAGGGTGCCTCCTAATATAGACCCGGACGAGATTCCTCCTGAGACTGTACGCTGTTTCCTTCTTCCATAAAGACTCTGTTGCTGTTTTGTTTGTCTTTGCTGGATGTCATGATTGTGTCTTTTACAGTTCAACAAGGATAGTGAAAGAAAGGTGGAAGAATGCAAGCTTAAGGTTGTTTACACTGCTCCTTTGGCAAATGGTCCACGAAGCTTAGAAGACCATTTGCTATTTCATTCATCAATGTCACGGAGCTCAAGGCATACTGCTGATAGTAACTCTGTGAGTTCTACCTACTTTGACTTCACCATCTAGATGCATAGAGCCCCTTTCTCTTCTCTTGTATAAGTTTCTATGTACTTTGATTGATCTCATGACCTTGGCTTTCTGTTTCTCCATTCCAGATGCACAGTGTTGGAAGCTCTGAGGAGGTGACAATATTTTTTTTCTTGCTTGCCTTTCTTATTGGACGGATTTTTGTGCACTATTGGACTATTATATGTTATTTCTAAAGCTTTTGCATATATTGTTTCATGTGTCTGGATATTCAAGAACTACATATGGCTCTGTTAAAAGCTGATGATTGATTTGAAGGTGGTAGTTCTCAAAGTGTCCTCTTATGATGGTTCCTCTGGTGAAAGTGAAACTCAAACATGCAGTGAAGAGAACTTTCTTGTTTTTCATGCTTAGGTTGATGGTTGCACTTGATATGCCAGGCATAATGCAAACTTATCATTCTACTTCTGACTTCTTGATGCATCTCTATGTGATCTTACACATTGTAATACGGCATTCTCCTTTGGGTCCTGTTGTCTAGGTGGTCTTCCAATTTTAAGCTTACTTGTTTCCAAAAAATGAAATATGTCCATGAACTCGATGCACAACATTTGGATCTCCCAAGCACCCAAACTTTTTATTCAAAGATGAAGTGACTTTGAAGTCTACATACGGATGTGGACATAGTTGATTTACATGGAAGAGATGGAGCTTAATGTTTACAAGAATCCATGGCTTCAAACAGATGGGTCCTAAGTTCTTGGGACCTGATTTAGATGCTATGCTGCTCCCTTGCTTGGACCTTTGTTGTCAGAAGTTTCCACCTAGCTTGGAAAGTTGGCCCGGGAAAGCAGAACTAAGTTCTTCAGAAAACAATTTTTTGAAAAAAAAAACTTTTTTCGTTTTAAAACTATTCAAATTAACTTCCAATTTCCGCTTCATATCGACTCAGGAACTTTCTTTTTTTCTGTTGACTTCCTGCACCATTTCTTAATTATGCTTCCGCATTGCAACCTTGGTCTTGACAATGTTCACATTTTAGGAGAAATGAGTACCTACAAAGTGCAAGGCTCATGATTTCTAGGAAATGAGAAGTGAAATTGGTCATCAACCCCAATTACCTGGGGAAGAAGCCCAATTCACAAACTTTGGATTCCATCCATTGCATTGGCAGCCATTTGTTACACCAATTTCTAAGTGATTCTTTGATGACTTTCATGATAGCAACATTGAACATCTGAAAGCTTATATTAATGTATATGATATAGTTCCTAATACAGCTCTGAATTTTGTCCAATGGTCATTACTTCGTTGCACAGCATGCATTTTTTAGCTTCCACAGAATAGCAATTCATGCCTTTCGATGGTTGCTTATTTGCCTTCACTATGTTATGTTGCCATATCTATTGCAGACCACTAATAGCACTTACCCGTAACTTTATGTTTGTAGCATGATGTAAAAGAAGTTCCTGCATTTTGTCACAAATAATACGTGTCCCTCTGCTTTAATTATTGGGAGCCGTTAATTTTTAACAATGCAATTTCTAAAGTAGGGTACCGTTTGTTCTGTCACATTCCTTATGTATATACAACTTTTGGTCTCAATTTTCTTCATGGTGGATATTTTCTCTTCTATTTCAACAAATGCTGCTGTTTTTTCAGAGTCAGGCCATGATCCACTTGAGGGAGGAAAGAGATGCTGCTCTTCAGCGACATAGGAAGTTGCAGCAAGAGCTGGTATAAACATGATCCATTACCTTTCTGTTCGTTCCCTTTTTTTCATTGTCCAATTATAAGTCCGCCATACCATGTGATGAACTACATTTTCATTTTAGCAGCTAATTGAATAGCGTTTTTTTGCTCTAACAACTGACTCTTTATGATGGATAATTTTAGGAGATGCTGAAGAAAAGCCAACTCCAGAGAAGAGCAAGTTTCTCATTAAAGTTGATAATCATGGTCGGCCTTGTAGGAATTTTGATTGGGTATATATTAAGCCTTGCATGCTCTATACGTTCTAGTGAAAAAGCACATGATGAGCTATGAAGTCTTTCCAAGTTTCGAAATCAGCCTACATGAAAGGGGAGGTATCATACATCCCCCTTATATGTTTTTGGTTGCTTATGGTTCTTCCATAATGCAACTTTTTCTTCTTGTGAGCAAATGGGTTTTTTCTTTTTTTTTTTTTCTCACTGGATGTAAATTTGCGTTGTATTTGATTGATAAATTTGCTTCATTTATGTAAGTCAAATGCCAAATAACTTCTATTATGTAAAGGAAATATTTATGCGACAACAGGCGTCTTCTATACAATCTGGTTGGCATATCATGGTTCCAGGTTGTTTTCCTAATCCAATATGGTTCATGTACTCACCACAAATGCAAAATTTTGATCCTTGATTCATGTATTCTATCACGAAAATCATATTGGACTATAAAATGGTTCTTATGGCTGCTGTAAGCTGTTAAACCACCATGAAAGTGTTTCCTGAAAGATAAACACATTAGGCTAGGATGCAACTGCTGTAAGCCGTTAAATCACAAAGAAAGTAACCCAAAGAAAAAAAGGGATTTGTCCTAAAAGCTGCGGATTTGAAGGGTGCATTTGTCAATTACAGCAAGACGGGGACGACAATATCAGCCTTCTGTCGGTGAGACCTTTTCCTTTTTTGCACTTTTTTGTATCTTCAACAGACAAAGTTATCAAACACACAAGCAGGCTGCTTAATTGCCTGAACATGGTGCCTTCCTGACTTAAGTATGTGTACGCTTTTAAAAAAGGAAAATTAGAATGACAAACTTTTTCAAAAATTACAGATGATATCTAAAAATTCCTCGAAAGATGACTGGTCCCTTATACTGGTTGTGGTTTGCCTCTGTCCTTGACATGCCAAAATCTTCACACACACACACTCTCTCTCTCACACACATAACATATTTTTCTGTGACTTTTCTCCTTTTCAGAATTCAAGTTCTCTCTTTTTCCTTTGGCGCAAGCACTTTCTCTTTGATGAGATTTTATTTATGAAATTTTTATGAAAACATACACAAGTTTTGATAGAATAAAAAACGTGCTTACGTTTTAATTTGTATCATTTAGCCACATATATTGTATAGGAAATAGGTGGTTCAATCAAAGAATTCACGCCTAACCATATTTTCCTTATATCAATTAAAACTGGACCATGTTTTGCTATTTTAGCCCTGTGGCGAGCGACACAAATCCCTTCACCTCCTTTAATTTGGAGGCTTTAGGCCACCCACCAAGCCAGGCATTACATTCCCTTCTGGGCAGCCTTACAACACCCATTGCTAGCATCGAGGTACCTAAGATCATGAGCTCCAAGGATTTCAATATTTCATGAACTTGGGTAAACATCAACCTAACAAATAGCAAAATTGTTTGAGATTTTTATGACCTTGGTCACGAAGACAAACAGAAACTAGTTAAATTTTTATTCTTCAACAGTGGCCATACAAACAGAGGCAAGTGGCCAGAAGATATCTTATATATCTTGCTCATGATCAAAGATATATAAAGCTAATAGAACTGTCATGCATTTCTATGATTGTTGATATTTGTAAATTTAAAATTATAGGGGACCCCTGCCAGGCATGCATGACAAGAAACAAATCCTTGAGTCTGGAGGTTAGCTTGTCTCCACTAGAAGGTGTTTAGATGCAACATGCACCTTAGGTGGAAGAAACTCTTATTTCCAGCACTACCAAATTCCTGATCACCAAGATGATTAAAAAGAAACCCAAAAAAGGAGAATAAAATATGCTAAGAAATGGATTTAATGACTGGCTGACAGCAGACATGACAATGCTACAAGGAAAAAAAAAAGAGTCAAGAGGGCCAGCCTTTGGTAGCAATATCATTGTTAGGTTGGAAATTATTCATCTATAGGTGCATTATATTTTGAAAATCATAAAATATGTCATTTTGGTTAAAACTTGAATTCCTATTCCCTAGCTCCTTCCTATCATATATAACGCCCTCTGGCCTGTTCTCTCTTCCCACACTCCTGTTGAAACCATCCAAGTCTCTTCGTAGCCATGGCCCCGAAGAGTGACATGCTTGTGCTAGCCGTTTCACTGGCATTGCTAGCGTCTGCCATGGCTCAGTCCCCTGCCCCTGCACCAATTACATCCACTGCAAGCCCACCTTCTGCTACACCTCCGCCTGCTACACCACCGCCACCAGTAGCATCACCACCCCCAGCCACATCTCCTTCTCAGGTCCCATCACCAGCGCCGTCAGTTACACCACCACCTTCACCTCCTGCTCCCAGCATTGCACTTCCACCAGCCTCCCCAGCACCTGCATCGGGAGCTCCAGCACCCACTCCAGGTGGCCCTGCCCCTACCCTTGGCTCACCTGCATCCTCTCCTACGGCCACGGCTTCACCTTCTCCGGCGACGCCTGTATCGAACCCCGACAATTCTGGTGCCTTCGCACCATTTGCAAGCAAAGCAGTGCTGGTTCTAGCAGGAGGGTTCATGCTACTTGTCTAAGCCAAAGCCTCTCCCCCTCAATGTACTGCTGTGCGTTCTTTTTCTTTTTGGTGGCCTGCGTTTTCCTTGTGTACTTGTTGAGCTTCGGACAATGGGTGATGTAATTCTTGGATGTAACTATTTAGTTACTAATGTACTTCCCTTTCATTCATTTTGTTTCACAATCAAAGAAAATTGAGCAATTGAGGGCTCTCAAGAGGTCATTGTTCTAGCTATTATACTCACACCTAAGCCTGATGAGAAGGATCGATCCCCTACGCCTCTTACCTTCATATTCAAAATTGGCACTCATTTGAAGATTTGTTCTTTGTACATTGTTTCAGTCTCACTGATTCACTTTAGTCCACTTAGTTACGATCTCAAATTGCTGAAATCTTATTTACGTGCCCACATTTCCATTAACTGAAATTGCATGCGCGTGTTCTAGCAAATAGAATTAATGCACAAGTATGGATTTTTCGATATGCTTTCTCCTCTAAAACGATCTTAATTTTGTTGGTGCAGACCAAAGCGCAGTTGGACATTATTCACTTTCCTTGATCAATCTGCAAAAACAAGAAAACCAAAAGCTTATACCATGAACAGTGAACTAATGAACTGCACTTAGATCGCAGACCTCGTCACGCATCGATTGGTTCGCATTTCTAAATGGATTTGATGTCATCCAACCATTTTCAATGAAAGTGGTGCACCCAAATGGAAAAAAAGAACATTGTTGACGCTGATCACAATGGCAAGTGGCAACCAACATCCATTACCAAAATGGTGGTGGAGATTTTAGTTGGTTTGGCTGATTATATAATCTGCTGCCGATTTTTTAACAAGCCTCGAAGATTGTGAAGCCAGTAGGCCGGCGGCTTCACATTAAAGCCAGTATAAGGCTTGACGGAGAAAGACTATGAAGCCAGCAGGAAATTTAGAATCTTGTAGGATAGCGAGCGGAAAATTATTTTTCTTAATGTTTTTTCTTTAGGAGTTGTTGGTTGAGAGATATATTTCAATGGTGGAACCATGTGACGTTGATGAGTTGTGGTGAGGGTGGCGGGTAAATAGGGACAACAGAAAGAGGAAGGACAGAGAGAAGCACATGGTCCATTCCTACACCAGCCATAAACTAGTAGTGTTTTAGCGAACACCTTGGATCTGTCCTCTGAAGATCAAGCTACTTTAAAGGGCCAAAGCTTGAGATGCTTGATATATATATATATATATATATATATATATATATATATATTCTCTTGGTGAGGTATAGATTGCTAAGAATACGAATAAGGATTCTGATCTCATGTAGACTCCTCAATCTTTTAAAATAAAATTTGGGAAAATTTTCTTGTTTTCTGACCTACCATGCAGATAATTTGGAAAGGAACCGTATGTAATTATGCTAATAACAGCCACACTATTTGCAAAAGCTGTAACAAGGGCCTGAAGAAAACTACTCCCATAACCTGATAAAACTAAGAAAGTTAGCTACAACTGCAAGAAGATAATTTAGTAAAAGAGGGTAACATTGAAATAAGTCGCTATTTTTCAGGTTAAGGGAAGATCATTTTAGGCCCTTGTTGCTTCTGCTCTATACTTTATGTACAGTGAAAATGTAGGCCTGAAAATAAGATTTTCCTAAAATTTAGAGATAACGTATATGTATATACGTACATACGTAAATACTAGAGAAGCATACAAGTTCTCAATTCTCATTCATGTCGGTTGACATTATTGAAGGCTTTCTCTCCCAAGACATCAGCTGTCTCTCTCTCTCTCTTGCTTTTGTATATATATTTATATATGGTGGTTGCAGGAAGAATCTAGGTCGACTCTTTTTGTCGTCTTCATCTCGTCGGCATCTTCAATTCTTTAACTCGTCATTAAGGACGGATATTTGATCACAGTATGAAGAAGTCATGAAACAAAGGATGGCAGTAGCGATTTTGATTTATCAAACTGTGATTCTTGGTTGCAGAGATTTGTTCTTCCAGTGACATTTGCAGATCACATGCAGCAGCTATTTTGTTAGTGTAGCACATAATTGTTACTATATTGTAGTTACTACTTTAATTCAACGGAAGATCTTATAAAATGTGGCGATCACAAGGCAAAGCAAACATGCCATCAAGGATTGGTAAATTTTTTTGATATCACATGCTCGCACGCATTGCTCCAACGCACAGTTGATAGAGTAGAGGACCCATTAACATGATTGATCCCGTGCTGATATCGTCAACAGTGTCCGTCTTTGCAACTGATGGTACCAATGCATAATGGCGGTTTCTGCCATATATAATCACTAATTGCAGGGACCCTTACCTTGAGACCAGCTGGCGAAAGGCCCCTTTCGGTTATCGTGAAGAAATATACATAAAAATTTGAAGGCACCCACAGAGTTTTTTGTTCCATTTCGGGCGTTCATGGCGAAGGGCAGTTTTTAATGTTCTTGGCATCCATGTTTGACAGAGCATGCTCCACAGAACACCTTATTTTTATAAGAGGTGTTCTGCGCGACAATCAAATGATATATAAGAGGAACGTTTGATTTCTCGTTATTGGGACGCAGGAGGCAGGACGCTCGGGAAGACCGATTTCTGACGTCCCAAAAACAGGAAGATCAAACGTAGCGCCGTTATAGGGGCTGCTTTTGTGTCACCAGTGGAACAAGTGCTCCACTAAATGCATCCGATGTTCCCGTTATTCCACCATCAGATGTAAATTCCACAGGCGGTGAACCAAACGTCCGGAAGGAAGGTACCAAGCCATGGAGTGATGCATTTTGCCTTGAAGCAAAGACATACTTAAGAAACCACCTTCTATCGACAATCACAATGGGCCCAACTCTCCAGAAATTTTCTATTTCTGGCGATAATTTCCGGCTATCACCAACATTGCGAAGGACAACATGAAGCCTGATGTTATGTTTTTGTCCCCATACTTACCAGTCCCCCTCGTTTTCATGTTGCTCTTAATCAAATCAGACTCTATAGATAAGATTCTCAATTGGTAGATCTTAGAATAGAAACATATGAATTCGGGTTTTCAAATTTTGACAACAATAGAAGATTGTTAATTACGATAAATTTCAACCTGCAGGGTGGATTGCGGCCGTTTGAAGATTGGGTTTCACGAAATCAACTATGTAGGTAAGAGATGGAGTCCAATTTGATCAGCACAACCTGCAATAATGAAATTTTGAGAGCGGAAATAAAGATAGAACTGGTAACGGGGATGATTCAATCAGGCGCAGGATCGCCTCTGTGCTCAGTAGGTAATGGGGGGATCAACCATCCATAATGACACATGAAGGCAACGGTCCTTTGAATTATCTTTCTTACACAACAGCAGGAAGATGCTGCTGATCCTTGGAAGCCACAACGGAGGTTCAGTTGGACATTTTCTACATGAACGGCATCAAACCGAGCAACCTTTCTTATAATACATTTTCAAGACCTCATTGATCCTTGAAGGCCATACCAAAACAAGAGGAATATAGAGTACAACTTAGACTGAAATACCAAAATTTTTTTGTATAATAAAACAAAAACGGTAGCATGGTGCTTTGATGGTTGATCTTCTATCTGAAAAAGACAAAACCTCATATTATCATACACTTTGTTTCATCTGCTGGACCTCCGCCGTCGTCTCCGGCATTCAAAGCAGTTGTTACAGGTGGTATGAAGTTCCACTGCTCTATTTTTGCTTCCCTGGAACTTTTCTGGTGAAATATTAAGCTCTTGGATCAGAACTTGGCGCAGCTTCTCATTCTCTTCAGTGAGTTCTTCAATGAGTCTTTGGTGCTTCAATAACTGAAACAAGGTGCACAATATATTGAGAGAGAGAGTTTGATCTCAATAAACATATAAATGCTAAGACTCCAAAAAGGCATAAAAGATTTAAGGCACACATGATATACATGCGTTGCTTAAAGCAGCATTGTTACACCTAAAAACAACTTGAACATGCAAGCACGTTAATGATAAAGGCCTCCAGCCTAAAAAACAACAGAATGAGAAGCAAAGCATCAAAACAATGTTTGATGCACACAAAAGTTCAAGAATAAGATCATCACAGGCATCCAAGGGAAACCAAGCAAGGCAAATTAATGCATGCACAATGTGCTTACCTGGAAGAAATATCATTTTGATAGCCCAGCGATCAGGGAAATCAAATTCACGTTGAAATATGCATGAGATGAGGACTTGGATAGGTTTGCACGGTTTCATGCAAAATAGACTTTACAAACAGCAAAACTTAAGTTTAAGTTGGCAAAATAAACCGTGGAAAACTTCTGTTGAACTTACCACTTGAAAGGCATTGTTCTCTAACTGTAATTTACTTGCCTGCAAGATGCAGAATGCCTCAAATAAGTTATAAGAGCATATATCAAATAAGGCAGTGGAGAAAGGAACATATCTTCAGTTTATAGTACTATCATACAGAAGATCTAAACTTATCCGATGAAAAAAAGGTGATATAATCTATGGGAAAGAAGAAGATCAAGTTATGACATGAGCTCCAGGAATTGAGGCAAACAAAGAACAGCCCATCCTTACTCTTCTTTCCAGGAATTTCAAAAATGAACTGAAGCCTCAAAATCTAAACAATAAATAGCAACAGTTATGGATGCGGTAGCCTGCACTCCAGTTCTGCTGTCAGAAATCTATATTGCTACGCTATATAACTTGTGAATTATACATTCCTAATCCACCCCTATTAATTAGGCCAGCAATGTGGATGAGATTTACGTCACTGAAAGAGCAAGTCACATACACTCTACCATATTAATCTCACAATGCCTTTGCAGTTCAAATTTAGGCCCCAAAACAACGAAAGTCTGATACAAGATGATAAGTCAGGTCAGGTGGAGAAAATAAAGAATAGCATGCATTCTCAACCAGAAAAAGAATCACATAGCAGAAATTAAGAACAAAAATAAAAGGAATTAGCATAGCATCAGAATCATAGAAAGTAGTAGTGCTAGAAAATCGGATTCCATCCATACCTTATCTACCTTTACTACATAGCAGCAGTGAAATGTTTTGGCTGTCTGCTAATTTCATAATACCCTAATTAGGAGTTCGTTTTCCAAATTACCCCCTCCAGAATATCTGAGAACAGCTATCCTAATAAGGCTGCGTTTTTGTGGGCTCTACTTCTATCGATTGTGCTTACCAATTCATTGAGCGGCAATTCCTTATCATCTTGGAAAAGAGAATTATCTTGATAATTGCTGACGACTTTGCTAGTATTACCACCAAGAGAAGCTTTCGATAGATTGCCTATCTCATCTTGAAAAGAAGAATTATCTTGATAATTGCTGATGACTTTGCTAATGTGACCACCAAGAGAAGCTTTGGAGAGATTGCCTGTCTGGCCAACTGAACTTTGTTCTACATTTTCTGCAGCTCCAGAAACCATCTGTAAGACATTTCCGCTTCGAGTTTGACCTCCTAGATAACCCATATTGCTCTGCAATGCTTGTGAGGCAAGGTTTTGGCCCGCAGAAAATCCAGGAATACCTCCTGCACTCTTCATCATCTTAGCAATCATTTGCTGGCAAGTGGCAAAAACATCAAAATATGTTAGATAAACTGATAGAAAGAGTATGCATGCCACCATGGGGGAAGAGAATGCACTAATCTACCTCAAAACGAGATTGAATCTGATTGATCACTCCAGGCTTCAAAGCAATGCCTGTCATTCAGATACATGACTGTATTACAGGTCTATTATGCAAGAAGCACAATTGACACTCATCAATTAATGGCCTTATTAACTTCATAAAATAGGCAATTTTTAAGATACTGTGCAATCTTTTTAGTGAGACCATATGGAAACAGCTTCCCTCAAAAGATCAATATTTGGTCAATCGTACATATCTGAATGCTATGAAAGATTAGAAATAACTTGCGTGACTGAAGAAGTTATGAAAGGTTATATCTGCAGCTTTTCAGTTTACAATTTAACCCTTATTAGTTTGTGTGTTTATGTGTACAACTAAATTATATGGTTTCGATGTGTTTGCATGATGTGAACATGGTGCCTACAGATAATAATTTCATATTCATCAGCTTCCAAAGCACCATCCTTTCAGCCAAAAACAAAGCAGAGCACCAAGCCTTTCCTTTCTTGCTGCAATAAAGCTTGGTAACTAAGTTTGGAATAAGAAAATTAGCTCATATCAAGTTTGGCATTAACTCCTTCCAAATTTTCTCTAGTAGGAAAAAGATGGGGATAGGTCCCCATGTTTTATTCGAAATAATAAATAGCAAAGTATAAAAATAGTACTAAAATATGAAATAACTCAAAGAAGACAAATCCCAACTCTGGGGATGGTCTGGCACAGTAATGCAATCTGATTCTTGTTGTTGACAGTAACTAGGATTCTTACAGGTCACCCTACTGCAACACAACCAATCAACCTATATAGGGAAATTTTGCATTTCAACAACCTTTCTTTAGAACAATGAGGAGTTTTGGCTATTAGAGCTTCACCCCTTATTAATGGAGAAATAAAAGAATCTTAACTGAGGTTCCGTTGTCTATCCTCAAACATACAAATTTTATGCAACTGAACCAGTTTGGACTTCCAATGACAGCACAGCCACAAGTTAAAAGTGTCAAAAGGATTTAATCTCCAAAATTAAACATTCTTCCAGTAATTCACAAATGCTGTCCACTATATCAGAAGATTATACTTTCTCATGGCATTAATAAACCATCTACACCTCCATGAAAGGAGAACTATTAACGTGTAGATGCTAGAAGATTATCGCGGAGAAATACCAACACCAAAACCATGACCAATGCCAACTCCACAGCCCACGCCAGCTTCAATGTTCTTCATTCCCAACCTTCTCAACTGAATAACAAGGATAAGGACAAGTAACCACCAGTCAGATATGATTTTTTTCTTTTTGTTAAATGAATAACATAACAAACAAAAGGGTAACTTAAACACCACAAGGTCGGGTTGCTAAAAAGGTGTCTTACAGCGCTGTTCACATGAACACCAACGCCAGAAACGGCATCAGTTGCACCCCTCGTGGCGCTCATTACTTGGCCAACCATTGGAATTCCACCTGATACAAACACAAAAGATTAAGCTGTACGGATTTTCTAAATGCGAACATCTGAGTTCCAGAAAATGTCCCAGGAAAATGTAGTGAATAAAAAATGTGGAGCCATGGACGTCCATAGCTATCTATTTTCTTGACCAAAAAAACTATCTCTGCCATAGGAGTCTTCAACTCAGTATAAAGTATAAACACATGAAGTCAGAGTTTGGAACTTAAGAATGCAAGCAAAGCTCTAACAGAAACAACTTGCCAGCGAGACTCGCCCCATAGGTGATAGGCCATTAAATATATGCACATAGATCTGAAATACGGTTAAAAAGACGCAAGAAAAAATTCAACAATGAGTATAAGACACGCCGACGGAAGCATCACCACCATGCTGGGTTCACTAAACTTCCCATTAAAGAACCTACCAACAATTTTTTTCTTGCTTCAATACGTGCTAAACACATCCATAACCGCATTAGACATTAAAGAGCTATTTTCTTAGCTCACTCTTCCCAGATTATCTTTTTTTTCTCAAAGGAAGAAGAAAGAGAAGAACACTTCGTGCGCGATGCAGAAAAAGAAAAGAGAGAAACGTGAGATTGGTACCTAAGTTTATGGGACGCCCAACTCCGATACCAATCCCGCAGCCAACGCCGAAGCCTGTGAAAACCTGGCCCACTTTGAAACTGAAAGGATTCTCCAACACCAAGCCTCTTGAACCCTCCATTGGGGACAGAAAATAGTATCTGTTTTGCTTGTTTGCTTCTTCGTTAACTGACTAGTTCTGACCTCGCTACTAATGGCGGCGAATTCCCATGGCCGTTCCGAGTAAGAGCTACAGAAGCTATTTATTATCTGAGAAGGCCTCATCGCAACCGAAGGGGAAGCAAGAGGGAAACCAACACCTGAGCCGCTGCGCGGCTACCTAACAAAGACGCTGAGGCTCTCTCTCAAAGACCGTGCGGTTTGGGGATCGGTTGGTGAAACTGGTTCGGTTCGGTAGACCTCAACCGTATCGTACCAGTCAGGCCGGTACATCAACTTAGGAGCGTTAATAGTTTAGATTTAAATCAGAAACCCGATCGAGGTCAATAACGTAACTTTTCGCCACTTTGAGTCTCAAATGCCACAAAACAGCGTTCAATTGAAGCTGCAACAGATGGATGGCCTACTTGCTTTTCACACATCTAATCTTGTTTTTCCCCCTTTGAGGATGAGAAGCAGTGGCAATAAGAGAAGAACCTGAATCTATATTCCAGTCATGTCACTTAACGGCCGGAGCTTTCCATGTTGTTGTCTTAGTAAAGGATGGTTTTTACGGCTTGCTACTGGCACATTATGTCTTTGTGGGCATCCTCTATTGCATCCCAATTCCCAAGAATCAGGTGAAGTTTGGTGTCTCCTCTGCCGATGCTTTCTTCCTTCAACTTTAAAGTTGACAGATGAAGAAAGTTTAAGCTTTCTCTGTCAGGAATTTGATTGCCTGTGTCTAGTCATGTGGACAATCTTTACATGAGGTAAAGGTTATTCGGACGATATAATAACAGATCCAGTAAGCGATGTGGTCCTTGAACAACAATAACAAATACATATTGGTAGCTACACTTCCCAACCAATACCAACTAACGCGATGCAATATAAGTATCTGTGCATTTTCCACAATGGGTGCCAAGTTTTCGTTTCGATTCATCACTAAAATATAGTGTTCTACACAACTACCTTGGACTTACAGATCAGGAGAATACATGAAAATAAAATGATGGCAGGTGCACACTCAAGCTGTGTATTTGAACTTTGAAGCAACAAATTCTGAAAAGAAAAACCAAAGAAGGAATCCCATTCCATGACTCGCAGAAACCAACAAATTCAGGCCCATGCTGAACTTCTAAGTAAGCGTCTAA
Source organism: Nymphaea colorata (assembly GCF_008831285.2). Classification (NCBI taxonomy): domain Eukaryota; kingdom Viridiplantae; phylum Streptophyta; class Magnoliopsida; order Nymphaeales; family Nymphaeaceae; genus Nymphaea; species Nymphaea colorata. The sequence continues at coordinate 21,901,538 of NC_045141.1, forward strand.
ATCTTGTTTTGGGGAACAGTGACACCAATGAACCTATCAGAAGCACTGTCATCGTTGCTACCCATGATGATAACAACCCCTTCACCATGAAAAGGCTCTATCAGATATGAGACACGCACTGGTTTGCTGTTCCCCTGAAAATCTACTTCATAAGGGCTTAAGGCATCCCAATTGGTGGCTGTCAACCCCTTACTGATGTCGCTCTGTTCCTTGGATAAGCCTTCAGAATCCTCAGCAGTTAGGCACAAGCTGACTTTTTTACTTCTCTTGTCTTTAGAGCTGAATAATGAGAACGCTGCTGATGCTTCACCTGCATAATTCTGCTTAGCTTTATCATAACATAAAGAAGCAAGAACCTCCAAAGGATCAACATGGCCAGTTACACATCTGCCATCTTGCACAACCATAGATAGTCTCTTCATGTTTGCAGCAGACAGCTTAAAAACTACAGTTTCATAATGAGGATAACCGCATGGAGCATTAAGCACGTTGGAGAGAATAGACTTCCTTATGATTGGCCGGTAAAACAGTGGAAGTTTTGAGGGATCATTGCTCTTAGGAGCAAGCTTTAGGTGATGCTCTGACCAAGTTTTGACGAAGTTTGTGAGGATTAAGGGGTCTGCAACGAGGAGGCTGCAGCTAATCCCAATTGAGAATTCTTCTCCTTGGAAATTGGTCACCTGGAAAGACAGCAAAAGGTCAAACACCAAGTCAATTACAAGCAGCTCTGTAAAGCTTATGCAAGTCAGGCAGGAGCAAGGATCTTCAGAAAGTTTGTTTATCATTACAATTACCAGGAATTTGTCTATCTGTCTCACCAATTTGAACAAGTACCTGAACATAACACAGTGGGGAGTTCTGAGGATGATCATGGTCCACATCCTTCCAGTAAGCAAGTTGTGCTTCCATATTCTTGTTATTGGCCACACCCTCTTGCCAGTCCTTCAGCCTGCAGTTTGCCTGCGCAGACACAAGCCTAATTCCTGCATCGTTGCACTTCACAGCGTAGTGGTCCTCGGCATCAACCCGACCAGCGAGAACAGGCAAGTCAGGCAGTGCATTGGTAAGGGACTCCTTGATCCAACCTCCTAGAATCAATGCATCCTTGTCTGGCTCCCACATTTGTTTGTAATAGAAGATGATGCTTATGTGCTCTGTGAACAGCTCCCTGCTGCTCCTGCCACTGAGATCGATCAGGTGCCTTAGCCCGGGCTCAGTTGCCTTAGCCGGCACAACTGTTTGCATTGCTTGCATCTGCAGATCTCCTGCCATGGTGTTGGTCCTGAAACAAACAGCTGCTATACCTGCAAATTTCTCTGGTACTTGTTAGTGCCTCTAGTGTCCATGGGCCTTTATTTATTGATGTAAGGAGGGTGGGATTGAGCAATGAAAGGCGGGGTTGGATACAACTACTATGGAGAACTGCGGACCTACATTGTTAGCCAAAAATCAAGAAGAAGAATATGGGAAAAAACTCGTTTGGTGTTAATTTGGTAACCTTCTCCAATTGGCATACTAATTTCCAAAATAAATGCTCTAGTTGGTTGATGTTGGACCACAGCAAGAACATAGACCAACCCATAAATGATGCTCATCTACCCATAAAGTGATTTCCAATATTTAAAATCGAGCATTAAGCAGAGCTATCAATGCTTCAGATTTATGTCATTCGACAAAAACAGATGGGTAGAGAGAGATGAGCGCACGAAAAGCTTGTTCCATAAATTAGTCAGGTCGGTTGATGAACATTAATCGCAACCATTTTTGACCAATATCTCACTCTTAGTTAATGAGTTTTGACTAGTTCAGATTGAGTTTGATTGTTTAATTTGCTCGTCTCATTTACCATGTCCACATAAAACTTCAGCATTAACCAAATGAAGCTTGCTCTTCCGCAACAAACCATGACCTCGCACCCTAAACAAAGAAGAAACCCTCCATGACCTCATGCACAGAAAAGGAAGCAATAATTTTATTAATCAAGAGTATGGTTGGTTGATCTTCATTCTGGAAAGTTCACTGTTTGACAAATATATGTCTATAGTTAAGGAGTCAAGTTAGTTAGATCCCCAACCTTATCATGAATACGAGTCTTGTTATTATAGTTCTTCCAATGAATTTAAGGGACCTGGATATAGACCCAAGTGGGGTTTATACTTTCTTTCACAATTCATGTTTGTGGATCCAACTTGTCAGGTATAATGAGAGGAGACTACGAATTAATAATCCGAGAGCAGAAGAGGACCCACATCCCCGTCTTATCCTTGTCAAGGAAACGTGTAAGATTCATGAGCGCAGATTTGTCCTTCATCTAATCAGAAAATCTCCTCTCTCTCTCTCTCTCTTTATATATATATATATATATATATATATATATATATATATATATATATATTTATTTATTTATTTATTTATTTATGAAATGGGCTAGAGCGAGTGCGGGCCCCTTTTGGTTGGTGGTTTGGTAGACTTAGGTTTGAAAACATTTGAGGAAGAAGGGAGTCTAACACGCACAAGTAAATCCTCTTTGCTTGTGGGTTGCACCAATATGGATATACGTATATATACAGCGAATGGTAGAAACCAGATTAATACGTCAACGACAAAAACCAGGCCCTTTTAAATATGATATTTAATGTGCTTTTTTTTTTGAAATTTAACATTACTAATATGATCTTAAGGATAAGTTGATGCAATATATATTAAGTTAATCATTTTTTATGTTTTAATAGTGCTTTTATAATAAGAAAATATGAATGGCTCTCATAGCATCAAAATTCTGATAACGAAAAAATTAACATTTTTCATAAAACAACTTGATGTAAACTTTAAAGCATGTCTTATATCAAATTAGTTTTTATAAATATATTAGGATGTTTATATTTTATTTAAAATATTTTTTTAACAAAAAAATAATGGTTCTCGTTTTTATTTCTGACCTAAGTGTGGTGTGTGTGTGTATATATATATATAAGTGAGTGAATATGAGTGAGTGAACGATAACTAAGGCTGTTAGTGTAAGTAGATGGATGGTTAAGAGAAAAATAAAAATAAAAAAGTGTTAGTTAATATTAGATGACAAAAATAACCATCACTTTTGACAAAAATAACCATCACTTTTTTCTCATTATTTTTTTCTTAACCGTCTATCATCCGTCTATCATGTTGGTTTAGACTGTGTAGATTTGATGGCTGAGTGACTCTAAAAAGTTAGAGTCACTATTCAATTTATATATATATATATACCAGACTTCTCAAATTTGTGTTAAATAAACCAAGTGTAGGTAGCGGTTATGACAAATTCGATAGAAAAGAAGGAATAGTGTGTATTTTTCGTTGGGGATTTCATGGAAGAAATCGTCGCATCTTCTTTCGATTCCGTATAAGAGATATCCGTTCGATCAGAATAGAAGTGAAAGAGGGTCTTTTTCCTCGCTGTGTCCTTTATATGAAAATTGGGGGTCAGGGAGACATTCCATTGACGCGTACCGTACCGATGAGAATTTAACTCCACGAGAAATTGAACAACCTCCTAATGTGGTTATAAATACTAATTTAATATAAATTATATTTCAATTCAAGTTATTTTTTGTAAAAGAAAAATTTCTACTATCAAAAATTTTGATAATTATAAGAGCCGGTCATTTTTTATTATTAACAAACATTATTAAAATAAATATGACAAACTTAGTATACTTTATTTCCAAATCACTTTTAAGATCATATCTATAAGGTTGAATTGCAAAAAAACTACTTTAATAATTAATTTTTATGGCTGTCGCTGTTGTTCCTTACCCTAAGGTATGTATCAATTTTCATATATATATATATATATATATAATTCTGAAAATATTATTATATTAATATTGATTGAATCATATATTTATATGAAAGTCGAGAGTTGTTGTTTTTGTGTACATGTTTTTAGATTTGGCCTTTTTCACATTTTAAGTGTTCTTCTTTGAGATAACAGAAAATAAAAAATTTAAGGAAATAAGTGACAACTTTCATGGCTGAGAAATTGCTAAGTGGTTGCATAGTAAGCGAAATACAATACCTGCATTCCAATTCATGTGTAGTTCAATTACACACATAATTCACTTGTGGGGAACTTTTCCTTTCATAAAACACGTGGATTTGACAAGCGATAGCAACATACATGATAAAAGTTTTCTTGAGTAGAAGTTTCGAAAATATGACACAAAGAAAATTTTCTTGTCAAATGTGGATAATTGTCACGTTTGACAAGGGAAGTTTTCTTTTTTGCACACATATTACGTAAAAAGAGCCACATTCTTTCGAGCCCACAACCGCTAATTAGCTAGCAATGTAGACTCGAAAGATGCTTCTCATCTAAACAAGAAATTCTTATTGTTAGAGGGAAACAAGAAATTCTTTGTTGTTAGAGAGAGAGTGTTTGATGGTTTGGAATTTTGATTCAAGAATAAAAATTTTAGAATCATAATTTTTTCTTAAACAGGAATGGAAACAAAATTGGATGTTTTACTTTCCCAATTCTAAAGACAAAATATCTTGTTTGTTTAATAATGTTATTTTTTTTAAAAAATCAATATTTTGAATTTTAAAATTTCATCATCCTAGATATATTAAACGCCTCTAAGGGAAGCTTTTCTCCTACAACCAAACATTTAATGGTGTCTCTGAATGATTGACGTGTGCATTGATGGCTGGCGGGCTTGGACTCGAACCGTGCCTGGTTTCTATAGGTGAGGGGTCAAAGCTAGAAATTTCTGGCTAATAATAAATTTTAAAAATCAATCATGTAAATGAGTAAAATTGCCGTAAAGTGTCAATATTAAAATAATTGTTTAATCTCAGTCTAAGAAAATAACTTTCTTAATCTTCTTCTACATTGGAAAAAAAAAATTGCATGTCTTGCTCGCGTCCAGTCCTCTTGATTTTGTTTTCGCATGAAGTTTGCGTTTGACCATTCATTGTTTCAAATGCTAATTGAATAAAAAATGGGTCTGAACAGCTTGTTCAAGAATCATGGATCAGGTCAAATACTAATTGGCATATAATAATTGGCGCCACTTTTATGCTTAAACACAGTTGAGCCTGGTAGAAGTGGCTGGAACTCGGCTCATCATTTCCAAATGGAGTTAATTTGCAACTTAAGCTTAGTAATGGAGGAAAGGGCGAGGGTTTCGGCTTTTTTGGGAGGAAAGGGCGAGGGTTTCGGCTTTTTTGGTAGGCGATATTTCTAAAAAAATATTTAGTTTTTTTTTTTCTAAAAATGTAAAAAAAGGCAAGGACACTCCACTTCATTTTGATCTTGTACCACCATTAGAAGTCGCTTTGCTAACAATGATATGGGCGTGAATTTGTCTTAAACATGCTAACCAGAGAGACGAATGTATCAAACGCAATCAAGTCAAGATAAATTTGCCAATGACCTTAAATCTTTGGAATGCATTGGAAATAAGAAAACCCACAAATTTAACCTGAACTCTGATTGCAACTCGACCGCGGCACCAACTTCCTGACGTTATTTTTCTGAAGAAGCAACCGGCCCGTTACCTCAAGAACCTACCTCTCTCTCTCTCTCTCTCTCAACTAAGTCGAGGTACGATTTTCTTTCTTTCATTCTGAGAGGCTTCTAGTTTTCGTCCGTTTAAATTCCTGATTATTATTCGTGTCTGTTCGGTAATGGCTCTAGAGCTTGCATTGTATACTTTAGTTCCTTTTCTTTTCTCTTCCCTTTTATATTTATGACATTGGCTACGATATAGTTTTACATGTCTTCTCAGTTCTCTCAATGAACAAGGAGCTATCTGGTCTGTGCTCTAGTTTCTGTGATTTTGGGGGATTAAATAATGAATTATCTGACCTTTTTGGACGGTCACCCTCTACTCGAATGAATTGTTTAATGACTATTCCTAGATCTTTTTGCTCTGAGTGCTCCACCATGAAGATGACCTTTTTGCAAGATCTTGGGCGCTGGCATACGTGTCCCTTGACGATAGCAACTATGGTTTTCTGCGAATTAATCGGTAGTAGATGTTTTCTTGATCGTCATGATATAAAAAAGGAATCATATGGCTGATTATCGTCTCACTGGCGTAGATTTTCTCTGTTCTTGTTTCACTTCATGTTGTTTCTTTTGCTTTCTTTTTTTCAGCTCTTTTCCTTTTTATTTGTTGGCCATTGTTGGCGTTCCTGGAATCCCTCTTGAAATCTAGTATGTTCTTGAAATCTTTATGTTGATGAACTATGGAATCTGTTTTCCCTAGCCTGCCCATTTTTCATTGTTTGACCTGGGGCACCATTGAACTCAGTAGATATAGACGTAGCTGAAAAGCCAGTACTTGTATGTTTAAGCTGTTATTTCTATTAGGAACACGACTTTATTCCCCCTTTATTGATTTATCATAGTAGGCAACAACATGATGGCAAGCTCAAGCTATGACCTCTTTCATGCAGCATTTCTTCCGTGCATTTTAATTGATGTATTATGAATCATTTATGATTGTTTTCTTTTACTTACGTGCTACATGAGCATAAAGATGCAGGAAATCTTTTAGCTCGTACTTCCGCTGTATTTCTCAATACGACAAACTATCGAAAGAAAAGGCTTGAGGGAGTTGAACTGATTGTCCTCATTATTGATGTAAAGAAACGAGTGAACGCACTGCACTTTTTCTTTTTAAATATGATGAAAACATATCCAAACTTACAAGTTAGGAAAACCTTGAGCTATAAGAGACCATAGTTTTCATTCGTTACTTGCAGACTTGCATTAAGTTTAAAACTTACATTTGTTCGTTACTTTGTGTTTCTGTGTCATGTTCCCATTCGAACAGTGGAAAATTACTAACGAGGCAGAAAACATGATTTGAGCATACTCTGCCCTGAGTTGGAATCTACAGAGGAATTTCCAAAGATTCACTGCTCTTTAACTGGAAGACCGTCTATCCTGGGCAAAATTCTTGTCGTTAAGAGGGTTGAAGTAGTTGGTTAAAGCTTTTGTGTGTTAAAGCTCCTGGATTTTGTACGCATATTTTTTTGTCAAAACCATTGCCATCCTTTTTGGAGGATTTAAGTTGATAAATTTGATGGTTTCCTTGTTCATAGCGAAAAGGCATTTTTGCAGAACTCAGTCTCTTCAGAGATTATTTTATTCTTCGACTTTTCTTTCACCTAAATGGAAAATGGTCATATTAGATGTTTTCTAGGATGAGGAGTTCATGGTAAATTAAATTTCTTGATGCATGGAATGCTTACCTGTCGAATTTAGTAATACAAAGGAAGCAAAGTCATTTGCAGAGCTTTGAAAAGTGTATGTTTCGCCATTGAAATTTCTGTAATTTCTTTAGTAGAAACTTGCAAAGCATTTTTACTCATTTCTTTGTGCACTGCTAATCTTCCAATATTTTTTTATTTTTCTTGAGGATAGATTTGATTTTCTGATCTTTCATTTGGCTTTGCCCTTATTGCACGTAGAATAACTGTTGCTACCTAATGGCAGAGTGTCACTTTGCATATTTCTCCTTCATCAATTACTTGAGATCCAGTTGTGCCCAAGGGGCCAGCAAGAGAAACGAAGGGATCTCGAAGTTCATTTCCCTGCCCGAACGATGAGAACAGGTTCATTTATGTGCATCTTATAGAACTTACACTTTGCACTGAGATAATGTTTGTTACTTATTGCCGATACACTCAGATTTCGCCACTTAATTTGAATATCAGTTCCTGCTATTCTTATGTGGGGATGGCATATCTAGCTTGGGTCTCATAAAATTTATGACTCACTTCTTACACTAAAATATTATGCACGAGTTGCCATTTGGACAACTGTGTAACTCATACCACGGCGTGTATGATGGAATTATTGTCAAACACCAATAAGAAACAGCACCTGCACCTTCAAATTATGCTCTCTAGAGTTTTGCATGGTTAATGAGTTTCATCAAGGTAGCACCTTTGGAGGAGTAGACCATTTCTAATGGCACATGGTAGAAGCCTTCACTTGATAGGAACGGTTTTCGTCTTATGTGTGTGGGAAGGAAATTAATTATCTGCATTTGCAATGGGCAGGTGAAAACAGGAAAGCAAACTCATGCGTCTTCAAGGACTTTTACTTAGAATGGCTCCAGGACCTCAAAGCCCTCCTTCCTCTGCTACAGCAGGCCATAGATTCTGCTGTAAAACTTCTCAACTTTGAGGTACCAGTCACACACACTCGCTTCAAAGCAATGACATCGTCACCAACCGAAGCACTCACAACACATGTCCAAATGCTTCATCAACACTTCCAGGCCTACTTCAATGCCCTTGACCATGCTGCCCAGCAGGATGTCACCCAGGTTCTCTGCCCTGAGTGGCATAATTCCATTGAGACACCATTTCTCTGGCTCGGAAGTTGGCACCCAGCTGTCTTTTCTAATCTTCTCCGTGCATTTATATCTAAATATAACAACATGACCCATGGTTCTGTCAGCTGCATGAGCAGTTTCACACGAAGTGACCAAAAAAAGCAACAATTTAGTTTTGCTTGGACTCATCCTTCACCAGAACTCTTCGAGCACATGGAACAGATTGACCGGGGACTGCGGCTCATGATCCCAGCAATCTTGTCACGGATGAGGGATGTGCAAATCAGCTTTGTTGGACGCATAGGGTGTGACTGGGTGACCAGTATTAGCAGCAGCGGTGGAGAAGGAACTGTGCAGGAAATGGTTACAGATATCGCTACAGAGAAGCTGGAGGAACTGACTAGCATTTTCGTTGATGCCAATAGACAAAGGGGGAGCATCCTGGCCGAGATCATTGGTGCACTAGACATTTACCAATCAGCTCTCTATCTAGAAGGCCTGGCAAAGTTTATCATTGGGTTCAGAAGCCCAGAACTGGTTCATGACATGGAACACTCTAAGCTCCCTGTTTCCCCACATTGACGGCATACATTCTTTTCATTCTCCACTTCTTTTACGAGTCCACTGCGCCCTTTTGGGCCCGCCTTTCTTTTTTTTTTCTTCTCTGTGTTGTAACATTACTGCTTTTTGTATTGGACCAAGCCAAACCTACTTGCCTTCTATTTTTCCATCTTTTAGAGTTTCATCAGTATACACATGTATGCAGTGTTCCATCTTGACCAATCGACGCCATCTTTGGCTGTAACCTGCTAAGTGCTTCGTTCTACTTCCACCAAAAGCAGTTTTGCTAATGCCCATCAATGGCGAAAACTACATCTTCGCTATGGATATAAGACGTGCTTGTAGTTTTAAGTTTTTCTGATACTTCCGGTTGGTTCCCTTTTTCTGGATATTTAGTTCACTTAACGGTAACTTGGTTACTGGTAATTTGCCAAATGAGAATTGATTCACTTAGTTTTCATTAAAAAGATCGGCCTCTCAATATTCTGCGACCAGGACCTTAAATGCATCCTGGTCGAGGCCCATGGGATCTGCTAGGAGTTGGGCCGGTTGGCACCCCAAACTTTGGAAAGGCGGCGTCTCTGTGTTGCACCTGCTGGAATTGGATAGTCCAAATCTGGATCCGCGGCATCCGTAAGAATTGTTAAAAGAAACAGAGAAGACGGAAAATACAACGGAAATCGTTAATTATCTGCTGTCTCAAATTATTGATTAGTAGGTTTCCAAGTACTTGTCGTTTGCAAGTGAATCAGATTTTGGTGGCAATAAATCACCCCTGGCGGAGAACGCCACTAGAGCTTGAAGTAGCGAACTTGTGGCTATTCTTTTTCGTTTTCGTTTTCGGCTGCCTAGAGACGAAATGCCGTCGTAGCCACTTGTTTTTTATGGTCGGTTTGAAACCGTGCTTTTTAGCAATTGGCCTATCCGCCTTGAACAGTCTCTGCGAGTCGGCAGCGTGGTAACACGAGCAGCTGAATGGCAGCTTGTATCGCGAGGCCGTCGTCGTTCGCGCCCTCGGGCGGGACAGTGCTCAGGCCGCGGAGGAGTGCTGCTAACCGTGGAGGTTTCAACAGCAATTATGCAGGAAGGTCGAGTTTGGTGAGGGTGGTTGGTTCTTCCCAGGACGTTAGAAAGGAGAATGTTGTCATTGTGGGAGCCGGAATTGCTGGACTTGCCACTGCCTTGGCTCTTCAAAGGTCTCTCTCCCGCCCCCCCTCTCTCTCTCTCTCTTCCCCCTCCCCCAAAGCAGTTCATGTTTCTAATTTGGTGTTTGGATACTGGGGATTCGTCTCTCCTTGTGTCTCTATTCGCTTGTATTCGAGCATGTGGGCTGTTATATGCCTCAAGTGATGTGCACTGCCGTCCAAAGAAATTGAGTTTGTCTTCATTATCATGATAAAAGTGATTCGTAGGTGTATTTTTCTTCTCTTTTTCTTTGTTTGTTGCTCTTGCTTATTTTTCTCCCCTCGACTCAGGATAACAGATGATTCTTTGGTTTCGTTGGTAGTTCTTGAAATAGGGTCTGATTCATTTTCTGAATTTACAGGTTGGGTATCAGATCTTTGGTGTTGGAGCAGGGTGAGTCCCTTAGAACTGGTGGGACTTCCTTGACCCTCTTCAAGAATGGGTGGAAGGTTCTAGATGAACTGGGAGTTGCAGATAGTCTCAGAAGCCAGTTCACTGAGATTCGAGGGTAATGGTTCAAGAACATGTTTTCTTGATTCAATTCCATGGCTTTTCTACGTATTTCTCCTTTTCATGTTTTCTGATCTTCTAGGTAAACACAACCTTATCAGAATAATAAGCAGAAATAGCATGTGCTAGTGGTGACAGTTGTGAATGAATGATCAAAATTTAGATGAATAATGGATGATGTGATTTTATGTCGTAGGAACAATGCGTATTCTCATGAAATATCCTTTTCTTATGTGATATTTCAATGTGTACCGTTTCTCTCCTTCTGGTCCAGCTGTTGGATAAGCACAAGTCAAACTGGCATCTATAGTTACCACTTCAATTAAAGTGTTCTACTTCTTCACTATGGTGTGGCAGCAAGTGTGACATATGTGCGAGTGTGGATATGAAACTCTACTTTTTACAGTGTAACTTAGGTCATCTATGCTTAAATTCTTAGTCAAATTTTTTATTTGTATCAAAATTTGGTAAAAGGATTCCTATTTTGTTAACTCCTATATTTATCTGCTGGAAATTCTGTCCATACCCGAACTCAAATCCTAATGTTTCAATATGCACTGCTTGAAGTTGCTTTGGTTTTTCACGACAGATTCTAAAGGATAAATACCTCCCATTCCTATGTTCATTACCTTATGAAGCTAGTTTCAGTTTATTTGAAAATAGAAGTAGTTTTCATGATTATGAATATCGTTATTTCTAAACTATTTGATGGGATCAGGTAATTGCAGGATGGTTATTAAATCTGAAGAGGGCAGAGAACTGAGAAATTTTGACTTCCAGCATCTTGGGTAATTTTAATTCTTCTACAGTTAGTCTTGAACTTATTAAGAGAGAATAAGTTATATGAGTTCTATTGTCTCTTGCAGCTTATTGTTCTAAATGAGCTTTTCCTTTTATCGTGTTAGTTTCATGTTCTTTCATAACTGACATCATGAAATTTTATTCATTGCAGCCAAGAAGTACGTGGTGTGGAACGAAGGGTCCTTTTGGAAACTATGGCAAGTCAGTTGCCCTCAGATGCTGTATGTTATGCATCTCGTTTGCAAGCTATTCACAAAAATCATATGGGTGAAACCTCCCTTGAACTTGAGGATGGCACAAGATTAGCCACAAAGGTTGGTCCCACTCGACATGATGACAAGAACAGAAAGGATCTTGCTTAGCTCTGCATCTTTTTTGGTCTTGATGATTATTTCTATGGTTGTGCCAACATCTTCATCTTATTATCATCTAAAAGATGAACCTGAGAATATGAAGTAGCTTCATGCATGACACTTGTGGTTGTGCCCAGGCTTATATGGTATGCATGATCCAAGCACTCTAGGAAATATAGTTTGGATGTCCTCATGCTCTGCCTACCTGGTTCAAGTACCTTTCCGTGAGAGTGATAAACTCACGGAATCCAATTTCTTTTTTCCTAGAGTGAAATATCAAACTTCCAACCAATGAAGAGAGATATTGATATGAATCATTCAGAAACTAGTACTGTAGATTAGGCAATGAGTTCTCATGTCAGAAGTGACCAATTCTGCAAACTGAACTCCCCTAGCACTAAACAAATGCCTTGAAACAAAGGTCGACTTAGTTATATAACTCTCAGACTTCTGGCAACTTTTTCTTGTTCCTTTATACATGTAAATAAACTGTGTGGTTTTGGTATATGAATGAAATTGTTATACTCAAACTGCTGGACGATATTTATTTTAGCCACTGATACCGTCATTTTTTATTCCAAGGGGGTAAAAGTATGCATGTCAATGTATTGGTATATAATAGTTAATTTGCATTACATATTTATAAATTAGGGATTCTGATTTGTTTGCTTTTTTCTCCGGACGTATATCATGCTTGTGATAGCTTACGGTGCACCTCGTTATAATTTCATTTCCTTGAGTTTATTTGACTTTGTTTTATCAAGAAATATTTTGCCTTTCATTATATGGTAAGGAATAAGGGACATTTAACAAGATTACAGCAACGCTGATTGGTCAAAAAATAGAAAATAACTAGCACAGCCTGGCTGACAGTGCATCACTGTGTATGCGAGCTTTCTCATTCCACTCAAAGTTAAAGTTCCACAGATGCAAAAAGCATTGTTGTCCTGAAAAGAAGAGTTGTCAATGACAACTAGGAAAGCTGTCCCCTGCACCCAGTTCGTCTGTAAACTATAGCCCTATGTATCAATGCATTTATGATTAAACTAGTAATAATGCCATCTGAAGCTCTGAACTACATATTCTGATGACATATGCAACTTCTGGACAATACACCAATATCTGTAATATAACTTCTCACAGGTGTTAATTGGTTGTGATGGAGCACGCTCATCAGTGGCAAAATGGATGGGATTCTCAAACCCATCATATGTTGGACACTCTGCATATCGTGGCCTTGGGATGTATCCCAATGGTCAGCTATTTAATCCAAAAGTTCACTACATCTATGGGAGAGGCTTACGTGCTGGTTATGTTCCATTATCGCCCATGAAAGTATATTGGTTCATCTGCTTCAACAGCCCATCACCAGGTAGCTTGTTGAGTTTCTTTTTCTCATCCTTCTGTAGCTTCTACAATGGTGAGTCTGCAACTTAGGCTCAATTGCAACTTGAGTATGTTGACTCCGACCCTGCAGTCATGGTCTATGTGACATGGACATGACAGAGACAACAGAAAATGCTGTTTATGTTTAGCTTTTTGACTTACAAAGCCAACATAACATGGGAATGAATCTGCAGGTCTGGCTACAGTAATCATTTATTCTTTTTAATTTTCATCTGAACAAAATGAAACTCGTTAGCAGTATAGGAAAATAAAGCTAATGCACAATATAAGCTGTTTTAACGGCAAGATCTCACCACGAGAAAACAGAGAGCAAACCAAGTGATATATACAAAAAAAATAGGGAAATGTGGCCTCGGGGGTATGTTGTCTGTTGGTTTTAGTAATTTGGAACTTCCAGGTTGAAAAAATGGAACTGTAAACCGATCAGGAAAGCAGATCTTGGAAAAACGTCTGGCAATTGAATCAATTCAATGCAGTATGGTGCTGCATCAGGGAATAGAGGAGAAGTCGTTCCCAGACACTTGGAAAAACTAATGCCATATGATCGTAAAGTTTATAGTTTATACTTGTATTGGGTCAAGCCATGGAGACTGGGAGCCAGTTTGTTCTGTGTTTCTACAGGTCAAGTCTAGTCTCACGGGGCAGTTACACTTTGTGTCAAACCATAATCAAACACTGAAATAATCTATTTTTGTATCATTGTCTTGCGATAGATTTATTGACATTGTGGGTGTATTTTGTGCATGTTAATATTAACAGTCCCGAAGGTTAAGGATCCATTACTACTTAAGAAGGAAGCTTTGGATCTAGTTAAGAATTGGCCTGGAGAGTTGTTGGATGTGATAGAGAGAACTCCTGAAGACACAATTGTCAGGACACCACTGGCAGACCGGTGGCTATGGCCATTAATCAGCCCACAGGGCTCATCAGATGGAGTGGTGCTGGTTGGAGATGCATGGCATCCAATGACACCCAACTTGGGCCAAGGTGCGTGTTGTGCATTAGAAGATTCAATTGTTCTAGCAAGGAAGCTGGCAAGTGCCCTTGCGCATGGCGATGCAGGTTCTGCACATGTGAACGAAGCATTGCAGGCATACACCAATGAAAGATGGCGGCGTATTTTCCCGCTGACGTTGCGCGCCAACCTCGTCGGCTCGCTATTGCAGTGGGAGAATCAAGTGGTATGTGCCATTAGGAACAACATAGTCATTCCTAAGCTGGTGAAGCTGGAACCTTTGCTGGAGCACACAAATTATGACTGTGGGTCTCTGCAGACGACTGAAGGCCTGAATGCTGGCTAGTCTACAAGGCTCTGCTATACTGAGAAGTTTGCACCACGACAGTGGAATGTGCTTTTGTAGTACAAGCGTGTAAATCTTTCCTACGTATTTGGTACTATCATTGATCTGTAAGGGAACATATTTGTTATACGAAAGGGGTCTATGCAAAAAAAAAAAAAACAAGTCTATTTACAGGAAATCCACGCAATTTAAAAGTATAACCTGTTCCTTTAAATATCATTTTGAATGCGTTAAAATACTTCCTGCATTTGCCCATGCATTATCTGCTGATCTTATCACTATGTTTCTATAAATGTTGAGTCTCGATATCTACATTGGCTTTTTATTTAATTATTTATTTTGCAAGGAAGAAAATCTACGAGATATTCGCTCGACCGGATTTTATCGGAAACGAGATGTATCAGTATTACCTGGGAGGAAAGGCAGACAGATCTTGCCAGCTGTCCGCACCTCAAAAACGGCTCAAAACTACTCTAACTCATCACATAACATCCACCCTTGCCACTAAATTTTATTACATTAACGCCCTTCGCATGTTTAAGGGGGTTGGATTTGAGTTATCTATATATCCGTTTATCTATCACAGGAACGTGGGAATGTAAATGGATCGGATCGTTTTTTCCTGTATCGAATCCAATCTTCGACCTGTTTTTGGCACATATTTAGCTGTCACAAGTCCGACCCGTTTGCTAATATATCCAATTAGGCATGGTTATGCTGAAAATGCATGGGCACACCTAGGGCCTCATCAGGCCAGATTGTCATGAACCAACTTGGACCATGTCAAGCTCATAGTCGATGCTGAGTTTAGGTTCTAGCTAAAAGCAAAATATGTTGATGTAAACAAAAAAAAATACAAGTCAAAATGGTAGAATAAAAAAATGCAAACATGTAAGAAAACACAAAAAACATGGATTTAAGGGTATAATAGTGAAATGTGACTCGTATTAATGTGAAAAATATAAAATGTCTTGAGGAAGTAAGGATTAAAAGAATAGCGAGAATGAGTGAATTGAGAAGCGAAAGATTGATTGATAGGAAATTAAAGTTTTTTGTATGAAAAATATGAGTAATCTTTGCGTGATGGCGTTCTTGAAATTTCCTAGAGAATCCGTCTGATTCCAATCAGTGAAATGCGGCGGCAACGGACCGAGTTCGGCCTCCATGTTGTCGCCCGACGACTCAGGCTGACCGGACGTATTTCTTGCCAAAGCAAGTCCATCAGAATTCCGGTTCCCCGCCCCGTCTTCTCCGATGACGCCGGGGAGAGCGCACCACCACCTCCTCCTCCTTTCTTTCCTCGTCTTCGGTTCCTTCTCGGCTGTTTCCGGCGATACCAACTACATTCGTCACCGTCACCTCTCGCCTGCGTCCGCCCCCTTGCCGTCCCTCTTGACTTCCACCTCCTCCTCCGACGCGCCGTCCCGCCTCTTCGTCACATTTGTCCTCGTCGTCTTCTTCATGCTCGGTTTCATTTCCATCTACCTCTGCCGCCTCACCATCGACCTCGTCATCCTGTCGTCTCCGGGGCACCACGCCCAGGCGCACGGCAACCCCAGCAGCGACTCGGACGAGCCCTACGACGTCGGCCTCCACCCTAAGCTCATCGCCTCGTTCCCCATCTTCCCTTACTCTGCGGTGAAGGAAATCCGGCCAGACTCGCCAAACCTCGAGTGCGCGATATGCCTCTCCGAATTTGAAGGAGAAGACGTCTTCCGTCTGCTTCCAACCTGCGGTCACGGCTTCCATCCGGACTGCATCGACGGCTGGTTGGTCTCTCACTGCACCTGCCCTGTCTGCCGGTGCAACTTGAATTCCGACGTCGAGGTGCGGTCGACGATGCCGGTGTTTGCGGAGATACGGCACGGCGGGCGGCTGTCGTTCAAGGAGGAAGAAAGCAGGATGCTGATGCAGTTTCACTCTGCACGAAGCAGCGTCTTAGGTCCTGGTGCTGGTGGGCAGATGGCGGGGGGCAGTCGGCCGGAATCCTCTTCCTACCGACGATTTTCTGGCATGGTTGCGGGGAATTGTTTAGGCGATGAGGAAGCCGGCGTGCCTCATCGATAATGGCGCCGGGGAAGGTGCTCCAACCTGTGAATATTTTTGCCCTTTCTGTTTTCACGAGAAATTGTATCTGAAAGAGTTCAGATTTTGTTTATTGATATCGGACCGTTGATCCTCGACAACGGACGGCCGACAAAAAAAAAAAAAAAGAACTCCGATGACTCATATTTTTCAGGATAAACATAAAAGAGCGCTCTGAAGGATCATTTCTTGATCCGACGGTCCACTGTCACTGTAGTATTCACTATTAATTACATTATATTAGTTTATCGTTACACCCAGCATAAACAATCTTTTTTTAAAAAAGAAAGAGATTAGATATTTCTCCTGCTAAGTCAAAAGTGTTGTTGTTTTCTTAAACTCCATTTTTCTCTTCTATCATTTTCTCCACCTCCAAAGGTGAACGGGTTTGCAGATATTCCACAGATACAATATATCATGCGACTTAATGTCCCATCATTCATTGATGGCAATTACAGAGGCAGTATATTGTGATTTATTACACATTAACATGATTCAGTTCAACAAATACCATTTTTGATACAACACAGTGCAACGACGGGAAGGAAACAGTAGATGCTACAAATTAATAAGAAACCGAGCAACTAAGAATTGTTGCACACAAAACAAGCAAACACTTTGTTGATGAAGGTCTTGGATTTTGGCTTCTTGAGAACGTGGACGGTGACGATCTCCGATTCGTGCATCCCATTTTTCCGGCATTGATCATAGGCGTCCAGGAACACCTTCATGGCTCCTTGGACATACTCTACGGCCTGACCAACGGTCATGTCCTCCACCAACTTGTCCGGATAAGTGTCCTTCTTATGGTCGCCGTTCAGCTGGGCTGCCAGTTGCACCAACTCTTGCTGGAATTCGCTGAGCTTTGCATCTTCTTTCGCATCTTCCTTTCTCAGCTTTACCGGCACCGGAAGTGTTTCTGGACAGTGTGATCAAATTAAACATTTGCACCCCTCTTTATACACTTTTTACTATAAAAATTGAAGAAAATTATGTGCCATAAGCTTATATTTGAAAAAAGCTTTAACATTATATGGTAATGATATTGATATGTCTACATATATAATGTATGGCATATAATATCATGGTGACCTTATAATATGGAGGTTTCATGTAATTAGTGAAAGAGGAGGGACAAATTACCTGGGCAGTCATCCCTTGGAGTTGTTCTTGTGAGAACAAGGTGGTCGAAGGTTCCAGCCCAGGCGTCGCGCTTGGTCAAGAAGTCTTTGAGATTGAAAATCTTCTTGACTGTGGCAGGGATGGAGGAATGCTCGAACTCAGACGAAGGCTGTGGCCCCGTGGGTCCATGAACAACTGCCAGAACAAATTCCTTTTACTTTCCTCCTCATTAGAATATATAAAAGTGGATTCTCAAATCGGATCACTTTTCTCACCTTTTTGGTTAAAAATGCTTAAAACATGACAATCTTAGAAGCAAATAAACAAAAAAAGTTATTTTGTTAAGAAAAATGCACCCAATTAAGCATTGCACAGATGAAAGAAGAATCAGACTAATTAATGTTTGATATATATTGCTTATGAATAAGCATTAGAAGAAGGTAAAAGGACATATTAACAACAATATTGATTTCGAAATGCAAAAAACCACATGATTTTTACCATATAAAAAGTCTATATGACTAACAATTTCAAAGAATAGAATGCACAAAAAATTGATGCGCTGCGCAGATAGTCCATGTGACATGAACAGAAACCAAATAACCAATCTATGTTCACTGATAAAGAAAGTCATGATAAAGAGCAAAAAAGTTTCACTATAATTGATGCCCTAGAAAACCAAAGACTCGTCATCCCAGCTTAACTTTGGATATGTTGGTTGCAACTACCTCCCCTTGCTCAACAACTTCCTTTCCCTGAAATTCCTGCCAGAAGATGAATTTCAAAATCCAGAACTTACCAATTCCCTTCTCAATCCAAGGGGAGATCATGATGGTAGGGACGCGGACTCCGAGCCGGTCGAACCGGAAATTGTACGGCTCCTGCCCGACGATGTCGTCCGGGCTCGGCACGCCCCGGACCGGCGTGGGCACATGATCGTAGAAGCCACCATGCTCATCATAGGTGATGATGAAGAGGATTTCGTTCCATTGAGGGCTGGATCTCAATGCCTCGTACACTTCCTTCACAAATTTCTGCCCTTCCGCAACATCATGAGAGGGATGATCATCGTTTCCAGGCAGCAATTTGAGATCAAAGTACCTCTGCTCAACCACCACATAGTTTGGGAGCTTCCCCTCTTTGCAGTGCCTCTTGAAAGTTAGGTCGAACTGGTGAAACTTGGGTACGTACTTCAATTTCCTGAGGTTTCTATAGAAGAGGGTTGAGGGTGGGTACTGGTAGTAGATCCCGAAGTCGAATCCCGCCTCGTCCAACGACTCGAAGATTGTTCGCTGCGGGAGGCCCTCGACCAACTTCTTCGTCTCGTTGCTCATCATGCCATGCGACGTCCCCGAGTGCACGTACAACCGGTTCGGCTGCGTCGATGCCGGGACGGACGCGAACCACCGGTCGCAGACGGCAAACTCCGAGACGAGGGCCTTGTAGACCGGTACTGCATTGGGAAGAAACCCATTCATCACGGTCTCGGACATGCCCTTCTGCATCGACTCGGCCTGCTGGGCGAAGCCGTTCATCGGCGGCGGATCGGCTGAGAAATCGGTGTTGTTGCCGAAGACTTGCTCCCGGATGGCCTGGAAGGAGTGGCCGGGGTCGGGGTCGACGTACTCGGACTGGTCCCCGAAGTAGACCTTGGCCGAGTCGGGCTGGGTGGTGGAAAGTGGGTTCCATTCCTGGCCAGTGACCCCATTGATCTCTGGATTCAAGGACTTCATCCATCCAAGCATGTGATCAAAGGATCGGTTTTCCTGGACCAGGACGACGACGGTCTTTATTGGACATGGCGGACTAATTTCAGTAGACATTCTCTCTCTCTCTCTCTCTAGATCTCTGTGGCTCTGTAAGCTGCAAGACAATGAAGAAGATGAGTGGGATTTAAGGTTGGTGTCTTGGCAGAGAAGCACACGCATTGGAGAAGCTAAGTTGGGAGCATATTCCTGGATAAACTCTAACCTAACTGGCTTGAGGAATTTGGCTAAGTAGAGAAAGCAATATTATAAAAGGAATATGGAACGTACAGTTAATTAGCCAAATTTTATGCGATGAGAAATGACTTGTAGATCTGAGCTTCACCTAACTCAAATAAGCTGCAACATCTAAAAGAACAGCTAATCTGCACATGCACACACAGTTCATAGTATAGATTTATCTTTTAAATATCCAATGTTTTAGTTATTTCTTTCAATTGTTGCGTTTCAATGGACGCCATTTTGGCACTTTGTTAATGGAAGTAAATGTTTTACTTAGTTGGAACAGCGAGAGCGAACGCGAACTTTGACATGTGCCCGCTTGAAAATTAAACCAATATAAAATGACAAAATTAGGTTTCTAATTAGGTCAATTCTGCCAAAAAATATATATATATCTCAACTAAGCTACTGAGAAATATTGATTAAATAACTTGAGAAGGAACTCAACGACTACCAACTGAATAATGCATCGGGAATTACAAGAAGGTTGGACCCCATATTAATATCGTCATCTGGGTACTATATTGTCGATCTGTCATAAACCACCCCACAAGGTAGAGGCGTGCCTTCAACGCATTATGTCAGGATGCTCTTCATCTTATCAAAATCGTGCATGTAGAGAGTTTCGGTGATTACGAAAGGCCCCGAAGGACTTCCCCTGTTTGCTGGATTTCATTAGGGTTCGGAATATAGAAATCAAAATCAAGGGCCGAGCTAAAAATTTTTCATACGAAGTCTAATTATAATTTTAAAATTTTGACGAAATATAATTTTCAAAATTTTTATATAGAATAAATGATTTTTTTTTAAATTATATGTCTTTTCTTTTATAATATGAAGGGGGGGGGGGGGGGGCAAGGTCCCTACGGCTCCGCCTCCCCCCTTCGCGCCGCCCCTGATGAAAATAGTTGAACCCATAGATGGTAGTGATCCAATGGAATTTATGGGGATGATGGAGCGTTCGCTTTCAAGCAGGTAGTAAGATGGAATACTTTGCTGCTCACCTTCGGTGTATATTTACTAGTAACCTACTTTTATTATGATTTTGACTTAGTTTAAGTAACTTAATTGTATATTTAGTTATTTCTTGTACATATATATATATATATATATATATTATAAAGTTTGTATATTTTAGTTTTTTAACGTTTTTTATAATTTCAAAAGTTTTTCTTTTTTACTTTAATGGAGGCATTTTAGTTATTACGCACCTCTCTGCATCATCAGCAGGTTTGAAAAGAAAGGGCTGATGCCGATATTTTGCCGTTAATTGGCATATCAAAAAGGAATAATCCCAGTCTTCAAAATGCTTGAGAAATTTGTCATTCTATAAGGAATCAGTTTGATCGTTGATGTTTTCGGATGAATGTGGATCGATGGTGAAAGATGATTCCTTATGAGTCTTGTACTTATGGAAACATAGCAACCAATCTCTCCCTCCCTCAATATATAAAGCAACTGAAACTCACTTTTACCATTTTTAATAACTCTCACTTGTAAATACTTTTTTTTTTTTTTCTTTAAATGTGAAGGGAGAGAATGAAATGATCACTAAATGAGCTTGCTATAAATATAAAAATATTGGCTGTCAAAGCGTGAAGGAAAGCATTAACAATGACGTAAAGCAACTAAAATACGTTGAGTGTGGTAGGGATAACGAAAGAAGTGGGACGCAGAGTATATATTCACGTTTTTTTAAATCTTTAAAATGGACGCTTTTGTTTTCGCGATAAGATGCAAACTCCCCATGTCCATGTCAAACTTTTTTATTCTCATATTGTTGCACTTCTCTCTCTCTCATTTCAAATATGGACATTGGATATCTTTTCCATGCGTCATGGAATCACCGTTCTCTCTTCATGTCGGAGCAATCTTTTGCACGTGACCTCCTCTTTGGTTTATGAGAGATCCACAAATCTAAGAGATGGCATTTTCTTTGGAGTATTTGGCTATGTTGTTTTTGGTGGCGGAAGTCACTACTATCGTTAAGACGTTGCCCGGATTTTATCTCTAACTTTACTCATCATTTTTTGTTATAATTTGTTTGTTGTATGTTTTATATCCATTGCTCTTCGATGTGTTTCGTTAGAATGAAGTCAGTTTCATCTCTTTCTTTCTTTCTTTCTTTCTTTCTTTCTTTCTTTCCTAGCTTTTTTAGCTGGTCACATTATCATTTATTTTAACAATGATAAACAAATGGTGACTTCTTATTTCTTAGAAACCAGACTTAAGCAAGATGTTGGGATGTAGCGCAGTTGGTTGGGCAAGTAAAAGCGTGATTGGCAGACGACAGTTCGACTTTCATGGACGCTACTCTTCTAAAGTGCAAATAGTGGATACGCTACTTGCACTCTAATTGACAAGTTTCTCGCTTTTTACGCAAGTCGGGAACCACCCTTGAACTCCAGGGATGGGAGCAAATGGGGTTTGTTTGGACCTCCTTTTGAATCACCATACCTAAGCAAGAGAATGATCAAATCTGTCATGATTCAGATCTCTCCATTGTCACTTTTTCACAAGCCAAAGCCATCAAGATTGTGTTTGATTGTTTTGGATCTTAAGCAGATTTTAGAACCTTGGATTTGAGATCGGAGGTTTTAAAAGCTTATGTTTAGTGTACTCCCTCAGTCTCTCACTCTCCTCCCCTCTGTACGTAGATTTGGAATCCACATTTAAAGTCATAAACCGCCCCTTCCGATTTGAGATCCATTGATTTGAGATCCATTCGTATTTATTCAGCAAATCCAACCTCGAATTTGAGATCCGAAGCAGATCTGAGGTTATCAAACGCAACCTAAGTACATCAACTACTAAGATTAAGATTAAGAAGTCATTTATATTATACTCTAGTGCGGGGTGGTGCTCGGCCTTGAAGGGTGGGGGACATTTTTCTTGGCTTTTTTTTATTTTTGTTGAGGGTATTTTCAAAAGTAAATATTTCAAGTTTCCACTTCTGTCCTATTTTTGGGCAGTTACGTCATTTGTCCTCCGAGCATTGGCATTTGATGTGCAGTGCCGACACATTGGATCTAGGGATGTACAACGAGCTCGAGCTCGACTCGTTTAAGCTCATGTTCCTTAGTATATATTTTTTGCTTAAAATCTTCATGTTTTTATTTAAGCCATTTTAAGTTTTTGAGATTACAAAAATAAGTATTAGTGTTAAACAAACTTAATTGGGTCAAGTTCATTCAACTCAAACTCGATTCGTTTACAAACTCGAATCATCAGTTAAGCTTGAATTCTACTCATTTAACTTATGAGCCAAGCTGAGTCGAGCTTAACCAAGCGAGTTTGAGTTGAGCTCGAGTTGGCTCGACTCGTTGTACATTCCTAAGCAAATCGGTAAGAAGTCTTACCACTGCTTCTCATAGTAGGGCGAAGTCAGGTTAATTGAACAGATCAGAACCATTTTCAAGGTTTCAAATGGTGTTAGATAGAGTGGAGTTATAATATAGAAATCGTGTACAACGCATGATACCAGTTAATTTACTTGTATCCTCAAGTCTTTCCTTCGACCAACTGAGGTTCTTTTCCATATTTATCTGCCTTTATTTTATGAGTTGTTCATTGTTAAAGATTGCCTAGTCGAACTATTTTTTTTAATAAAATGGCTCAAAGAGAATTGAAATCAGCCGGCGAACATTCATAGCTAGATGATTTTTTTAAAAAAATATTTTGTAACACTAAAAACTGCCAGTAAATGGTACATGTGTCAATGAGAGTTGATTGGCTATGGTTTTTAATTATAGAATGTACCATTTGCAATGTTTTTTAGCATTGCAAAATATAAAATATCATCCAGCCATAGACGTTGGCCGACTAATTTCATTTCCTCAAATGACTCATGACTCATGTTTCATTTAAAGGAGAAGATATTTCCCAAGTATTGCTCACACAAAAAAGTTAGAGCTTTCTCTCTCTCCTTCTTCTCTCTCTCCTTTTTGCCTCTAAATTTTGTTATATATTTTTATTTAATCGATTCTCTCTCTCTCTCTCTCTAGATTACTCATTCAAGACCATATCATGAAAATAACATTAATTATTTAATTCTTGTCTTCTTGGACTTGAAGGTCTGGAGTTGATCAACCTCCCGGTCGGGCATATGATTGTCCCTTTTCTTAATTTTACGAATTTGGTGTGACAAAAGATCCACACTAAGATCTGGCTCATAAAATTCAAAATTTTAAGACCCAAACCAGATTTCCATTTTGCTTTTTAATACTTATAACAAACCAGAGAAAGGTATGATCTTAAGTCCACATATCCTTAAAGATCAAACGATATGGGAACTCAAAAAATGTTCAATACAGCACTCACAAGCCAGTTATCTATATCATATGGTAAAACAATTCCACCAACAGTAAATATATAACTCTCAAGGCAGGATCACCAGCGCCATTGAGGATCACCCTCATGCATGTTATTTTCTTTTTTTAGAAGGGAAAAAGGAAAAGCTCCTTCAGGATTCTACCAATAAAGTTTTTTCCTTTTCTCTAAAGTAGAATAAACGCATGAAATACTGAAAGAAGACAAATCAGGTTTGATCAGTTCATGCTTGCTAGAATACATTTTCTTTTTTCGATACTACATTTTTCTTTCCTTTTAAACTGCAATTTTGGGTTCTGCATCTTCGTATTCCGTCCAAGTTGCGGGGCCAAAAAAATGCCTTCTCAGATAGTTCCACCCGAGTTACGCCAGTTTGTGCCCCCTGGTGCAGGAAGAAGAAGCAGGAAGATCTGGAGCCGATTGAATCCTCAAGATACAGATCAAAGAACTGGTATGTGGAAAGGTGGGGAAGGATCACAAAACTGGCTTCGACTCAGACATGACTTGTCTGATTGCATCAGCCTATCCTTGGGAGATGCAAAGAAAAATACCTTCTCTTGATTTTTTTTTTAGAGAGAGAAAGAGATGGGTCTCTGTTGTTTCTCTTTCACACGGCTGTAGTCGTCTACTGTAGATCAAATCTTTTAAAGCTGCACCCTTTCGAGCGCCGATGGCTTTGACTGTTGACTGGATCCATCCACTCCCTCCTCGGTTGAGTGTAGATATGAGGAATCTTCGCTTGGTTGAACTTCCAACATCTCAGGGCCTCTCTCAAAGAGAGGAAGGCTGACAAAGAAGGGGAAGAAGCTATTGTCCATAGCGAGATTCCCTCATTTTGCACTCTCTTTCTCTGGGCATCATTCTGCCGTTGAAAACTCAAATTGGTAGTGCATTGTTTCGATGAAGAGTGACTCTGTAATGAGTTTCAGTATCGCCTACTTGAGAAGCTTGGTGTTCGAGCAGAAGCTGCACGCTTTTTTCCTTTATTTTCTTTCTAAGTTTGTGCATTGTATAATTGTACGCTAAGTCCAGTTATGAATAATATATAGCTGAAGGCTTCCAAGGAATCGTTCTTCTTTTCTGACTTCTGTTCTCGGAATGTGCGACTCAGAGTCAAATGCATGCAAAACGAACGCGCGTCTGCAACAACATGGCCGTCACTGTAGCTGAAATGACAAGCAAGCGTAACTTTTCGGACGGCGTATAACAGGGAGGATCAGGTGATGTCTCTCCTGCACTCGAGCTTGTGAGTGTAATAGTGCATGTTTCATGGTGTGTGTGAGTCCAAACACCTACTCACACTCGTTCATATTCACATTCGAGCGTGTGTACTTGGGTGTATGTGTGTCAATTTGTGTGTGTGAATGCCTCACATTCTAGTTGTGGCAGAGCTAAAAATTTTAAGAGGATAGATTGTTTTGAAAATTTTCAAGAGCATCAATATATATAAACAAGTAAATAATTGAAGACATCCATATAAAAGTAAAAAAAATTTACGATTGGTGGGGGCACACACCTATACCAGCACACACGTGACTCAAACATCTCCAACAAATGTATGTCTGTAATGTATGTGTGTTTGTATGTGTCTTTGTTTGTGCAAACATGTCTACGAGGAATTTCCATGATTTGATCTAAGAAGGTAACCGGAGGATCCAAACTCAAGCCTGTCTTCTTTGTCATAGAAAAAAAAAAAAAACCCACTCAATATGGGATCTGGCATACTCGGTTTGGCACTTTATTGGATCCCAGTTGGATATCAAACTCGGATTTGGATTCAGTAATGAAATTACAAGACAGCTTAAGTGAATAGTCAGATAGATATCAGACTCGTTTACATCTCTAATGAGATCCGTATACAAGGACTTTGGAGACAAAGACACCTTGGTTGCCATTCACCTCGAAGATGAAATAAGGCTGGCTGCGTCCATCGATGGATTGGGGTATGGGCCGGGACGAAACGGACGGCCATGATGCGTTTAAAGAGATGGTTGCTCCTTCCCCTCAAGAACGCGCCAGCCAACGAAAGCCAGTTGTCATACGGCAGTGTCCGGATGACATGGTGCGGTCATTTTTCTGGCGAGCGCATTTTCTTCCTTTCCTTTCGTTTTTTTTTTTGTCTCATCTAAATGTCGAAGGAGGATGCGTGTTAAATTCTCTCTTATTAACGTGAAAGGACTCAATCACCTAACGATACGTGGCATACTGCTACCTGTCATGCTACGTGTCTCATGTAATTGAAATCTTTCACTAGACTCAAGTTGCCCATATCTAAACTTAGAGTTGTCGAACTTACTCTAAAAAGCTTGACTCATCGCTAGAATTTAATTTTATACTTTCGAGTTATAAGAACTTGTCTAGTTTAAATTTGTCTCAACTCGTTTATAAATGAGTCGAGCTTGAATTCAAATTTACACTCAAAATGTTAAATGAGTAGAATTCGAGTTGTAAGAACTCGGCTCATTTAAATTCGAGGGGGCAGTGTAAGGGCCGAGAGGTGGTGGTGAGGAAGAACCACGCCCTAGCGCTTGTTGGATCCTAAGTAAAAGGTTGAAGGTACGCATTGGCTTGGCATCTTTTAGAAAATATTTTTATTAAAATTATGATAATTTTTTTTTATTGGAAGCTATGATATTCTCTGAAAATTTCAAGGACAGAGACATATTTTATGAAAATTTATGAAGCGGCCATTTGTGCCCTTTGGAAAAAAAGTCTACCATTCAAATTTTCAAATGGCTCTGGCAACCATCCACTCAAGTATACAAAAGACATACCACCTTTCAAGTAACAAGTGTAGTCTAGGTATGAACTCGAGATGCACTGCCTCTTCAGATGTTAAAAACATTAAAAATTTATATATAAATCTAAAAAAAAAGTTTAATATATATATATATAATTTAAAAAATTCTATTTTGACCCTTATTA
Organism: Nymphaea colorata; assembly: GCF_008831285.2. Taxonomy (NCBI): domain Eukaryota; kingdom Viridiplantae; phylum Streptophyta; class Magnoliopsida; order Nymphaeales; family Nymphaeaceae; genus Nymphaea; species Nymphaea colorata. Next base: position 21,928,441 of record NC_045141.1, read on the forward strand.
AAATTTTGAAACTATAATTCCTATCCACCACTAGCCCACCCTTGTTGCACTATGCCCCTCGGGGCCCTCTTAGTTCTTCCCTTGAGCTATCTCGTTTGACTTGAAATTCCTAAGCTTAAAAATCAAATCTTACTGCTACTTTTTTGAAAATAAATGAATTTCAAGGCAGAAGTTGGTTCTAACGTTGATCATTTCAGCTTCATTTTTCTTGTCAGTTTGAACATGTCTCAATTCCAGGTATGTAATGACATGAACTAGATTTAAGTTCTTTGCTTGCATAATTGTACCTCAATCAATGAGATTAACTTATAATTATATACATAGAATTACAACTGAATGATAGTAATCACACACATATGTTGACACAAACGATATCTAATTCTCTCAATTACATAATTATATTTCGTTCAATGAAATTGACTTAATATTATAAGTATAGAACCACAATTGAATTATTATAATCATGTGTGTGCAATAACACAAGTAAGGTTTAAGTCTTTCATTTGGACAATTGTACTTTATTCAGTGAGTTACACTTGTAGTTACATGTATACAAACTGCAATTAAATTAAATCACATGCATATAATAACATAAACAAAATCTAAGTCTTTTATTTGCATAATTGTATTTTGTTCATTGACATTATCTTGTAATTACATATACAACAATTCTGCTTATAACCACATGTCATTAGGGTTAAGCATGAACCCAATTGTCAGTCACAGAAGTTCATGCAGCTTTATTTTACCATCAAACAACCCCGTTAAGATTGTTTGATAACTAATTAGATCCCATGTAGTCACAAGAGCTTGAGGTTTTGAAATCTGTCAATCCAAATCAGATCCCCTACTCTCTCTCATCTTAAATTACATTAAAAAGTGCCGATAAAATGAAAATGTATATCAAAATTTAGGAACAAAAAGTTCCCTAGTTACATTAAAAAGTGGAATGTAAAATAGATTGTATCATTTTTTTAAATATTGCAATTTGAAAACTAACTTTAAATTGCCATCACACTTACTGCATTGGATTTAATAATGTTTATCCCATCCCACCAAAAGAATGCAGGTCCAACACGGGGGCGAAAATTATCTGCAAGCTCGAAGTGTCCATGACAAAGCGTACATTGGCTTTCTACATCAAAATATATTAATGTTAAGATAAAGTATGATCAGAAAACTCAGTTTTCAAAACACTGTTTCAAGCGGACACTGCCCGATTCACTACACTGACATCGGGAGAGCGTCGCCCAGCAGTTCGCGCCATTCACTGAGCCACCATGCATCAGGAGGGCCTGCGAATCTGTACTCACCATCAGTTTATTGGTTCAAACTATTAGGCGACTCAACAAGGTGGCCATCTTATCTCAATTCATTATATATATTATATATATTCCTACTTTAAAATTCACCAATCTTTGAATGTACCTATGGAATGGCTGCGAAAGTAAGAACTTAAAAAAGAGAGGAAGAAAGGGAAAAGTGAAGGACAAAAAATTTAAAAAATGGTTCTTCTTGAACTTATATACTCTCTCTCTCTCTCTCTCTCTCTCTCTCTCTCTCTATATATATATATATATATATATATATATATATATATATATATATAGTCTCTTTCTCTCTTTAAAATTCACGGATCTTTGAATGTTCCTATGGAATGGTTGTGAAAATAAGAGAGCAAAAACAGAGAAAGAAGAGGAAAAGTGAAAGACAAAAAGTCTAAAAAATGGGTTCAGTTGAATTCATACTCTCTCTCTCTTTCTCGATATATATATATATATATATATAGGGACTCCTTTTGCTGCAAGAATACGGGGAGCTGCTTTTGTACTTAAAAATATAAAAATGTGCCTCCGGGTTGGAAGATGGATCTGCACAAGGGAGACGCCGGTAGCCTGCTTCGGAACTCTACACTCTTCTACAGTTTTCAACAGTAACTGGTCCATATCCTGTCATATGAGCTGAGAAAAACTGCATGCAGAACGAGCCAAGTTAGCCACCCTCCATTTCTGATCACCGTCTCTGCGCTTGACCAGGAGCTCACTCAGAGAGAGAGAGAGAGAGAGAGGGGCTGGGCGTTAATGCATGCCGACGGCTACCAAGGGAAAGGTGGGAGCACATGGGCTGCTACTCCAAAAAACCTGACCTCTCAGAATCACAGAGCCAGTATGCGCCTATTACTCACTGCTGCCATGGGCTTTGATTTTATTAGTACTAATAATAATATTATTATTATTATTGTGAGGGAAAAGGATGAGTTTTTTTCCAAAATATCATTATCCTCCAGAGTGTACACTGCATCGTCAAATTTTTTGCAATCTGCAGATTCTGTACCATGTTTGATTAATTTTGTTTTTTTCTCGTTATTTTTTGGGAACTTCAGCGCACCGCATTGAACTTCGAGAAGTGCTATCATGATCTCTCTTTTTTCACCTTTTTCTTTATTTTTGGCTTGTCCACAGGTGTCTTTCCTTCATACGTTTTCTTCTTATTTTCCCTCCCCTGAAAAACTTCATTATTTATTTACAGTTTACTGGTTCTAGATTGTTCTGATATTGCCGCAGTCAATACATACTTTTGCTCACTGTCTTGTGTCCTGCCGCGCTGCGACCTTTCCCTGTCCATGGTGAAGAAGAGTCGCACTGCTTCAGCCTTCGTAATGGCCAGTTTTCAACAATGGCGTATTCCTCAGAATGTATGAATGCCACAGAAGCCAGTTCAGGCTAGCTGGCCAACATGCTAATTTTTCACATCGAGTCCGAACCTTCGTTTTCAAACTTGGCCCACAACAGTGCAATTCAGACTATGGTTCAGCCTGCATGCATGTGATACTTGACCGGGTTAATTCGATCGAGTACTGCACTGGCTGTAGGCCTAGCCAAGCCCCAGTCTTGCACACTAGACGCGAGCCCAGAGGGGACCAAGTCAAAGCAATGGCGCAAAGAGGCTGCATATTCATTTAGAACATACTGTGTTTGTAAGAGAGAGCAAAAGAGACGTTGGTCTTATGTTATTCATGGGGACTTTGCTGATGTATGTTGGTCTCTACATGGTGCCTAGAGTTCTCCCGGAAAATAAAACCAAGAGAATTTTAGGAAAGGAATATCGTTGATCAGGTTTTCATTTGACCATGGAAAGGGAACATATTCCCTGGTCTTTTCACTAGTTAAAAATCTTCTTACGACATGATTAAGAAACGGATTGCATAGTCATAATTTTATTCTCTTCTTCCACTGTCTTTCTGTTTCCCGTGAGAATGACAAACGCATCATGTCTCTAGGTTTTATATGTGCAAAGAAATTCAAAATGGTCTCGCTGGAAATGAGTGAAGAAGATAACATCTCCCTCAGATTTGAGGTACCAATCTCTCTCTCTCTCTCTCTCTCTCTCTCTAGCATATGGGCAGTGTACCTGCTTATGGATGCTGCTTTGGGTTGCAGCAAGTATTACGCGGAGAGTTTTGTCTTTTGTACTAATTGCAGTCACTTAATAGAAACAGTGTTGCATGAGCATCTACCTTTTGTGTTTGTCCATTGGCGCCTGGTAGTGTGAGATTGCCACATTCAGGCCCTCCCTACCAAAAAAGAGGGGCCTGACACCAACCTTATAAAAATTAATGGAATATGTTTCCATACTTATGAAAGTTTTCCCTTTCCTGAAATAACGAATATATCCCTGAATTTGATGGTACACAGTACAAGAGGCAGCATGACATTAGATCCACAATGATTGTCTAGAAGCCCACAAACAACAGTGCCCATGACAAGCTTACCCGGTTCCATTTTGAATCCACCCTCCTAATTCCCTTTGTTATCTGTTCCTCTAACTTAATATATATACTTTACATTTTATCATTCATGGTTTCATGGCTGACTATTTAGTTCTGTTTTTCTGTGTGTATATATATATATATATATATATATATATATATATATATATATCTGTTTGTGTGTATATATGTATGTGAGCAAAATAAGAAAAATTAGCTTTATGCAGGTGATTATAGTATATGGGTTCAGCGCATATGATTCTCTCTGCTTATTCTTCAGTCCTACTTACAAGCTGGGGATGTCAGAGGTTTCCATCTGTAGCTTTTCAATAAGATATACAGATCTATTATTGATCCTGAAATGGGTCTTCATTGTTATACCTGAAATCTCTCTCTCTCTCTCTCTCTCTCTCTCTTTCCTGATCTCTGCCTGTCTCTATCATCCTGAATCCTAAAGGTGTGTGGCCTTTTCCCCGGTCCCGACCGTGGAATTGGTCACGGTGGTAAGTCTAGTAGAAGATTCAGCCGCATTCCGGTGAGAAGAAGTGGGAACTGAATGAGAAGAACTTGGATATAATCCACCGTATCTTTGGTTAGATGTTTGGTTTTATAATTTCTGTAAAAAAGGTAAATGAGTGTTTGGTCCCCTCAGAGCCAGAGTATGGCAGCAAACAGATGAAAGACACAGCAATGTCAGGATCTATGTACCTGGAAAACCAAAACACCTTTTTCCTTCACTTTTTTGAAGCAGGAAAAAAAAACTCTACTGCCCTCTTTTCCTGGTTTCTCACGTGCATATCTCTCTCTCTCTCTCTCTCTCTCTCTCTCTTTCTCTCTCTCTCTCTCTCTTTCTCTCTGGTATGGTGATATGGGTTAAAAGCAAGTGAAAAGCTGGGTTTTGGTTCTAAGCACTTACAAGGCTTTTGATTTTTCCTTCTCACAAGAGGAGCTTATAAGACCCGATCATGTTCTTCCCACCCACCACCACAGCCCCAAGTCTGGCATTGGCTTCTCTCGTTTGTTGAAGGAAGAAACAGGTCTTCTAAGTCCTTATCATGGCTCTAGAAGCAATTACATCTCGTTACCTCTCCAACTTCAACACCAACGAACTCTCTTCCTCCTCCTCTTCGTTTGTCGTCGGTCATGAAACCCATGAAACACAAGAAGTAATTGGTTTCTGCTTAAAGGGGAAAGAAGCAGGCAGCTTCCCTGCTTTCCCACATTTTCCATCATACGACTTGCCTTCCTACTCATCTTCTGCTGCTTTGTGCCAATCTTCTTCTGCCTTGGCCTCTTCCTTCGGTCCCATGGATGCCAACGATCAACAAAGGCTGGAGGGCCTGTCTGCAGAGAACCAGAAGAAACGAAGACGGTCCCGGAGCTCAAAGAACAGACAGGATCTGGAGACTCAGAGGATGACGCACATCACCGTGGAGCGCAACCGCAGGAGGCAGATGAATGAACATCTCGCCATGCTACGTTCTCTCATGCCTGAGTCTTACATTCAGAGGGTGAACTCTTTGTGATACCAATGTCAAAATCTTTTTCATGAATAGCTCTCCCGTTGCTTCAATTGCTGCAATTTTCCATTTGCTTCTATCTGTTCTCCATTGGAGCAAATGGGGAGAGTGGTGCCAAGAACTATTTGAGCTTCTTGGAGCTCCCTCTGCTCCCAGAGAACAGCTTAATGCATTGCTGAAAGTTACTCGGGTGCTCCCTTGGTAGTATACTTACCAACCAGTGTCTTTTTGAGACTTGGCAGACAATCTCTTGCTAGACTTTATCATAAATAGGTCGCATTTTCTGAATTTAAATGCAAACCTAATCCACTTTTCTGGAAACACAGTCATGTTCACATTAAGAATAAATAAATCCCATTTTTTTAGTTTTTATTATGAGCATTTTTGCTTTTGCGCTGGCTATTCAATTAGATTACCCTCGTAGACCAGCCTCCAACGTAATCTAGAGAATCAGGAATACAGTAAAATAGTTCAGAATTCAGATTATCCCAAGCCTCTAGATATTATAAGGCTGCCTTGGATGTGACGTACTTGCTCATTCCTGGCAGAGTCAAATGGAAAAAGAAATTTGCCGTTCTTGTATGGGGTTCCTAGTAGCCCTTATTAATGTCTTTTTGTTTTGTTTGAAAGCTGCCCACATTGGATGGCACTAGAACTTGTCATACTTAAACCGTAAGCATGTGGGTAGGTGGCCGGACGCGGCTCAACTGCCTATAATGCCCAGCAAGGCTTGTTGGTCTAAGCGCGTACATCTTTTTACCCTACCAAGTAATTCTTCATGAACTTGGCAGAACCTGTTTATAAGGGAAACTGGGCGCTGCTGGGTACAGTAAAATTCGAGCGGCCTGGACGAAAGGTAAAAACCAGGACACAAGAAAGAAAGAGGAACAATTGCGTACAAAAATTAAGTACATTCTAGAAGATTAAAGAGAGAGTAATTAATTAATACTACTTAACATAGTAGATTGCAATTTTATGAATACAAGTTTTTAGAGTACAATTCTTATGTTTCTTTTTTCTCTTTGGGTTGTTCAGGGAGACCAGGCTTCCATCGTAGGTGGTGCTATTGATTTTGTGAAGGAGTTGGAGCAGTTGGTCCAGTCTCTAGAGGTAGAAAAGAGAGAGAGCGACAAGACGAGGGCCAACCTCTCACAGACGCCCTTCTCCAGATTCTTTACATGCCCACAGTACGCGTTCACCAGCAGGGTGTCTAAAGATCCCTCGCCGGAGAACCCGCGGGCCTTGGCCGACATCGAAGTCACCATGTCTGAGACACATGCCAACCTCAAGGTCCTGTCCCTCAGGAGGCCCAAGCAGCTCCTGCAAATGGTGGCTGGGTTGCAGAGCCTCCATCTCACAGTTCTTCACCTCAATGTTACCACCATGGACCCCTTTGTGCTCTACACCTTTAGTACAAAGGTCTCTCTCTCTCTCTCTCTCTCTCTCTTGTGACGCCTTGTCGCTATATTTTGCTTTGGATGAATTTCTCGGCACACTCTCTCTATGTGATATTAGTGCAACCGGTTGAGTATTTCTCGAGGATGCTATGATGATGATGATGATATTAAAGAGTATTCTTAATCTTAAGATTCCATTATGAAGCCGTGTGTGACTGAAAGAATTGTGTATTGATGGTGGTGAATTGCAGGTTGAAGAAGAATGCAAGCTGAGCAGTGTAGAGGACATCGCTGCAGCTACTTATCAGTTGTTGATAATAATCCACGAAGAGGCGGCCATGTCTGGCTTGGACCCCAAACTGGAAAAATATTCTTGATCTGCCTCCACCCACCCCATTCTAGCTACCCAAAATGATCATATGTCTCTACCCCTGTCTGCTGATTCTGTAATTTTTTTTTTCTTTCGTTCATCAGTATATATATTTATACCATGTGATCTGATGTCTTATAACGCTTCGGTGGGACGTGCCATTTCTATTCTTCATCAATTCGTTTCAAATATTTTAACAAAAAATGCTTGTGACCTGTCGATTCTGTAAACTTTTCGCACCAATTTTATGCTTGTTTTCTCCCCACGACAAACTTCTTTGAGTTACGGTGGCAGTTTAGTTGTCTCGGAAAGCTCGTTCTGGAACTGATTCTAAGTTAGTACCCTTTTTTCATTCTAAAACTGAAGCAGGAACTTGAAATAAAATAAAAAAACAAGGTAAAAAAGATTCCCTGATGTTCAAAGATGGGTTGGTTCCTGGCGGCTTATAAGTTTATCAACTGTCTCTTTCTCTTTACTCAATCAATAATCTTGTTCTTCTTTTCTTTATGACTTGCTTATTCTTGCACAGAGTCGACCTTGCGCGACTGTGACATAGTAGGTCGACTGTATTGATTCGTTCCTAGCAGCTTTAGTGTGTGTTTGTGTGTGTGTGCGTGCACAATTGTGTGTGTAATCAGCATGTTTCTTAAAACAAGAAAGTAATGGCCCTATTAGAACATGTGTTCGAAGAATACAATGTTCTTATCAAATTTCCACTTAAGAGATCCTCAAATAATTAAAAAACATATCTAAACACAAAACCACTTCAGCATTCATTCTCATTGAGTGCATTAACATATTTTAGACTTTCCATCTTATTGGGTTGTCCATAATTAGTTATATTTTGGAATGTAAAAATAGGTTTAGACTTAACAGCTCTTGCTAAATCTGCTAAAACATTACAGTTTTTACCAAAAAAAAAAGTGGAAAAGAATTTCAACAAACTTGCAAACTGAAATGTCTAGACACAATATATTGGGGGACTCAATTTTGCATAAACTGGTCATTGATGGCGGCATTCAACAATGCCATTTAATACACTAAAACTCTTCCCAGTGAACTCCATTTTCTCCTTTATTTAATTGGAGGCTTGATCATAGAGGGAGCAAACAATAATATGAGTCATTATGAGCTTCCAGTCTTAATCTTGTCTCCTGAACGGACCTATACCTCAATAACATCAAGTACTGAAGTTGGGCTATGAACAATCTCTTTCAAAAGTGAGTCCTCATTGAATGACAGAAGGTAAGCACGAGAAGGAGGGACCATCCTCATGGATGACAAGAAATCCTCATGGGTGATAAGAGGAGATCATTTTTTACGCCCCTAGCTAGCAATTACCAGTCAGAGCCACGAAAAAGCTAAGCCCATGTACCTAACTAGGAGGTTGAACTTAAGACTTCAAGTTGAAGTAGGTCAGGAGTTTTATATTATATTATATATATTCAAATCAGTCAGATACTTCTATAGTAACAGAACACATCTTTTGCAACATTTTTTAACGATACAAAATTTAAAAAAAAAAAAATCATTTGGCCATAGAGGTAGGTCAAATACTTCGTTAGTAACAAGATATATCTTTTGCAACAGTTTTTAACTATACAAAGTGAAAAAAAAAAAACATACAGATGGTCATTGTTTATTTTATAGCATTAAAAACCATCGTAAAAGATGTGTCTTATAGCCGTAAAGGCAGCTGGTCATTCAAGTACTTCGTTGCAATTTCTTCCTCATTCCAAACTATCCAATCAATGGTGACTGGCTCTCAAGCCTCGATCGAATGGCCTGATAAGAACTTTTGGAGCAGCTAAACCTGCCTCTTTCAAAAGAAGGGTCAAGGGGCAGCCCATAAACCGTGCGAATGTGCATCAACTAGATTCATGTGCTAATCAATTTACCTTCTCACTGTACTACCCTTTCACTATAGGGCATGACAAATACGAGCACTACCATAAAAAGCTAGAGCTGTTTGTATGTTCACCAGATTTGTTGTCTGTAATAATGGAACTAGCTGTTATTCCAAAGCGATTGCCAAAAGATATATCGGTAAACCTCTCAAGACTTCGCTCATAATCCTGAGCCATATTAGAAATAGGATATAAAGTACACCAAGAGTACTGCCTTTTCTACATGGGGTAAGGGTGGGCATCGGGTCGGCCTGGCTCGGGCCCGGCCCGGTAAAGGCCAGCCCGGGCCCGGCCAGGGTCTCGGTCTAGCTCGGCCCGTTTAAAAATAAAAAACAAATTTTTAATCATAAAATAAAAATTTTAAATATAAAATATATTTATTAATAATAAATATATATTATTAAAAAAAAACTTAAACGGGCCGACCTAATGCCCACCCCTAGTATGGAGCAGAAAGCTAGCATTGGAACCTCGAATAGGCCCACGAATATGAACTCCTTACGAGTTAATTAGGCTAACCGGAAAAGGGCTCCAGCTCCAACTAGTAAGTTCCAGGGATGGTTTCTTCCATGTGAAGGTCTCCAAAATAGAGAACTCCCTCTATTTTGCCCTTGTATTTAATGAGGAAATAGATCAAAGACACTATTTTGCAACTCTATGTCAAGATGAACATTGAAAGATTTTCAAGTAAAGAATTGAAAGATCTTCAAGTAAAGATGAAGTTTTTTAGCTGGTCGGGTTAGACGGCTATAAAAAGACATGTCTTGAATTCAATTTTCGTGAGTGGTATGTCTTTGTCTAAGTGATAGGGCACAATACCTAAGTTGAATAGTCATCACTAATGCTGAAGCAACCCAAGACCTAAACAGTGAAATGTGCAAGCCTGTTATTGTTGTATTGGTGCACGAAATTTTTGTGCGCCAATAAAGTTAGTGACTAAAATACCTTAAATTCACACACACAAAAAAAAAAAGAAAACTTTTGGTAAGGATAAAAATGAAATTAAAAAAATAAAAAGACTAAAAAAGACCCTTCTTTTTTAAAAATTACTAAAACGTCCCCTATGCTATTACGACATATATATGGGTTGCGTGTACACATGCAACTCAGTCCAAAAGGGGTGAGGGTTAAAGCCCTCCGGTGGGTTGTTAACCTCCCACTCACACTCACCCTGAAAGACAAAACGTAGCTAACAAACTGACCTCAATGTTCAGTTTTTGTTGAAAGATCTTAATGCCCTCTTCTCACGCCCATATCAGCACATCATATTGTGTTCTTCCTCAATAATGAACGGTCTGAACAACTTCTACCGTGCTAATTTAGCTACCATCTGTCCCACCAAATGCCGACCACCAATTTTTTACACCTAAGCAGCGTCGTCATCATGGTCGATGAATTGATCTCTCAACGAGTTAGATGAACATCCCTCAGAAAATTGCGAGTTGACTCTGTCCTGATCGAATGCGTAGTGTTAGAGAGCGGGACTAAATACAAACGTAGCATCAGCACCCCTAAGCAACGACCCTTCTGATACAATTCCAAAAATAACTCAAGTACTGAGCTGCAGATCAAAAGCTTTAGGTGAAAGTCTCGACAAATTTGCTTACGCACAGTATGGCTTTTGAAAACCACCTAATATTAATGGAGTTTTTCCGATTGTTGCCTCACAATGATGCCACTTCGCATCACCAAGCGTGCTTCTTCAGCTCGTCACCCTCATTTAGGAATCGGTCGACCAAAATTCTCTGGCTCTCTTCTTTCCATTTGCCGGTTTTTGGAATAGGAAGAATGAAGAACGATCTAGAGACAGAGTCTCAAGGGAACGCCTCACCCGACGAAGCGCAATTCTTGAAAGTTTTGTCCATGCCATGCATCCCTTCCACTGGTAGGTGGCGTTTTGGCCGCCTAATTCCCAACTTGTCCTTTAAAATAAAGTGGAAACTGAAAGAAAGGTGGGGAACTACATATTCCCATATCATAAAAAATCAGAAGAATCAATTGGTTATTTCGTTCTTTAATATATAAGAACCATTAATTATATATGTTATTGTGTTTCTGTACAGGCTTTTCCCTTCACTGAAGAGAAGAATTATTAGCATCAAAGGGATTAACTCCCACAAAGCCCTACCCAGCCCTACGCAGTAGTTGGTATGTCCTAATCTGTTTTATATCCCAAACAAGTCCAGAGGCCTAAAACTATATGTTTGACGTGATTTTTACCTAATCCAAGCACTTGCCTGTCTTTAGTTTTTCTTTGTTTCAGTAAAATTTACGAAAGAAATTAATTAGGCCTTCCTCTTAAGTTAACATTTTTTTTTTACATAATATGAGTTCATTTTTGCTTACTTGGAAACATATTTAAGCATTAAAATAATCAGTCTTAAAAATTTGTTATTAAATGAATTAAAAGATCCTGACTACAGGTTAATTTAGATCAGTTAAAAAAAACATGCAAAACTATGTTAAGCACCCAATATATACCAAAGATAGACCAGTGTTAGGGATAAAGAGAATTTGACAGTGTAAGGCTGTTCAAATTGTAGCTACCAGGATCCAGTTTATCTTTCTCTGTATTTTTTTTTATAGGAGAAATCCTTGCATGTGCAAGTAGTTGACACAGTAAGGGCTCAGGCTCTCTAGAGAAGCGGCAGGCAGAAAATCTTCTCGATTACGATATCTCTTTAGTTGCAATTGTTTATTGTTTTCTAATATATCGATCATAAGCTAACGCCGATCAGGAGAATCTTTTGCATTTCCATAACACAGTTTACAAAAAAATGAACATGTGAAATTCAAATGACTTGAATTCCAGACTCTGTTAGGCCACTTGATGTAGGCTGACAGACCAGCATTTACATCAAGATTGGTGCTGCCCATCTTGGGTTCCGCTTTGCGTGAAATCGTTTGATTTCTTAAGATTATTGTGCCAATAAGCCGTCATCACAAGTGGCGTTACTGTAGTTATCAAAAAATGTTAATCCTTGGGCTTAATGAAGTCACAGAGGAACTTATCATCATTCCCAGATGCTGAAGAACAATTGCCCATTTCAATAAACGTTGGGAATATAGAAAAGCTAGTCTTCTCTGCTGGAAGTCTTTCAGAAAAGGTGATGAAGATTCTCCATCAACGAATAAAGTGAAAAATGCAGTACTTGGCTTTAAACATGCATCCTGTTCTGTACCACATTCATGTAACAAAAGAATATATATATATTTATAGAGAGAGAGAGAGAGCAGGGGAGAGAATTTCTGAACATATCGTAGGGAAGAGATTCTAACCTTGTCTGGTACAAAACAGCCAAGCAGGCGGACTCTTGTATATGAACTTGCAGCTGCAAATTTACCATATTATATTCAACATAAGCATCAAATCCGTATCCTATTTCCTGATCACACCTTCACTGTACTACAAAAAAGAAAAGCCCAACTATTCCACCAATCAGGCCTGTCTTGGATTTGAGCTTACAGTCTGCAGTTTACACCCACTTTCACAAAACTTTATGAAGCACAAAATGATTCCTCAATAAAGATGGAGAAATCAAGAGAGAGACAAATAAATGGATTTTATCTCTGTAACATGAATTTTAATCATACTGCGCCATCACAGTGGAAGAATTGCATTCTTTCCTATGCCATATCTAGAGAACAGGAACTTCCCACCGGATAATGGCCTTTTCATCTTCAATGGCGCTCTTACGGAATAAAAATTCTTGCATCTTGAAACCCTCAACCTGCTCTGCTCCTCAGTTACGGTTTCCGAACATTCAACACCCTCCCCTGTGGGTTCACGTTCAGCATCCTTTTCCATCCGGTTGATCAGTAACATATCAGCAACAGACCTGCAATTCATGCTTGAGGAATCCATCGAAAATGACCGCCTTAGAGCTTGAATCTCTTCCTCACTGATCTCAATCAGCACATCTTCTTCCCTACCCAAGTCGCTTAGAGTTCTTAAAGGAATCTGAGGAACACTACTCATAAATCTTTCTCCATCTTGATCTGACCCACCCGTAATATCTGAGTTCCCCGCACCGGTGGTGCTGCTCCCAGCATCTTGGACCGCTGGAATTTCAACGCGGGCTCCATTCTCTGGAGAGTTTGTTGGTTCTGCCACCGATTCCTCAGGCACCACTATAGCGATTTCCGGCGGCGGCAATGGGGGCGAAATTGGAATGGAGTGGTATACAACGCTTGCTCTACAAAGAGGACAACTGGAGTGTGCTTGCAACCATCGATCAATACAGGAAAGGTGGAAAGCATGACAGCACTTTGGCAGCAATCGGAGGCTTTCACCTTCTTGAAACTCACCCAAACATACAGAGCAATCAGTGCCTTCAATGAGCCCATCACCTTTTTTATACTTGCAAACAGTAATAGATCTTATCACAGATTCATCCAATCCAGAGTTTAGCGCATGCCACGGTTCATATAGAGAAACATGATGAGTTTCGTCAAAACCTGGGTCCCCTTGAGAACGCCTTGTGAATCTATCCCAATTGCCACAGTACTTGGACACTACGGTATAGTAGCTAACAAGAAGGAAAGCACTGGCAAGGATACCTATGATAGCGATCACCAGAGGCGAGAAACTTGAGCCTGAGTCCTGGTCATCGAGACCAAAGGGGGGAGGAGGGGGATATGTCAGATAGCACCACTGAGGGCAATAGATGCTACAGAAGCGCTGCGAGCAATCTGTTGCATTCGATGGTGGCCATATTGGTTGGTACTCTGGAGAGCTCATTGAATCGAAGCAAATGGGATTAGTCAGTCAACCTACAGAAAGGAAGAGTTGTCACCTGATTCGATGCAATTTGCAGGCGGCGCAGAAAGAAAGAAACATGGCAGATTGCAATGACAGGAGGAACAAACAGAAGGGCGACTCCTAGAAGGTGATTCGTCCTGGAATTGTTCTGAAGGGAACCACTGGAATAATAAAAAGTCGAAGGCTTTGCAGGAGAATACTGGGTAGGGGAGCAGGGGAGAGACTGAGAAAGGAGCTAAACTGCTCCGGGTTAGTGCGTGGTGACACATATCATGCCATGGCTTGGCGTCTGAACTGCAGCTTGATGTGATTTCTCTTGAAGTGGGGAATGGGTGGCGATGGTGATATCAGACCAATGAATAGAAAACTATCGGAATTTATGTGCTCTACGTTAGGCGTGGAATTTGGAGTGAAACAAGACTATCTTCTACATCTTTAACTTTAAGGAGATAGCTGTTTGGACGTGCTGTCTAAAGAATAATGGGGAATTTAGGTACAGTGGTGTATGGCCATCTTCTTTGGCTGAACTGGAATCTGGGTCACCTATCTTGGAAATTGGGTGGTTTTGCTTTAGCTTTTCAAATACTTTTTTCCTTCTTTTTAATTTGTGGGCTTGCCCTCTGCACCATAGAACCTGCTAATTTTTGAAGCTGCGGAGTCAGGATTTGAGAGAATCAGCGCAGAGAGAAAGAGAAAGGGTTGACGATACCTGTGGACAATCGATTGTCTTTTCTCAACCAATAAATTATGATATCTTGAGTATTGGAATCTTGTGGACATCGTAGGCTGATTTTCAAAGATTTTAAGAAACATAAGCTTGCAAGCCGGTGATCTAACAGTTAATTCTGTGTCAAAATTTTAACTTGAAGTTCACATGCACATGGTTAAAGGCTCTACAATGCCAGAGAAAATGACAAAAAGCTTTTTTTTTTTTTGAAAAATGCGGGTTGCAGTCAATGATGAGAATGAGAATACGAGAATTCGTTAGAATTACTTTGAGCCATCAATTAAATTGTCGACGTCCAAAGCATGTTACAAAGTAAATCCTCCTGTTTTCGTTTACACTGAGAAAGTATTTTTAATGGGTCAAGCTAATAATCATTCAATTACATTAATTGAATGGTTCAGTGTGGTTTTCATGGCGGCTTTTATGTGTGTGTATATATATATATATATATATATATATATATATATATATATATATATATATTACTACTTCGGGTCAATCCTCCCCACTATGGTTTGCTGGTCCCTATGATATTCGTATCGTTTGAATATCTTAAAAACTTCATAAGCACGATTACTCGGGTTTGATCCTTTACTTATTTTACACTAAGCAACATAAATTATATTCGGCAATACAGAATTTGCAGAAGGATTGACAAATTATAGTCCTATATTGGTGAGGGAGTGCAAACGAAGCACCCTCCTCCTAAATTTTGAGGGACCATATACATGCCAATACCATATAATCTATAATTTGTTTTATGTTAAAGCAACCTATCACAATCACATCATTATGCTTGGTCGGCAAAAGGAGGTAGAAGAGTTATAAAAATCATATTTCTATTATGTAGGTGACTCTGCAACCTAAGCAACTTTTTGGGGTCATATCTTCGTGGCCCTTGCCTATTCTAAAACCATTCAATCAGGTGATCATATTGCCAAAATAGTTTGGCTAATGAGATTAACGTAGTTTATTTAACAAATAATGAATATTAACAAATAAGAACATTTCAAACCTTGCTATTTCAAGGTCTAAGGAAGATCAAGGACATAAAAAATCAGTCGATTTTAAAATGCATCAAAATTTGATGAGCCAAAAAAAGCACAAGTTCGTTTTCTAAATCTAAGCAGGATTTGATGTTAAACCCATCTTCAAGAAACTCATTTCCCTTAGCTGGAGGCACACACTTATATATATATGAATGGTGACTCCACTTTTATATATATGAATAGTGACTCTGGCTATTCTGAATCACGCAACTCTTGACTTATGAGGGTCATCCAATTTATCGCAAAAAAGGTTGAGAGAAAAGAATGGAAAAAGAGTGTGAGCTAATACTAAATGATTCTTTTTGTTTTTTTCTTACAGCTGTCTCTTATCATAAATTGGATGGCCCTTATTTTATATATATATATAAACAATTGCAGCCGACCAACCGTCATTAGAATCTGGTTCAATACTTCTTTTTGAGTGTCATATGTAAAGAAAAAGGAGGGAAGAAGTGAACGAAATGACTGGCGCGCTATGTTCAGTGGCCCAGCGTGGGGACCCAATACTCCATGGCATCTTCAATATTGGGCAGTAGGTGAAGGTGAGACGAAGCATGCAATCCTCACCGCTCATTCCTACGATGTAGTGTTCTCCATGACCCGGACTAATTTAAGAAAGGCTTTTCGTGAAAGACGCTGAAGGCATTTTGTTTTCTTCTTCTTCTTAACTACTAAGCCCCCTGTTAATGGTTCTTCTTTTTCTTCTTCTTCTATTATATCGTCAAATTAAAGACTTTTAGATTGTAACTGGTAAGGCACTCCAAGTAACGTCATAACCTTCATATTTTTTAAAGTAAACTTGAACGACGAAAATACAGATATAGTTAGTAAAGATGGACGCGTAAATATCGACGGGTGCGTCTCCTTTTCTGTATTGAGTTTTGTGGTTCACCCATACTTGACTTTCGAAAGAGTGATTATGACGATAACCCTCAGATCTTATGCATCCAAATAATACATGTACCGCCACTGCGGTGCATATATAAGCATATGATATATATTTATATAGATAATGGTAGATACACCGACGAACTTGAACAAAACAAGAGCAACTTCTTGTATTCTTTAGTTGGCAAGAGTTCTAATTTGGATCCTGTAACTTTCAGAAATTGTGGTCTTTCAATCGTTTGCTCTTATTAACTGCTCAACCTTTTCTCCGAATAGCAAAAAGAGAAACAGCACCGTTCATTTGGCCATCTAATTTAGCGATCTAAAGCAGCAGCTAGCGTGCTGTTTGATGGCTTTACGCGCGTGTCTTGTTGTCACCATCAATTAGATGGACTTTCGAGATGACAATCGATCAGCTAAAACACAAAAAATTGGATTTGGATCGGATTTGAAGAAGTTCAAAAATATAAAACCTCAAATCCAAGTACCCAAGCCTCTTTAACCCTTCTCCGTAATCCACCTAACAAGAGAGCCGAAGCCCCCACCCTTCCCCTTCCCCATGACTCAGGGTGATACACCGAAATTCTTCGACTTGCATATTAGTTCCTGCTTTTGTAGTACGGAGAGTTACTACCCTCAAACCTTGAAATGAAAACTAACCTCCTACCAGCCCCCACCTGTTCATTTCGCTATCCCTCTTGGGGATCTTCCATCATAATTAATTTTTCTTAGTTGCTGATAATTACCAATTAGGCTTGGATAGCAAGTTTTTAACTCCAAGGCAACGTTGACATTCAAACTACCAACAGTAGTTAACTGAATTTTATGTTAAACTATATCACCATCAAATCCTTTTAATTTTCCAATGCTTGTATCCACCTTAGTAATTCACTTATGCACGTTTTTGTCATAGTAAAGATAATAGCTAAACAAACAAATAATTGAATGGGCACTATTCCATATTAGGTCAATATCTCAAGATGCTTGCCTTACTATTACTTTCTTTTAATTAGCCATGGTATTAGTTAATTATTGGTCTTAAAGAGAAGATTTTCCGTGTGAGGCAGAGATAATTAATTGGAAATAGTAAATGAGCTTCCGGCTTAATTTGAACTTGTCACTGATCCTGCAGCTTTCTGGAACATCTCATGATATCTTTGACGAACCAAAAAAAATTAAAAATTATGAAGTAAAAACATATGAAAATATGTAAAAATAAAGAATGTCAACTAAAATGTTCATGTCATGAGGGTAACTCTGAACTCATTTGTTTTTTGATTTTTTAATGAGTTCATCTGACTTTGGGGCAGCAAAGGAACTGACCTGGTATTGGAATTGAAGTTAGGTCACTTCTTGCGAAGCTTACTCGGCCCATACACGATTCACCTCTGCTCTAAACAGCAACAAAAATACTTTGGTATTTAGTAAGAAAAATAGTGTGTTTTTGAAACTCAAGTTCTTAGAATTCATTATCCAAATTATCATACATACTTTTGTTTCAAGAAACATGATACGACACAGTTTTCTAGAAGAAGAATTTATTCTTGAAACGAGTGTTATAAGAACATGATGTTCTTCTTAGCAGATGCCCTTAAAACAGGTCTAACTTGAGACAGCTTATATAAATCCAGCCGGAATTTCAGGTTCAAGCAGGAACTCGAACATTCTCACACTTTTCATTCCAATATTTGATTCCTTGAATCCCATCAACCATGTTTAGATTAAAGATTTTGAAACCTTCGCTTTCTTACTTCAGCTTCACACGTCACGTCCCAATTTTCATATGGCTAGCTGGTGGAACTATGCCCCCGTCCACACTCAAACAGACAAGAAAATTTTTTGCAAGTAAAAAGTAAGAAAACATAAATGCAAGTTGAGTTCTTTGACGATCAAATTTCGCAAGGACGAGACTGGAGCAGTCCCAACCTTCAGCAAAGAACAACAATGACAATCATAAATCAATTAATAACACTGCCATCAACAACAACAGCAACAATAGTAAAGCTTGAAACGATCATGAGAAAATTAGAGGACTGTGTACCTCCGGAGGTCAATTTTTCTGCGGTGATTATGCAATTCCAAGGAAAATGAGTTATCTGAAAAAGAATAGCAGCAAAGCTTTATGGTCTCATCGTCACTAGGTTCAAAACTTCTCTTCATCCAATGTAAGTGAATGAACAACAGTTCATGCGTTGAAAGGAACGTCGGTAACAAACCAAGTGGCGCCAATACCACAAAATCTCTTTATTTTCGTACTGATACTTCAAAAGATATGCTCATTTAGTGCTCAGGTTTTATACTTAGTGCTCAGCTAAATTTTTTTGATTCCACGGCCGACCTACCCTGTTGGACTTGCATGCACCTTTTGCGTGGTTTAAAGAGAAATAGCGAAAGCAATAGTTCCATCTTTCCAGACAATGACAAGCAACCTAACCAACAACCCCGGCAAGGAGGACTGGGACGCATATTGCATTTGAAGAACAATATTCCATAAGAAGAAGCGCATGTGCTTTTTCTTAGAACATACGTATAATCTTGAGATAAATGTTATAAGAACGTTCTGTTCTTGTTCTAGGAAATGCAAAATAATTATAGATGTTATTTCTATATTTAACAATAAAAAAACATTGGATATATATAATCACTCCATCTTCTCCTGCACAAAAAAAATGTATATTTTACTGTGATTCTTCTTATGACGTACATATAATCACTCCATCTTCTCTGGCACAAAAAAAAAATGTATATTTTACTGTGATTCTTCTTATGACGCATATGTGCTGATGAGTGACAGTAACGGAGTGCATGCGAGTGCGGCTGCTTTTCATGCTTAATTCGGTCAAATTATTCTGATCAAGCTTGGGGAGTTTAAGTTGAAACATGAGGGAACAGTGCATACAAGGAGCAGCTATTAGCTGGGGACTAGCTTATCTTAGTGCATGCATCAACTAATTATGAAGCCCATGCGCCCAGACACGGCCTCCCTTCAGTATTAATTCCATCGCCATGTTAAAACTGCAGACGTCTCTAAGCGTGTGTATT
This sequence comes from Nymphaea colorata, assembly GCF_008831285.2. Classification (NCBI taxonomy): domain Eukaryota; kingdom Viridiplantae; phylum Streptophyta; class Magnoliopsida; order Nymphaeales; family Nymphaeaceae; genus Nymphaea; species Nymphaea colorata. Next base: position 21,947,872 of record NC_045141.1, read on the forward strand.
TCACCATGACACGCTTTTTTTCTTTTCCACCTTAAAAGATTCAGAGTTTGTGACTTTGATTTACTCGGTAATTATGTCGCGGGAATGTCAACCGATTGCATTCAAATAGGATATACCATTAATCGCTTCCGTTTTGTAGATATTCATACATTGACATTCGAATACTAACAGAGGAAAGTCATATCTGAATGTAAATCTGAATTCTAATTTCATAATCTGAATCTAATTTTATATTCATATCCAAACTCGAATCTGACCAATTTTCATCATCATCTAAAACTAAATTTGATCTAAACCCAAATCTTAATCCGATTAGATATTTATATATATCTGAATCTGACAGATGTTATTTCTTAAATCTGAATTTGATTTGATTTCTTAATGAGATATGAGTTTTTCTTCACATCTGCTTTTTTTGGAAACGGTTCAATCAAATTATTCAACTCAAATCGGATATATTAATATTCCTAAGTTGCAACTGCGCAATCGCCTAGACAAGATCCCTCTTAAGTCAACTCAAATGTGGAATGAATACATGAGGACACGCCAACTCCACCAGGTAATCGCACCAAAAAAATTATGAAGTTATAGTTCAGAATTTAATATTTCAGCTTTCTTTTTTCTTTTACTGCTACCTCCCTTTGATGCAATCTTCACACCCTTACCCCCAAAACCTAAAAGTCAGATTTTGGATCGCCTTATTCGGACATACACATAATCTCACTAAATTTGGATCTTTGAATTTTCGGTACTCGCAAAGACCTGTCTACGGATCCAAATGAAATATGGAAGACATGAAAAGTTGGTTCTCCTAATCATAAAACGCGTTAATCAGTTGTTGGAATGTAAGTCGTGAAATTTATGGGTGTTGTAGTTAGTATTGGTTTATTAACTATGGCATGAATTGGATGGTATAACATGATGTGCTCCTGAATTTAAAAGTAGAGAACAATATATGTGTCGTCATTTTTTTAAAATCAGTCGAGACGAGTTGAATCGGCCTATTCAGGCCAATTAGCCGATTCAGCCGGAATTCAGATCGAATCCGCTGTGGCCCGACCTTTCTGCAGATAGTCTCTGAAAGCCTTACAAATCTAACCCAAAGATTAGGGCATGTTTATTACAGTACTTCACAGCTCTGCCTCAATTTTTGCAATAGGTTCATGGGATGGTAACAAAATGTTATTATCACCAAATATCGGCTAATAAAATTATTATATGCCGGTACATAAACCTGCCCAGAATTGGAGCCGATTCCGTAATCTGCCCCAATTTTTTAGTCAATTTTAGGACAATTTATGGAATAATGCTAGAATAATATTTCATGGAGGTGCCCCAATTTTAAGGCAGTTCATAAAATAGTAAAATAGTATGTAACTATTCTATTAATCAAACGACGTCTAAAAGACCGGTATGGATGCGACGGGCTGTAGGATTCAAAGGCCCACTTCTATTCAAAACGGGAAACTAATCAAAGTCAAACGAACATTCAGGCTCGTTCTTCTCTTTCACCATGTTTTTATCAGCCTGTAAATATGTTTATCATCGGCTATTTACGAAAACCTGTTCCTGGTATTGAAATGATTTTACTGAAAATCTGGGTGTATTTTTATTAACTCATTGATCTTTAATCACCCTAACGTGACATCCAAATATGAAAATTCATATTCACCTTCATGCCTCAAATCAAAACACACATCCAAAGCCGAGATAAAAAAAAGCTAGTCGCAAGGCCCACGGTTGTTCTTAAGGCTTCTAAAAGATCTTATTATTGCCATTGCTAAACAGCCCTTAAGCGTGTAAGAGGGTTACTTTTTCTGTGATTTTCAAGCAACTCTCCTGGATACGAAACTTTGAAGCATCCAACTAAAATGCAATTTTTACGTGTCTTCAAAATTTCCTTTACATTAGGACCTACAAATGATGGGTACTTTGAGAAAAGTGACCGAAGAGGTGTTAGATTCTCGTTCTTTGGAAACGCCAAGAACAGATGCCCTGTTTCAAGAGTTTCAAAAGCAGAAAGACAATGGCAGAGGCAGATGAGGCTTTCGCATACAGACCACAAATTGTTTACTATATATTATTGGCTCATAATCATTCTTTTATTTACATATTGGTGTCTTTTAAAGGTCTACAATGTGAAGTATTAGTACCCTTTGTTACAAACTGAACATGGCCGCTGCCGCATCTGATTCATAACAAAAGAATGTTTTACATAACATGTCCCTAAATCAAACATCCTCAAAGATGCATTCAAGTGAAAATGACGATCTGCTGTTACCTTCCTTTGTTCGTTTTACTGCCGAGAGACTTACCTGCGTCCAATGAATCACGCAAGGATAGACACTTGTTACTTTTTTGCAGTTCTCAGAAACCAAAGGTGCTATATTGGAAAGTCGCAAAAATGAGGTTATCTTTCGCATTTATGACAAAAGTTTCCCCATTAATAAGTAATTCATGAAGCCCACCTGGAACATGCTTGAGCTGTAGATATGCTCGAATTTCACTTTGCACAAAGTGCTTTATGTAAAGCTGAAACAGGTGAACTTAGGAAGGAAGTAAGGAATCTACGTATCAAGTGCTCTTTCTCAATTGATTTTCTCTTTAGTTTATACAACCAAATTCATGAACTGAATGAAGGAGGGTAAGGCCAAGGAGTTGTGAAAATTATTTCTTCAATCTCCTTGCTCTGCAAATCCCTTTCCACAAACTCATACTCAATCGTGAACCAGCAAAAAGAGATGCCAGTGGTCAGCAATGTGCTTGGAGCCGTCAACTTCGTCGCTATGCTTCTGTCGGTACCGGTCATCGGCGCCGGAGTGTGGCTGACGATGGAGCCAGACAATGCATGCGTGAAGATCCTTCAGTGGCCCGTGATCATACTTGGGATTCTGATCTTGGTCGTTGCACTAGCTGGACTCGTTGGCGGACTTTGGAGAATTCATTGGCTTCTATTATTTTACCTTGTAGCGATGCTCGTGCTCATAGCATTGCTCCTGGCCATGGTGCTCTTCGCCTACTTTGTGACGGATAAGGGAATGGGCCACTCGGTTCCGGGCCGTGTTTACCTCGAATATCATCTTGACGACTACTCTGGCTGGCTCCGGCGAAGGGTTGAAGGACCGCTGAAGTGGGAACGGATCAAATTTTGCTTGAGCACTTCCACGATGTGTGCAGAGCTGAACCAGAGCTATCATTTTGCCCAAGACTTCTTCAAGACGTACCTTACCCCCTTACAGGTAACAATCTATGTAGTTTTTGCTATCAATATGCTTTATTGCAGAATCTGCAGTCACCCCCATATTTACTAGTGCATGTGATGTTTATGTAATTGGGATGATTTTCTTCATGAATAATGAAGTCTGGATGCTGCAAACCACCAACCGAGTGTGGCTACACATTCGTGAACCCGACGTACTGGATCAGCCCCATAAGCTCTGCTGCAAATAAGGACTGCATGGAGTGGAGCAACGAGCAGACTCAACTCTGCTACGGCTGTGATTCTTGCAAGGCAGGGTTGATCGCCAATCTCAGAAGGGAATGGAGGAGGGCAGACGTCATTCTGCTGTGCACTCTGATAGGCCTTGTTGTTGTCTACTTGGCGGGGTGTTGTGCATTCAGAAACGCAAAGACAGAGGAGCTCTTCCGAAGGTACAAGCAAGGATATTCATAACCTCAGCGGTGCGTCTGTGGTGTGAATTTTCTACCAGTTTCTTTGTGTGACTTGCCTTGATTTTGATGGAATGCTTGCTCAGTATGGAACCAAGTGACGGGCATACTTTGAGAAACTTTGCAAGCGGACTTTTGAAGAACATTGGGTTAATCTGTGGATCGAAGGTTCATGTTCCTGTTCCGAAGCTGTAGTTGCAATTATATGGCCGATCTGTTCCGAACCAAGATACATATGTACGGCTGCGTTGGGTTTTTCACTATCACAGAAAAATCCAAAAAATACGAGGAATTGTCCCCTCGTGGAATTGAGGCAAACCTGTAAATGGCAAAATTACATAAATGCTCTTACAAAAGATTAGAAAGCCCAAAAATAAGAGAAGGGTATTAAGTATAGATGAGGTTTTACACTCCAACACTTTTAAGTTGACAAGGGATCAGGCCCAAGGGAGTAGGTGTAGTTTATTGCCCTTTGGCAGTTAGGAAGCAGTCAGAGTTAAAATTCTTAGGCACCACCTTAGAGTTTGATCCTATACTCCTAATAGAATAATAACTTCTTTCCTTCTTTTTTCTCTCCCTCTCCCTATTTTAGATCAGAAGGAACCTTCATAGGACGACGACACTTGATGGTAACTCTAGTAGAATAAACATAACCCGGTTACAGAAATTTGCTATAGAAACATATAGTTAGTAGACAGCTTTGGATAAGAAGAAAAAGCTCCTTTCATCTTAAAAAACGAATTGGTAGGGGGCTCTTTGAATGTCATATATTAGAACTTCATGATTTGGGTTGAGGCCACCTACTTTGGACAAAGCCCTATAACTTGCCATAAGTGCCTGTTTATTATACCCATCACTGTTTCTCCTCTCTTTTCAAACCAAATATTGAAAATGACATGGCATCATAATTAGGTAGTCTCACTACAAGCCTAGAAATGCAGAAACCATAACGATCTGGACCGCGCAACCTTAGATATAACTTTCCACGAAGTAATGAAAATTGCCAGTGTGAATATGTAGCTTGTGTGCATGCAGCTGCTTGTACATTAGTTCAGTTATCTCCCCTATCAATCTCTTAAAATCTGTTGCGGCCTTCCCCCCTTCTTCCCCCACAAGACTGCTTCCCAATAGCATGGTAGTTCAAAGGCGGAGATAGAAATATTTTGTTGCAGATCAAGCTATAATTTCAAATGCAAGGGATTGGACATTGGCCCCTGCCAGTAACCCCTTGCCTCCACCAATGTGGTACTTGTTTCATCAAGTGCAGAGAGGACACTTCCTCACCTATGTTCACTGTTGTGCCGACTTAGCCTGGATCCGAGCCCATCTAGCGAACCTCACACCTCCGGACCTCATAGAGTATGGATAGGCTCACAGAGTTCAACAACTCTCTTACACAAACTCTATGTTGTTTAATTAATATCAAGCATCCATTAGAAAAGGTAAAGTAAACCTTGTGTAAACCTGCAATTATAGATTATATTTTTCATTTCATAAATATCCCTTTGGTATGATATCCCTATTCTGCATACGAATTTTGTTCGTATAGGCATTTTGCGCCCCGCTGTTTCCATAGCGGGCCACGGTTTCTGATACTCCACCCAACAAAGCAACATGGCTAAGACAAATTATTTAAATTAAATTCATATATAAAAATTAATTCATGCTTGATCATCATTCATGATTCTTGTTTAAGTTCCAAACGTATATTTCTGGACATGCTCGTTAGTTAGATTCATCATGAGATAGAGCGACCTCAAAGTACGAAAAGATTTAGAACGCCGGGATGCCATGATCAAATAGGTGGTTTGATCTAGGAATTCATATAAGAACAAGATACAAAAGAATAACATGTGTGTGCGTGTGTGCATATGAGACAATAAACGAGGATTCTGATATTGCGTACACGAAGGGATTACTTTGTATAAAACTAATGTGTTTCACGCATTAATTGTCGCACTTCGATTTTTTTATTTTGTTCTTGGTCAAATACATGATTGACTTATATTCGATTGACGCATTTGGTCCCACCTTATTCTGAACATTGACAAATCTATCGTTCATATTTGACTATTAGGACAAATCAATCTTTTTATGTTACTTTAGCCATAGTTATCAATTTGCTATAGTTACGGACTAAATAAAACGAGTTTAGGTTATCTAAGGATTATCAGTATAACTTGCTACCAATTCATTCATCGTTCATTTTTTAAAGCTCGGATTAGGTCACTACTGTGGAAGAAAATGTTTTTTTAGTTGTCAGATTTGTCCCTAAATATCAATTTGGAGCAATTAAAGTTGAAGTTAGGGATGAATTTGTTAATGGAAATATGGCAGTGATGAATGTCAATCGACTAAAGAAACGAAAAATGAAATTAACTAGAAAAAACCCTGCAGCAGTTCTGATTCATCGCTTCACTGGATATTTTTGATCCGTTTTTGCCCGGGTCAAATCAAGATGCTTAAGCGCAATGTATCTTTCGTAGGCTTTTGAGGGAACTTGCCCCACATACAGGGTACGCATTGACCGTTTCATGAAGTATTAGTACTTTCTTGCATTATGATCTGATGAGCATGCTTCAGTTTTTTTAGGCAAGGTCGAATACATTGATCGATCCAATTTACCATCTGGATGATGCACCATTTTGACATCCAACTTAAGATGGACGGCTGCAAAATTAGATAGTAAATCCAAAATGTCCTACCATATCCATCCATATTAAAACGGCAGTCTCATAAATAATTCCTAATTTTCAAGCATTCATTACAGTTATTTAATTTTCATCCATCATGATAGCAACTTGCTCAAATAAATTTGGCTAATTGAAATAAAATTTTTATTTTCGGATTCCTCGGTTTGTAGATGTGTGTGATGTAGAATATGCGAAGTCAGTTTTTTATTTTGATTATTAAATTGTTTTGCTTATTAAAGGGTATTTCTTTTGGCCCACAGATGGATTCTTTTTAATATAAATTTTAGTTTACCAAAAAAACCCTAATGACGTGAAAAATTCTGCAAAGGGTAAAGCGTCAGTGAAGATTCACTAAGGCGACAGAAAACGTAAGTGAAAGTAGAGGCACCGGAAGGATTACTAACGAAATTAACGTGCATGACATCAAGGAAGGCCTATTACTGACGTGTAAGACCCACCAACGAAGACCAACCATTACTGACAGGGAAACCGCATAAGACCATGCTATGAACACACACACACACATATATATATATATGTGTGTGTGTGTGTGTGTGTGTGTGTGTGTATCATGTGTTGTAAAAAAAAGGCCCTACTTGGAAAATACGTTGCCCTAAATCTGTAGACCTCTAGAAAGGACACACACACTCTTACCAGGCTGCCAATGTTTGCCTACGTCGCTGGATGTCGCCGGCTGTCGGCTATGGTAGCTGCCGCCTGCTATTGCAAAGGGGAAGCAGTAGGAGCGCAGTGGAAAGCCTAGCAGAAGGTCGACCATTAGACTGTTAACTATAGCGTTTAACATTTAAACATATTTCATATCTGACATGAAGGAAGAAACCATACTGAATGAAAGAGCCTACCAACTTCTAGAGAAATAGCCGATATAGGAGGACCATGGAATCGCTGTACCGCCCTTTCTATCACAAAAAAAGGTGAATCTCCAGTGTATTATTTGCTACGCGCACACTAATGAAATTCAAAATGAAGGCTTTGGCAGAAACAAGCACTGGTTTTTGTTTTTTGCTTTTCTTTTTTTTTTTTAAATCCTTATTTTTGAGCTTCCCCTGCATCTCCATGATAGACTGCCAACATTTTAATAATTTTCTCAATAACCCATGTTTAACTTGAGCCTTTACCTGAATATACACATGAAAATACTGTTTCCTGGCTGCTATAATTCTTATCATCAGTTATAACTATCGAGACCCACTATAGAGGCAGAACCCATAGTATTTCAGCTAGATTGCGAAAAACAGGCAGCACTATATAATTTACCTTCTGCTTGAGGCACAAAAAATGGCTTACCCCCAACAATGTACTTGTTTGAAGTACTAACTGGACCCTGGCTACAGCAATTTGTGTGAAAAGTAAAATCTGTCAACAAAAGCCATGAGAATGTCATTTGAAGGAATCAGGTATTGGAAGAACAATTCCAAGTTTGGGCTTGAAAGAAAAACCAGGAGAATAACCTCACATTACTGCATCAATAGGTAAAACAAAAATGTTAATACAAGTAGGAGACCAGCTGCTTGTTCATTCTGAAAAAATTTCTATTGTCAAAAGTCCAAAATGCAAAGAACGAAGCTTACTCTTTTTCCTGTGCCTTCACACTTTTTAACTAGATTGCTGAAGAATGGTAGTAGTGATTGTCAGCGACAATGAGGAACATAATGGACGAAAAAACATGAAACTGTATGGGGGCTCTTACAGGCTTTGTTGCACGCAAGAAGTTGCTACATTAGAAGACATGTTTGTGAAGCTATTGTATGACAAGTCTCTGCATGGTAATGCCACTATGAATGTGAAAATCACCTAGGCATAAATGCAAGTCACCTCATCTAAGCCCTTTACACTTGGGGCCTGCAAACTGAGATAACTTGAAGCAGGAATGACAGTGAAGTTAAATGTTTCAATGCAACACGATTTCCATTACCTAGTGTAAATAATTAAGTTTTTTTAGTACAAGAAAATTAATTGCAGATCCTTGAGCCCCCAATGGCAGCTAGTGAAATTAATCTGCAGATTCAATATGAAGGGTGTACTACTTATATATAACTTCAGATATGGCACTCTCCCGTGTTTATGACGTTATGTGTGTGCACATGAATACTTATTTTGACAAGCAAGTTCGAGTGGATATCCTGAGAAGAGGAATTACTTTCATTTTCAAGTGCATGCAAATGCATTTCAAGGAAAATAATCACCATTCAATTGATTATTGTGATTGAAACTCAAAACAAAGGACCATTCAATGTTTATATAAGTCTACCCAACCAACTCCTTGTAGACATAATGCATGGCAGTACAACCTGCCCATGAATGAGAATCAGAACAAGTAAACTATAAACCTAGCAGTGGACAGAAAATTACAAAAGAAATGAAGCTGTAGAGGAAATAACACTTTCATCATCAACACTAGAACATTTGACTCTGGAAGGATAAAGCACATTTATTAAGGAGAAACATACCCTTAAGTGTATCTTTTCTTGTCAATTCTGCATACTGCATGGGGCCAGCAAGGTTGTTGTTTGTCAAAACCCTACACCAAAAGTATACTTGTAACATCCTTTACAGGATAACTGCTAGCCGTAATCTAAAAACATACACCCTCACAAGAACCTTTAACTTTGTCACTTCTCCTAAAGGTTTAGGCACCTTACCTGTCAGGTTCTTAAAGCTTAGGTTGCAGCAAGAAAAAAGAAAACATAAGCAGTTACTTGATAAACACCCATTGCCCTTAGAGGGGATAATCCAACAAGCATTTTTCAGTTCAATGTTTGCATATTAGTTACTAACTTACAATACTTTTAAGCTTTAGACCAACACATTCAGCCTTGGAGGGGTAATCCAACGAGCATTTTTCAGTTCAATGTTTACCTATTAGTTACGAACTTACAGTACTTTCAAGCTTTTGACCAACACATTCAGCCTTAGAGGGGATAATCCAACGGGCATTTTTCAGCTCAATGTTTACATATTAGTTACTAACTTACAGTACTTTTAAGCTTTCGACCAACACATTCAGGAACTTGACCAGATGGCGTACAGTCCAGCAATACCTTTATCACAAGATTATAGTTCATAACATCCATCCTACGCATTGAGAAACACAAAGTCAGAGGAAAACAATGTAGCATCAGCAGAAAGTTCAGAAATACATTCTTTTTTACCCATTAATAACTAAAGCAACAGATCTTACTGTAAGAACGTACATGAGCTCTTATACATTTGTATATCTTGTCGCACATAACTATTTCTATACAGCTGTGTTCATAACTTCATGTAGATATACAGTGATCAGTATTTGTATGATTTGCATATATGGATATTTCTTGGCATAGGTTTTCACGCAATTTTTTATTTCTTTTTTCCTGTCCTCCTCTTCCTACTTCTCTGCTCCTGCAGATGCTGCTGTGAGCTTCTTCTTTTCTTTCTTCACTTGCAGCAATTGCAGCTTCTCTTTTTCTTTTTTTCTTTTACTCCCACGTACTCTCTCTGCTCTCTACCTCACTTCCTTCTGTCTCCTGATCTCCCTCTGACTTGCTCAGCCTCTCAATCTCCCTCTGCCTCGTTCTGTCAGTGAGCCCCCCATCTCTCATCTCTCGCTGTTTTTATTTTGGAAGAGACATGAGAGGTGGTGAGTGGGGTTGAGTTGATCTTGACCTTTGGGTCAAACCCAACTCCCCTCCCTCATCTCCATCATGTGTATAGATGTTAGAAATATACATAAACATATATTATTATTCTTTTCCAATAATACCTTTTTGCTATATGCACACGCACGCACACATATACACTCTACAATCTTCCAACTCATTCCTAACCCTAAAATTTGATATTTTCAATGGAAATTCAGAGTTTACCACCACATATACATATACATATTCCTGAAAAGTCATGCTTGCTTTACGTTTAGTGTTCAATCCTTCCTGCTGTTGTCCCCAAATTAAGAAGTAAATTGCGGATCCTAATCTGTAGATATGGATTTTCGCACACCATGTAGTCCAATAATTTCATTTATATACACATCAATAAGGCAAATCAAGAGAATGACCGATTGCTATCCATAGAAAATGGGATGGCTTGATGAGTTGAATACAATAATCACCTGAATAGCATTATCTTGCCTACGGGTGAGAGGTAATACTATCACAAAATCCATGGCACTGTCGTCCATTTTCACAATGAAATAAACATTCCTTTTAATAAACCACCAAGTCACTGATTTATTCTCTGACAGATTAAACATTTGACAACATATTTGGTGACTTCTCGTTTAATTGTGAGCCCACAAAAGTTTTATCTTGAAACATCTTAGTATTGACAGGATCTAGGAAACTTCAATTGATAGACCCTTTGAAGAATTGTCTTTTCACAAAGAATGTTATGATGTTCACCAAGTTTTCAACTAGTGCAAAGAATTTTACTAGAAAATATCAAAAGATATTAGTTTAGAAAGGCAGAAATAACTGTCAAAATCCCTTAAAAAAATGAAGAATTATGAGTTAGCAATCTCACTAGCAAAATTTTTGAAAATTAAAGACTGTTTTAAGCCTTTGAAATTTTTAAGATTTTTCTCGTGAAATGCCTAAGCATATAGAACTTGTGAAAGTTGTGAACTATGTAAATTAAAAACAATTCCAAAGTACATTGTAAAACTAAAAAACATTTATCAAGATTAAAGTCTGCCGTGAACGTCCATATTCGTCTATCTTCAAGGGCTTGTCATGACTGCAAATCTACAACATGGCCCTGGAAATCAGCCAGCTGAGGCTGGGGTAGAGTACAAAGTATTCTCAAATCCTTTTTCTTTTGGATCTACTATCAAACTCGATGGATCTAATTATGATGTTTGGGCTAGAACTTTCATGTTATCAGTTGTTGGACATGGAAAGAAATATATATTAGAAGAAGATGAACCAACAGAAAAAGTTGGCAAGTATGCACGGTGGGAGGAAGAAAACAGTATAATTAGTGTGTGGCTTATGAATAGCACTCAACCTCATATTGCTGCTGGTCTTTGCTATTATAACACAGCTAAAGATATGTGGAATTCGCTTCGACAGACATACTCTCAAGACAAGAACATCAGCAAAATTCTTCAGGTTCAGCAAGAACTATTACAAATGCAACAAGGTGACATGGATTTAACTGAATATTTTACCAAATTGAAGTTTAATTATGAAAAGATGAACTCTTTAAAGTCTCCTTGCAAGCATTGTCTCAAATCTCACATGGAGCAAATGATAGTTGTTAAATTTCTTGCTGGACTATCATCAGATTATTCTGCAGCCAAGGCACAAATGCTTACAGGGTCTGATTTTCCGGATCTTGAGGAGGCCTTCAACAGGGTAAATAGACTGGCGGTTACCCTTCCTCCCTCTACAAATAATTCACAGCCTTCTGCACTTGCCTCATTTAGAAGAGGCCGAAGTGTACAATACCCTTCTCGTGGTAGAGGAAGAGGTCGTGGCCTAGGAGGGCGTGGGAGACTCCAATGCACGTATTGCAGTCGTCTTGGTCACCTAGAGGATAAGTGCTGGAACAAAGTGGGTAAACCGAACAATTCTTTGTCCACGACTATGACATCCTCCTCCATACCAGCTTCAAACTCACAGTCCATTAGTATGGATCCCAAGGTGAATCCCACTGCTGCTTCGGTAGATGCCACGTCTCTCAAGTTAACTCCGGTCGAACTTGAATTAATTATGGTGCATCGATCAAATGTTGCACCGTCCACCTCATCGGCTTCTACTGCTATCACAGATTCAGCATTTTCTGCAGGTAGAACTCCCTCTAATGGTTGTTGGATAATTGACTTTGTAGCGTCTAGACATTTTTGTGGAGATGCTAGTATTCCGAACTTGCAGAAATTTTATCCCTCCCAATATGTAAGATTAGCTGATGGAAGACTATCTTCGGTGGAAGGTCATGGAGATGTCCGCCTATCTCCATCTTTACATGTTCATGAAGTGCTTTATACTCCTGAATTCCCAAAGAACCCGTTATCTGTAAGCAAAATTACTAAAGAGATGAATTGTCGAGTTATTTTTTACACTGGCACTTGTGTATTTCAGGACTTATAGACTGAGAGGAAGATTGGTGGAGGCCATGAGAGATATGGAATCTACTTCATGGATACATTCATTAAAGAGGCGTCCATTTTGGTTGATTCATCTTCAAGTGCATTCCAATGGCATCTCAGACTTGGCCATCCGTCATTTCATAAACTTCGGCAGTTATGTCCTCAGATTTCTTCTTCAACCTCCATTGAGTGTGAAGCTTGTCAATTAGGCAAGCATAGTCGTACATCTTTTCCATCGAGTCAAAGTCAATCCAGCCAAAGTCTATTTGATTTAGTTCATGTTGATGTATGGGGGCCTAGTCGGGTTCCGAGTCGGTTGTGGTCCCGTTATTATTTTTCCATTGTTGATGTTTTTTCTCGAGTTTTTTGGGTGTTCTTGATGAAAGAAAGATCTAAAGCATCTTGTATCTTGAAATCTTTCATCTTGGAAATAAAAGCTCAATTTAACACTTGTGTTAAGGTTGTTCGCACTGACAATGCTCTTGAGTTTAAATCTACTTCCCTACTTGAATTCCACAACTGGCAATTTTACTGACGCATCAAGTTGGCCATGCAATCGTAGTGTCAAACTCTACTTGACAATTTTAACATAATGGACGGAATGTTGCTTCATCAAAATCCTTCTGCATATCTCAAGGTCTAATAGTACAGTTTTCCCTCATGTTGTAAAGGGTTTATCGCATCTTTTGACCTCACAATGAGATGATCATCACACATAAACTCTCAAAACTGACCACTATGTCGATGCATCAAGTTGGTCATGCATTTGTTGTGTCAATCGGTCAGTCATTTATTTCAATTTCATCAATTTGAAATTCTTAACTTGATGGAGGGTACGTTGCTTCATCAAGATCCTTCAGCAGTTCCCAGGTCTAGCGGGACTGTTTCCCCTCTTGTTGTAGAGGGTTCATCGCAACTTTTGCGCACATAATGAGATGGTCACACATAAACTCCTAAAACAGATAATTATACCGATGCATCAAGTTGGCCATGCATTGGCATTTTTAAACTTTAATTGACAATTTTAACTTGATGGAGGCGACGTTCTTGATCAAAATCCTTTTTGTGATCATAGCTCCGACGGGACTGTTTCCCCTTTGGTTGTAAAGGGTTCATCGCATCTTTCGCGCTCACAATTAAACGATCATACATAACCTCTAAAAGTTGAACATTATACCGATGCATCAAGTTGGCTATGCATTGGTTGTGTCATTCAGTCAGTCATTTATTTCTATTTCATCCAATTGAAATTTTTAACTTGAAGGAGGGTACCTTGCTTCATCAAGATCCTTCAGAAGTTCCGAGGTCTCACGGGACTGTTTCCACTCTTGTTGTAGAGGGTTCATCGCATCTTTTGTGATCATAATGAGATCATCACAAAAAAAATCTTAAAATTGACCGTTGCAAAAATGCATCAGGTTGGCCACGCATTGGTTATGTCTATCAGTCTGCTATTCATTTCAATTGCATCTAATTAACATTTTAAACTTGACGGATTGGGCATTGTATCATCAAGATCCATGAGCAATTTTAAAGTCTCGCAGGACTGTTTTCCCTTTTCTTGTGCAAGCGTCATCGCATCTTTTCCGCTCATAATAAGATGATCACACATAACCTCCAAAAGCTGCCAATTATACCGACCCATCAAGTTGGCCATGCATTGGTTGTATCAATCTCTAATTGAAATTTTTAACTTGATGGAGGGTACGTTGTTTCATCAAGATCCTTCAGCAGTTCCCAGGTCTCACGGGACTGTTTCCCCTCTTATTGTAGAGGGTTCGTCGCATTTTTTTTTATCATAATGAGATCATCACACATAAACTCCAAAAACTGACCATTACACCAATGCGTCAGGTTGGCCATGCATTCGTTATGTCTATCAATCAGCTATTCATTTCAATTGCATCTAATTAACATTTTTAACTTGATAGAGAGGACGTTGTTTCATCAAGATCATTGATCAATTCCCAGGTCTCGCGTGACTGTTTTCCCTTTTGTTGTGTAGGGCTCATCGCATCTTTTCGATCATAATAAGATGATCACACATAACCTCCTAAAACTGCCAATTATACCGACGCAACAAGTTGGCCATGCATTGGTTGTATCAATCTCCAATTGACATTTTAAACGGTTTATCGCATCTTTTGAGCTCACAATGAGACGATCATCACACATAAACTCTTAAAACTGACCACTATACCGATGCATCAAGTTGGTCATGCATTTGTTGTGTCAATCGGTCAGTCATTTGTTTCAATTTCATCCAGTTGAAATTTTTAACTTGATGGAGGGTACGTTGCATCATCAACATCCTTCAGCAGTTCCCAGGTCTCACGGGACTGTTTCCCCTCTTATTGTAGGGGGTTCGTCGCATTTTTTTCGATCATAATGAGATCATCACACATAAACTCTAAAAACTGACCATTACACCAATACATCAGGTTGGTCATGCATTCGTTATGTCTATCAACCAGCTATTCATTTCAATAGCATCTAATTAACATTTTTAACTTGATAGAGAGGACGTTGTTTCATCAAGATCATTGATCAATTCCCAGGTCTCGCGGGACTGTTTTCCCTTTTCTTGTGCAGGGCTTATCGCATCTCTTCCGCTCATAATAAGATGATCACACATAACCTCCTAAAACTGCCAATTATACCGACGCATCAAGTTGGCCATGCATTGGTTGTATCAATCTCCAATTGACATTTTTAATTTGACGGAGGGGACGTTGTTTCATCAAGATCCTTTTGGTGATCTTAGGTCTGACGGGAATATTTCCCCTTTCGTTGTAAAGGGTTTATCGCATCTTTTGAGCTCACAATGAGACGATCATCACACATAAACTCTTAAAACTGACCACTATATTGATGCATCAAGTTGGTCATGCATTTGTTGTGTCAATCGGTCAGTCATTTGTTTCAATTTCATCCATTTGAAATTTTTAACTTGATGGAGGGTACGTTGCTTCATCAACATCCTTCAGCAGTTCTCAGGTCTCACGGGACTGTTTCCCCTCTTGTTGTAGAGGGTTCATCGCATTTTTTTCGATCATAATGAGATCATCCCACATAAACTCCAAAAACTGAACATTACACCAATGCATCAGGTTGGCCATGCATTCGTTATGTCTATCAATCAGCTATTCATTTCAATTGCATCTAAATAACATTTTTAACTTGATAGAGAAGACGTTGTTTCATCAAGATCCTTGATCAATTCCCAGGTCTCACGGGACTGTTTTCCCTTTTCTTGTGCAGGGCTTATCGCATCTTTTCCGCTCATAATAAGATGATCACACATAACCTCCTAAAACTGCCAATTATACCGACGCATCAAGTTGGCCATGCATTGGTTGTATCAATCTCCAATTGACATTTTTAATTTGATGGAGGGGACGTTGTTTCATCAAGATCCTTTTGGTGATCTTAGGTCTGACGGGACTATTTCCCCTTTCGTTGTAAAGGGTTTATCGCATCTTTTGAGCTCACAATGAGACGATCATCACACATAAACTCTTAAAAATGACCACTATACCGATGCATCAAGTTGGTCATGCATTTGTTGTGTCAATCGGTCAGTCATTTGTTTCAATTTCATCCATTTGAAATTTTTAACTTGATGGAGGGTACGTTGCTTCATCAACATCCTTCAGCAGTTCCCAGGTCTCACGGGACTGTTTCCCCTCTTGTTGTAGAGGGTTCATCGCAACTTTTGAGCACATAATGAGATGGTCACACATAAACTCTTAAAACTGACAATTATACCGATGCATCAAGTTGGCCATGCATTGGCATTGTCAAACTCTAATTGACAATTTTAACTTGATGGAGGGGACGTTCTTCATCAAGATCCTTTTTGTGATCATAGCTCCGACGGGACTGTGTCCCCTTTGGTTGTAAAGGGTTCATCGCATCTTTCGCGCTCACAATGAAACGATCATACATAACCTCTAAAAGTTGACCATTATAACGATGCACCAAGTTGGCTATGCAATGGTTGCGTCATTCAGTCAGTCATATATTTCTATTTCATCCAATTGAAATTTTTAACTTGAAGGAGGGTACCTTGTTCCATAATGATCCTTCAGAAGTTCCGAGGTCTCATGGGACTGTTTCCACTCTTGTTGTAGAGGGTTCATCGCATCTTTTGTGATCATAATGAGATCATCACAAAAAAACTCCTAAAACTGACCGTTGCACCAATGCATCAGGTTGGCCATGCATTGGTTATGTCTATCGGTCTGCTATTCATTTCAATTGCATCTAATTAACATTTTAAACTTGACGGATTGGACATTGTTTCATCAAGATCCTTGAGCAATTTTAAAGTCTCGCAGGACTGTTTTCCCTTTTGTTGTGTAGGAGTCATCGCATCTTTTCCGCTCATAATAAGATGATCACACATAACCGCCTAAAACTGCCAATTATACCGACGCATCTAGTTGGTCATGCATTGGTTGCATCAATCTCTAATTGAAATTTTTAACTTGATGAAGGGTACGTTGTTTCATCAAGATCCTTCAGCAGGTCTCACGGGACTGTTTCCCCTCTTATTGTAGGGGGTTCGTCGCATTTTTTTCGATCATAATGAGATCATCACACATAAACTCTAAAAACTGACCATTACACCAATACATCAGGTTGGTCATGCATTCGTTATGTCTATCAACCAGCTATTCATTTCAATTGCATCTAATTAACATTTTTAACTTGATAGAGAGGACGTTGTTTCATCAAGATCATTGATCAATTCCCAGGTCTCGCGGGACTGTTTTCCCTTTTCTTGTGCAGGGCTTATCGCATCTCTTCCGCTCATAATAAGATGATCACACATAACCTCCTAAAACTGCCAATTATACCGACGCATCAAGTTGGCCATGCATTGGTTGTATCAATCTCCAATTGACATTTTTAATTTGACGGAGGGGACGTTGTTTCATCAAGATCCTTTTGGTGATCTTAGGTCTGACGGGAATATTTCCCCTTTCGTTGTAAAGGGTTTATCGCATCTTTTGAGCTCACAATGAGACGATCATCACACATAAACTCTTAAAACTGACCACTATATTGATGCATCAAGTTGGTCATGCATTTGTTGTGTCAATCGGTCAGTCATTTGTTTCAATTTCATCCATTTGAAATTTTAAACTTGATGGAGGGTACGTTGCTTCATCAACATCCTTCAGCAGTTCCCAGGTCTCACGGGACTGTTTCCCCTCTTGTTGTAGAGGGTTCATCGCATTTTTTTCGATCATAATGAGATCATCCCACATAAACTCCAAAAACTGAACATTACACCAATGCATCAGGTTGGCCATGCATTCGTTATGTCTATCAATCAGCTATTCATTTCAATTGCATCTAAATAACATTTTTAACTTGATAGAGAAGACGTTGTTTCATCAAGATCCTTGATCAATTCCCAGGTCTCGCGGGACTGTTTTCCCTTTTCTTGTGCAGGGCTTATCGCATCTTTTCCGCTCATAATAAGATGATCACACATAACCTCCTAAAACTGCCAATTATACCGACGCATCAAGTTGGCCATGCATTGGTTGTATCAATCTCCAATTGACATTTTTAATTTGATGGAGGGGACGTTGTTTCATCAAGATCCTTTTGGTGATCTTAGGTCTGACGGGACTATTTCCCCTTTCGTTGTAAAGGGTTTATCGCATCTTTTGAGCTCACAATGAGACGATCATCACACATAAACTCTTAAAACTGACCACTATACCGATGCATCAAGTTGGTCATGCATTTGTTGTGTCAATCGGTCAGTCATTTGTTTCAATTTCATCCATTTGAAATTTTTAACTTGATGGAGGGTACGTTGCTTCATCAACATCCTTCAGCAGTTCCCAGGTCTCACGGGACTGTTTCCCCTCTTGTTGTAGAGGGTTCATCGCAACTTTTGAGCACATAATGAGATGGTCACACATAAACTCTTAAAACTGACAATTATATCGATGCATCAAGTTGGCCATGCATTGGCATTGTCAAACTCTAATTGACAATTTTAACTTGATGGAGGGGACGTTCTTCATCAAGATCCTTTTTGTGATCATAGCTCCGACGGGACTGTGTCCCCTTTGGTTGTAAAGGGTTCATCGCATCTTTCGCGCTCACAATGAAACGATCATACATAACCTCTAAAAGTTGACCATTATAACGATGCACCAAGTTGGCTATGCATTGGTTGCGTCATTCAGTCAGTCATATATTTCTATTTCATCCAATTGAAATTTTTAACTTGAAGGAGGGTACCTTGTTCCATAATGATCCTTCAGAAGTTCCGAGGTCTCATGGGACTGTTTCCACTCTTGTTGTAGAGGGTTCATCGCATCTTTTGTGATCATAATGAGATCATCACAAAAAAACTCCTAAAACTGACCGTTGCACCAATGCATCAGGTTGGCCATGCATTGGTTATGTCTATCGGTCTGCTATTCATTTCAATTGCATCTAATTAACATTTTAAACTTGACGGATTGGACATTGTTTCATCAAGATCCTTGAGCAATTTTAAAGTCTCGCAGGACTGTTTTCCCTTTTGTTGTGTAGGAGCCATCGCATCTTTTCCGCTCATAATAAGATGATCACACATAATCGCCTAAAACTGCCAATTATACCGACGCATCTAGTTGGTCATGCATTGGTTGCATCAATCTCTAATTGAAATTTTCAACTTGATGAAGGGTACGTTGTTTCATCAAGATCCTTCAGCAGGTCTCACGGGACTGTTTCCCCTCTTATTGTAGGCGGTTCGTCGCATTTTTTTCGATCATAATGAGATCATCACACATAAACTCTAAAAACTGACCATTACACCAATACATCAGGTTGGTCATGCATTCTTTATGTCTATCAACCAGCTATTCATTTCAATTGCATCTAATTAACATTTTTAACTTGATAGAGAGGACGTTGTTTCATCAAGATCATTGATCAATTCCCAGGTCTCGCGGGACTGTTTTCCCTTTTGTTGTGCAGGGCTTATCGCATCTTTTCCGCTCATAATAAGATGATCACACATAACCTCCTAAAACTGCCAATTATACCGACGCATCAAGTTGGCCATGCATTGGTTGTATCAATCTCCAATTGACATTTTTAATTTGACGGAGGGGACGTTGTTTCATCAAGATCCTTTTGGTGATCTTAGGTCTGACGGGAATATTTCCCCTTTCGTTGTAAAGGGTTTATCGCATCTTTTGAGCTCACAATGAGACGATCATCACACATAAACTCTTAAAACTGACCACTATATTGATGCATCAAGTTGGTCATGCATTTGTTGTGTCAATCGGTCAGTCATTTGTTTCAATTTCATCCATTTGAAATTTTAAACTTGATGGAGGGTACGTTGCTTCATCAACATCCTTCAGCAGTTCCCAGGTCTCACGGGACTGTTTCCCCTCTTGTTGTAGAGGGTTCATCGCATTTTTTTCGATCATAATGAGATCATCCCACATAAACTCCAAAAACTGAACATTACACCAATGCATCAGGTTGGCCATGCATTCGTTATGTCTATCAATCAGCTATTCATTTCAATTGCATCTAAATAACATTTTTAACTTGATAGAGAAGACGTTGTTTCATCAAGATCCTTGATCAATTCCCAGGTCTCGCGGGACTGTTTTCCCTTTTCTTGTGCAGGGCTTATCGCATCTTTTCCGCTCATAATAAGATGATCACACATAACCTCCTAAAACTGCCAATTATACCGACGCATCAAGTTGGCCATGCATTGGTTGTATCAATCTCCAATTGACATTTTTAATTTGATGGAGGGGACGTTGTTTCATCAAGATCCTTTTGGTGATCTTAGGTCTGACGGGACTATTTCCCCTTTCGTTGTAAAGGGTTTATCGCATCTTTTGAGCTCACAATGAGACGATCATCACACATAAACTCTTAAAACTGACCACTATACCGATGCATCAAGTTGGTCATGCATTTGTTGTGTCAATCGGTCAGTCATTTGTTTCAATTTCATCCATTTGAAATTTTTAACTTGATGGAGGGTACGTTGCTTCATCAACATCCTTCAGCAGTTCCCAGGTCTCACGGGACTGTTTCCCCTCTTGTTGTAGAGGGTTCATCGCAACTTTTGAGCACATAATGAGATGGTCACACATAAACTCTTAAAACTGACAATTATACCGATGCATCAAGTTGGCCATGCATTGGCATTGTCAAACTCTAATTGACAATTTTAACTTGATGGAGGGGACGTTCTTCATCAAGATCCTTTTTGTGATCATAGCTCCGACGGGACTGTGTCCCCTTTTGTTGTAAAGGGTTCATCGCATCTTTCGCGCTCACAATGAAACGATCATACATAACCTCTAAAAGTTGACCATTATAACGATGCACCAAGTTGGCTATGCATTGGTTACGTCATTCAGTCAGTCATATATTTCTATTTCATCCAATTGAAATTTTTAACTTGAAGGAGGGTACCTTGTTCCATAATGATCCTTCAGAAGTTCCGAGGTCTCATGGGACTGTTTCCACTCTTGTTGTAGAGGGTTCATCGCATCTTTTGTGATCATAATGAGATCATCACAAAAAAACTCCTAAAACTGACCGTTGCACCAATGCATCAGGTTGGCCATGCATTGGTTATGCCTATCGGTCTGCTATTCATTTCAATTGCATCTAATTAACATTTTAAACTTGACGGATTGGACATTGTTTCATCAAGATCCTTGAGCAATTTTAAAGTCTCGCAGGACTGTTTTCCCTTTTGTTGTGTAGGAGCCATCGCATCTTTTCCGCTCATAATAAGATGATCACACATAACCGCCTAAAACTGCCAATTATACCGACGCATCTAGTTGGTCATGCATTGGTTGCATCAATCTCTAATTGAAATTTTTAACTTGATGAAGGGTACGTTGTTTCATCAAGATCCTTCAGCAGTTCCCAGGTCTCACGGGACTGTTTCCCCTCTTATTGTAGGCGGTTCGTCGCATTTTTTCGATCATAATGAGATCATCACACATAAACTCTAAAAACTGACCATTACACCAATACATCAGGTTGGTCATGCATTCGTTATGTCTATCAACCAGCTATTCATTTCAATTGCATCTAATTAACATTTTTAACTTGATAGAGAGGACGTTGTTTCATCAAGATCATTGATCAATTCCCAGGTCTCGCGGGACTGTTTTCCCTTTTCTTGTGCAGGGCTTATCGCATCTTTTCCGCTCATAATAAGATGATCACACATAACCTCCTAAAACTGCCAATTATACCGACGCATCAAGTTGGCCATGCATTGGTTGTATCAATCTCCAATTGACATTTTTAATTTGACGGAGGGGACGTTGTTTCATCAAGATCCTTTTGGTGATCTTAGGTCTGACGGGAATATTTCCCCTTTCGTTGTAAAGGGTTTATCGCATCTTTTGAGCTCACAATGAGACGATCATCACACATAAACTCTTAAAACTGACCACTATATTGATGCATCAAGTTGGTCATGCATTTGTTGTGTCAATCGGTCAGTCAATTGTTTCAATTTCATCCATTTGAAATTTTAAACTTGATGGAGGGTACGTTGCTTCATCAACATCCTTCAGCAGTTCCCAGGTCTCACGGGACTGTTTCCCCTCTTGTTGTAGAGGGTTCATCGCATTTTTTTCGATCATAATGAGATCATCTCACATAAACTCCAAAAACTGAACATTACACCAATGCATCAGGTTGGCCATGCATTCGTTATGTCTATCAATCAGCTATTCATTTCAATTGCATCTAAATAACATTTTTAACTTGATAGAGAAGACGTTGTTTCATCAAGATCCTTGATCAATTCCCAGGTCTCGCGGGACTGTTTTCCCTTTCTTGTGCAGGGCTTATCGCATCTTTTCCGCTCATAATAAGATGATCACACATAACCTCCTAAAACTGCCAATTATACCGACGCATCAAGTTGGCCATGCATTGGTTGTATCAATCTCCAATTGACATTTTTAATTTGATGGAGGGGACGTTGTTTCATCAAGATCCTTTTGGTGATCTTAGGTCTGACGGGACTATTTCCCCTTTCGTTGTAAAGGGTTTATCGCATCTTTTGAGCTCACAATGAGACGATCATCACACATAAACTCTTAAAACTGACCACTATACCGATGCATCAAGTTGGTCATGCATTTGTTGTGTCAATCGGTCAGTCATTTGTTTCAATTTCATCCATTTGAAATTTTTAACTTGATGGAGGGTACGTTGCTTCATCAACATCCTTCAGCAGTTCCCAGGTCTCACGGGACTGTTTCCCCTCTTGTTGTAGAGGGTTCATCGCAACTTTTGAGCACATAATGAGATGGTCACACATAAACTCTTAAAACTGACAATTATACCGATGCATCAAGTTGGCCATGCATTGGCATTGTCAAACTCTAATTGACAATTTTAACTTGATGGAGGGGACGTTCTTCATCAAGATCCTTTTTGTGATCATAGCTCCGACGGGACTGTGTCCCCTTTGGTTGTAAAGGGTTCATCGCATCTTTCGCGCTCACAATGAAACGATCATACATAACCTCTAAAAGTTGATCATTATAACGATGCACCAAGTTGGCTATGCATTGGTTGCGTCATTCAGTCAGTCATATATTTCTATTTCATCCAATTGAAATTTTTAACTTGAAGGAGGGTACCTTGTTCCATAATGATCCTTCAGAAGTTCCGAGGTCTCATGGGACTGTTTCCACTCTTGTTGTAGAGGGTTCATCGCATCTTTTGTGATCATAATGAGATCATCACAAAAAAACTCCTAAAACTGACCGTTGCACCAATGCATCAGGTTGGCCATGCATTGGTTATGCCTATCGGTCTGCTATTCATTTCAATTGCATCTAATTAACATTTTAAACTTGACGGATTGGACATTGTTTCATCAAGATCCTTGAGCAATTTTAAAGTCTCGCAGGACTGTTTTCCCTTTTGTTGTGTAGGAGCCATCGCATCTTTTCCGCTTATAATAAGATGATCACACATAACCGCCTAAAACTGCCAATTATACCGACGCATCTAGTTGGTCATGCATTGGTTGCATCAATCTCTAATTGAAATTTTTAACTTGATGAAGGGTACGTTGTTTCATCAAGATCCTTCAGCAGGTCTCACGGGACTGTTTCCCCTCTTATTGTAGGCGGTTCGTCGCATTTTTTTCGATCATAATGAGATCATCACACATAAACTCTAAAAACTGACCATTACACCAATACATCAGGTTGGTCATGCATTCGTTATGTCTATCAACCAGCTACTCATTTCAATTGCATCTAATTAACATTTTTAACTTGATAGAGAGGACGTTGTTTCATCAAGATCATTGATCAATTCCCAGGTCTCGCGGGACTGTTTTCCCTTTTGTTGTGCAGGGCTTATCGCATCTTTTCCGCTCATAATAAGATGATCACACATAACCTCCTAAAACTGCCAATTATACCGACGCATCAAGTTGGCCATGCATTGGTTGTATCAATCTCCAATTGACATTTTTAATTTGACGGAGGGGACGTTGTTTCATCAAGATCCTTTTGGTGATCTTAGGTCTGACGGGAATATTTCCCCTTTCGTTGTAAAGGGTTTATCGCATCTTTTGAGCTCACAATGAGACGATCATCACACATAAACTCTTAAAACTGACCACTATATCGATGCATCAAGTTGGTCATGCATTTGTTGTGTCAATCGGTCAGTCATTTGTTTCAATTTCATCCATTTGAAATTTTTAACTTGATGGAGGGTACGTTGCTTCATCAACATCCTTCAGCAGTTCCCAGGTCTCACGGTACTGTTTCCCCTCTTGTTGTAGAGGGTTCATCGCAACTTTTGAGCACATAATGAGATGGTCACACATAAACTCTTAAAACTGATAATTATACCGATGCATCAAGTTGGCCATGCACTGGCATTGACAAACTCTAATTGACAATTTTAACTTGATGGAGGGGACGTTCTTCATCAAGATCCTTTTTGTGATCATAGCTCCGACGGGACTGTGTCCCCTTTGGTTGTAAAGGGTTCATCGCATCTTTCGCGCTCACAATGAAACGATCATACATAACCTCTAAAAGTTGACCATTATAACGATGCACCAAGTTGGCTATGCATTGGTTGCGTCATTCAGTCAGTCATATATTTCTATTTCATCCAATTGAAATTTTTAACTTGAAGGAGGGTACCTTGTTCCATAATGATCCTTCAGAAGTTCCGAGGTCTCATGGGACTGTTTCCACTCTTGTTGTAGAGGGTTCATCGCATCTTTTGTGATCATAATGAGATCATCACAAAAAAACTCCTAAAACTGACCGTTGCACCAATGCATCAGGTTGGCCATGCATTGGTTATGTCTATCGGTCTGCTATTCATTTCAACTGCATCTAATTAACATTTTAAACTTGACGGATTGGACATTGTTTCATCAAGATCCTTGAGCAATTTTAAAGTCTCGCAGGACTGTTTTCCCTTTTGTTGTGTAGGAGCCATCGCATCTTTTCCGCTCATAATAAGATGATCACACATAACCGCCTAAAACTGTGAATTATACCGACGCATCAAGTTGGCCATGCATTGGTTGTATCAATCTCTAATTGAAATTTTTTACTTGATGGAGGGTACGTTGTTTCATCAAGATCCTTCAGCAGTTCCCAGGTCTCACGGGACTGTTTCCCCTCTTATTGTAGGGGGTTCGTCGCATTTTTTTCGATCATAATGAGATCATCACACATAAACTCTAAAAACTGACCATTACAAAAATACATCAGGTTGGTCATGCATTCGTTATGTCTATCAACCAGCTATTCATTTCAATTGCATCTAATTAACATTTTTAACTTGATAGAGAGGACGTTGTTTCATCAAGATCATTGATCAATTCCCAGGTCTCGCGGGACTGTTTTCCCTTTTCTTGTGCAGGGCTTATCGCATCTTTTCCGCTCATAATAAGATGATCACACATAACCTCCTAAAACTGCCAATTATACCGACGCATCAAATTGGCCATGCATTGGTTGTATCAATCTCCAATTGACATTTTTAATTTGACGGCGAGGACGTTTCATCAAGATCCTTTTGGTGATCTTAGGTCTGACGGGAATATTTCCCCTTTCGTTCTAAAGGGTTTATCGCATCTTTTGAGCTCACAATGAGACGATCATCACACATAAACTCTTAAAACTGACCACTATATTGATGTATCAAGTTGGTCATGCATTTGTTGTGTCAATCGGTCAGTCATTTGTTTCAATTTCAGCCATTTGAAATTTTTAACTTGATGGAGGGTACGTTGCTTCATCAACATCCTTCAGCAGTTCCCAGGTCTCACGGGACTGTTTCCCCTCTTGTTGTAGAGGGTTCATCGCATTTTTTTCGATCATAATGAGATCATCCCACATAAACTCCAAAAACTGAACATTACAACAATGCATCAGGTTGGCCATGCATTGGCATTTTCAAAATTTAATTGACAATTTTAACTTGATAGAGGGGACATTCTTCATCAAGATCCTTTCTGTGATCATAACTCCGACGGGACTATTTCCCCTTTGGTTGTAAAGGGTTCATCGCATCTTTCGCACTCACAATGAAACGATCATACATAACCTCTAAAAGTTGACCATTATACCGATGCACCAAGTTGGCTATGCATTGATTGTGTCATTCAGTCAGTCATTTCTTTCTATTTCATCCAATTGAAATTTTTAACTTGAAGGAGGGTACCTTGCTTCATCAAGATCCTTCAAAAGTTCCGAGGTCTCACGAGACTGTTTCCACTCTTGTTCTAGAGGGTTCATCGCATCTTTTGTGATCATAATGAGATCATCACAAAAAAACTCCTAAAACTGTCCGTTGCACCAATGCATCAAGTTGGCCATGCATTGGTAATGTCTATCAGTCTGCAATTCATTTCAATTGCATCTAATTAACATTTCAAACTTGACGGATGGGACATTGTTTCGTCAAGATCCTTGAGCAATTTTAAAGTCTCGCAGGACTGTTTTCCCTTTTGTTGTGCAAGCGTCATGGCATCCTTTCCGCTCATTATAAAATGATCACACATAACCTCCTAAAACTGCCAATTATACCGACGCATCAAGTTGGCCTTGCATTGGTTGTATCAATCTCTAATTGAAATTTTTAACTTGATGGAGGGTACGTTGTTTCATCAAGATCCTTCAGCAGTTCCCAGGTCTCACGGGACTGTTTCCCCTCTTATTGTAGAGGGTTCGTCGCATTTTTTTCGATCATAATGAGATCATCACACATAAACTCCAAAAACTGACCATTACACCAATGCGTCAGCTTGGCCATGCATTCGTTATGTCTATCAATCAGCAATTCATTTCAATTGCATCTAATTAACATTTTTAACTTGATAGAGAGGACGTTGTTTGATTAATATCATTGATCAATTCCCAGGTCTCGCGGGACTGTTTTCCCTTTTGTTGGGAAGGGCTATCGCATATTTTCGATCATAATAAGATGATCACACATAACCTCCGAAAACTGCCAATTATACCAACGCATCAAGTTGGCCATGCATTGGTTGTACCAATCTCCAATTGACTTTTTAATTTGATGGAGGGGACGTTGTTTCATCAAGATCCTTTTGCCGATCTTAGGTCTGATGGGACTATATACCCTTTTGTTGTAAAGGGTTTATCGCATCTTTTGAGCCCACAGTGAGATGATCATCACACATAAACTCTTAAAACTGACCACTATATCGATGCATCAAGTTGGTCATGCATTTGTTGTGTCAATCCGTCAGTCATTTATTTCAATTTCATCCATTTGAAATTCTTAACTTGATGGAGGGTACGTTGCTTCATCAAGATCCTTCAGCAGTTCCCAGGCCTCGCGGAACTGTTTCCCCTCTTGTTGTAGAGGGTTCATCGCATTTTTTTCGATCATAATGAGATCATCCCACATAAACTCCAAAAACTAACCATTACACCAATGCATCAGGTTGGCAATGCATTTGTTACGTCAATCAATCAGCTATTCATTTCAATTGCATCTAAATAACATTTTTAACTTGATAGAGAAGACGTTCTTTCATCAAGATCCTTGATCAATTCCCAGGTCTCGCGGGACTGTTTTACCTTTTGTTGTGCAGGGCTTATCGCAACTTTTCCGCTCATAATAAGATGATCACACATAACCCCCTAAAACTGCCAATTGACATTTTTAATTTGATGGAGGGGAAGTTGTTTCATCAAGATCCTTTTGTTGATCTTAGGTCTGACGGGACTATTTCCCCTTTTGTTGTAAAGGGTTTATCGCATCTTTTGACCTCACAATGAGATGATCATCACACATAAACTCTTAACACTGACCACTATGTCGATGCATTAAGTTGGTCATGCATTTGTTGTGTCAATCGGTCAGTCATTTATTTCAATTTCATCAATTTGAAATTCTTAACTTGATGGAGGGTACGTTGCTTCATCAAGATCCTTCAGCAGTTCCAAGGACTCGCGGGACTGTTTCCCCTGTTGTTGTAGAGGGTTCATCGCAATTTTGCGCACATAATGAGATGGTCACACATAAACTCGTAAAACTGGCAATTATACCGATGCATCAAGTTGGCCATGCATTGGCATTTTCAAAATTTAATTGACAATTTTAACTTGATGGAGGGCACGTTCTTCATCAAGATCCTTTCTGTGACCATAACTCCGACGGGACTGTTTCCCCTTTGGTTGTAAAGGGTTCATCGCATCTTTCGCGCTCACAATGAAACGATCATACATAACCTCTAAAAGTTGACCATTATACCGATGCACCAAGTTGGCTATGCATTGATTGTGTCATTCAGTCAGTCATTTCTTTCTATTTCATCCAATTGAAATTTTTAACTTGAAGGAGGGTACCTTGCTTCATCAAGATCCTTCAGAAGTTCCGAGGTCTCACGAGACTGTTTCCACTCTTGTTCTAGAGGGTTCATCGCATCTTTTGTGATCATAATGAGATCATCACAAAAAAACTCCTAAAACTGTCCGTTGCACCAATGCATCAAGTTGGCCATGCATTGGTAATGTCTATCAGTCTGCAATTCATTTCAATTGCATCTAATTAACATTTCAAACTTGACGGATGGGACATTGTTTCGTCAAGATCCTTGAGCAATTTTAAAGTCTCGCAGGACTGTTTTCCCTTTTGTTGTGCAAGCGTCATGGCATCCTTTCCGCTCATTATAAAATGATCACACATAACCTCCTAAAACTGCCAATTATACCGACGCATCAAGTTGGCCTTGCATTGGTTGTATCAATCTCTAATTGAAATTTTTAACTTGATGGAGGGTACGTTGTTTCATCAAGATCCTTCAGCAGTTCCCAGGTCCCACGGGACTGTTTCCCCTCTTATTGTAGAGGGTTCGTCGCATTTTTTTCGATCATAATGAGATCATCACACATAAACTCCAAAAACTGACCATTACACCAATGCGTCAGCTTGGCCATGCATTCGTTATGTCTATCAATCAGCAATTCATTTCAATTGCATCTAATTAACATTTTTAACTTGATAGAGAGGACGTTGTTTGATTAATATCGTTGATCAATTCCCAGGTCTCGCGGGACTGTTTTCCCTTTTGTAGGAAAGGGCTATCGCATATTTTCGATCATAATAAGATGATCACACATAACCTCCGAAAACTGCCAATTATACCAACGCATCAAGTTGGCCATGCATTGGTTGTATCAATCTCCAATTGACTTCTTAATTTGATGGAGGGGACGTTGATTCATCAAGATCCTTTTGGTGATCTTAGCTCTGACGGGACTATTTCCCCCTTTGTTGTAAAGGGTTTATCGCTTCTTTTGCGCTCACAATGAGATTATCATCACACATAAACTCTTAAAACTGACCACTATATCGATGCATCAAGTTGGTCATGCATTTGTTGTGTCAATCGGTCAGTCATTTGTTTCAATTTCATCCATTTGAAATTTTCAACTTGATGGAGGGTACGTTGATTCATCAACATCCTTCAGCAGTTCCCAGGTCTCGCGGAACTGTTTCCCCTCTTGTTGTAGAGGGCTCATCGCATTTTTTTCGATCATAATGAGATCATCCCACATAAACTCCAAAAACTAACCATTACACCAATGCATCAGGTTGGCCATGCATTCGTTACGTCAATCAATCAGCTATTCATTTCAATTGCATCTAAATAACATTTTTAACTTGATAGAGAAGACATTGTTTCATCAAGATCCTTGATCAATTCCCAGGTCTCGCGGGACTGTTTTACCTTTTGTTGTGCAGGGCTTATCGCAACTTTTCCGCTCATAATAAGATGATCACACATAACCTCCTAAAACTGCCAATTATACCGACGCATCAAGTTGGCCACGCATTGGTTTTATCAATCTCCAATTGACATTTTTAATTTGATGGAGGGGACATTGTTTTATCAAGATCCTTTTGGTGATCTTATGTCTGACGGGACTATTTCCCCTTTTGTTGTAAAGGGTTTATCGCATCTTTTGACCACACAATGAGATGATCATCACACATAAACTGTAAAAACTGACCACTATGTTGATGCATCAAGTTGGTCATGCATTTGTTGTGTCAATCGGTGAGCATTTATTTCAATTTCATCCATTTGAAATTCTTAACTTGATGGAGGGTACGTTGCTTCATCAAGATCCTTCAGCAGTTCCCAGGTCTCGCGGGACTGTTTCCCTTCTTGTTGTAGAGGGTTCATCGCAACTTTTGCGCACATAATGAGATGGTCACACATAAACTCCTAAAACTGACAATTATACCGATGCATCAAGTTGGCCATGCATTGGCATTGTCAAACTCTAATTGACAATTTTAACTTGATGGAGGGAACGTTCTTCATCAAGATCCTTTTTGTGATCATAGCTCCGACGGGACTGTTTCCCCATTGGTTGTAAAGGGTTCATCGCAT
Organism: Nymphaea colorata; assembly: GCF_008831285.2. Classification (NCBI taxonomy): domain Eukaryota; kingdom Viridiplantae; phylum Streptophyta; class Magnoliopsida; order Nymphaeales; family Nymphaeaceae; genus Nymphaea; species Nymphaea colorata. The sequence goes on from NC_045141.1 coordinate 21,978,281, forward strand.
CTTTCGCGCTCACAATGAAAGGATCATACATAACCTCTAAAAGTTGACCATTATACCGATGCATCAAGTTGGCTATGCATTGGTTGTGTCATTCAGTCAGTCATTTATTTCTATTTCATCCAATTGAAATTTTTGAATTGAAGGAGGGTACCTTGCTTCATCAAGATCCTTCAGAAGTTCTGAGGTCTCACGCGACTGTTTCGACTCTTGTTGTAGAGGGTTCATCGCATCTTTTGTGATCATAATGAGATCATCACAAAAAAAATCCTAAAATTGACCGTTGCACCAATGCATCAGGTTGGCCACGCATTGGTTATGTCTATCAGTCTGCTATTCATTTCAATTGCATCTAATTAACATTTGAAACTTGACGGATTGGACATTGTTTCATCATGATCCTTGAGCAATTTTAAAGTCTCGCAAGACTGTTTCCCCTTTTGTTGTGCAGCCGTCATCGCATCTTTTCCGCATATAATAAGATGATCACACATAACCTCCTAAAACTGCCAATTATACCGACGCAACAAGTTGGCCATGCATTGGTTGTATCAATCTCTAATTGAAATTTTTAACTTGATGGAGGGTACGTTGTTTCATCAAGATCGTTCAGCAATTCCCAGGTCTCACGGGACTGTTTCTCCTCTTATTGTAGAGGGTTCGTCGCATTTTTTTCGATCATAATGAGATCATCACACATAAACTCCAAAAACTGACCATTACACCAATGCGTCAGGTTGGCCATGCATTCGTTATGTCTATCAATCAGCTATTCATTTCAATTGCATCTAATAAACAATTTTAACTTGATAGAGACGACGTTGTTTCATCAAGATCATTGATCAATTACCATGTCTCGCGGGACTGTTTTCCCTTTTGTTGGAAAGGGCTCATCGCATCTTTTCGATCATAATAAGATGATCACAGATAACTTCCGAAAACTGCCAATTATACCGACGCATCAAGTTGGCCATGCATTGGTTGTATCAGTCTCCAATTGACTTCTTAATTTGATGGAGGGGACGTTGTTTCATCAAGATCCTTTTGTTGATCTTAGGTCTGACGGGACTATTTCCCCTTTTGTTGTAAAGGGTTTATGGCATCTTTTCACCTCACAATGAGATGATCATCACACATAAACTCTTAAAACTGACCACTATATCGATGCATAAAGTTGGTCATGCGTTTGTTGTGTCAATCGGTCAGTCATTTATTTCAATTTCATCCATTTGAAATTCTTAACTTGATGGAGGGTACGTTGCTTCATCAAGATCCTTCAGCAGTTCCCAGGTCTAGCGGGACTGTTTCCCCTCTTGTTGTAGAGGGTTCATCGAAACTTTTGGGCACATAATGAGATGGTCACACATAAACTTCTAAAACTGACAATTATACTGATGCATCAAGTTGGCCATGCATTGGCATTGTCAAACTCTAATTGACAATTTTAACTTGATGGAGGGGACGTGCTTCATCAAGATCCTTTTTGTGATCATTGCTCCGACGGGACTGCTTCCCCTTTGGTTCTAAAGGGTTAATCGCATCTTTCGCGCTCACAATGAAACGATCATACATAACCTCTAAAAGTTGACCATTATACTGATGCATCAAGTTGGCTATGTATTGCTTGTGTCATTCAGTCAGTCATTTATTTCTATTTCATCCAATTGAAATTTTTAACTTGAAGGAGGGTACCTTGTTTCATCAAGATCCTTCAGAAGTTCCGAGGTCTCACAGGACTGTTTCCACTCTTGTTGTAGACGGTTGATCGCATCTTTTGTCATCATAATGAGATCATCAGAAAAAAACTCCTAAAACTGACCGTTGCACCAATGCATCAGGTTGGCCATGCATTGGTTATGTCTATCAGTCAGTTATTCATTTCAATTGCATCTAATTAACATTTTAAACTTGACGGATTGGACATTGTTTCATCAAGATCCTTGAGCAATTTTAAAGTCTCGCAGGACTGTTTTCCCTTTTGTTGTGCAGGCGTCATCGCATCTTTTCCGCTCATAATAAGATGATCACACATAACCTCTTAAAACTGCCAATTATAACGACGCATCAAGTTGGCCATGCATTGGTTGTATCAATCTCTAATTGAAATTTTTAACTTGATGGAGGGTACGTTGTTTCATCAAGATCTTTCAGCAGTTCCCAGGTCTCACGGGACTGTTTCCCCTCTTATTGTAGAGGGTTCGTCGCATTTTTTTCGATCATAATGAGATCATCACACATAAACTCCAAAAACTGACCATTACACCAATGCGTCAGGTTGGCCATGCATTCGTTATGTCTACAAATCAGCTATTCATTTCAATTGCATCTAATTAACAATTTTAACTTGATAGAGAGGACGTTGTTTCATCAAGATCATTGATAAATTCCCAGGTCTCGCGGGACTGTTTTCCCTTTTGTTGGAAAGGGCTCATCGCATCTTTTCGATCATAATAAGATGATCACACATAACCTCTGAAAACTGCCAATTATTCCAACGCATCAAGTAGGCCATGCATTGGTCGTATCAATCTCCAATTGACTTCATAATTTGGTGGAGGGGACGTTGTTTCATCATGATCCTTTTGCTGATCTTAGGTCTGACGAGACTATTTGCCCTTTTGTTGTAAAGGGTTTATCGCATCTTTTGCGCTCACAATGAGATGATCATCACACATAAACTCTTAAAACGGCCACTGTATCGAAGCATCAAGTTGGTCATGCATTTGTTGTGTCAATCGGTCAGTCATTCGTTTCAATTTCATCCATTTGAACTTTTTAACTTAATGGAGGGTACGTTGCTTCATCAACATCCTTCAGCAGTTCTCAGGTCTCACGGGACTGTTTCCCCTCTGGTTGTAGAGGATTCATCGCATTTTTTTCGATCATAATGAGATCATCCCACATAAACTCCAAAAACTGACCATTACAACAATGCATCAGGTTGGCAATGCATTCGTTATGTCTATCAATCAGCTATTCATTTCAATTGCATCTAAATAACATTTTTAACTTGATAGAGAAAACGTTGTTTCATCAAGATCCTTGATCAATTCCCAGGTCTCGCGGGACTGTTTTACCTTTTGTTGTGCAGGGCTTATCGCATCTTTTCCGCTCATAATAAGATGATCACACATAACCTCCTAAAACTGCCAATTATACCGACGCATCAAGTTGGCCATGCATTGGTTGTATCAATCTCCAATTGACATTTTTAATTTGATGGAGGGGACGTTGTTTCATCAAGATCCTTTTGGTGATCCTAGGTCTGACGGGACTATTTCCCCTTTCGTTGTAAAGGGTTTATCGCATCTTTTGAGCTCACAATGAGACGATCATCACACATAAACTCTTAAAACTGACCACTATATCGATGCATCAAGTTGGTCATGCATTTGTCGTGTCAATCGGTGAGTCATTTGTTGCAATTTCATTCATTTGAAATTTTTAACTTGATGGAGGGTACGTTGCTTCATCAACATCCTTCAGCAGTTCCCAGGTCTCGCGGGACTGTTTCCCCTCTTGTTGTAGAGGGTTCATCGCAACTTTTGCGCACATAATGAGATGGTCACACATAAACTCTTAAAACTGACAATTATACCGATGCATCAAGTTGGCCATGCATTGGCATTGTCAAACTCTAATTGACAATTTTAACTTGATGGAGGGGACGTTCTTCATCAAGATCCTTTTTGTGATCATAGCTCCGACGGGACTGTGTCCCCTTTGGTTGTAAAGGGTTCATCGCATCTTTCGCGCTCACAATGAAACGATCATACATAACCTCTAAAAGTTGACCATTATAACGATGCACCAAGTTGGCTATGCATTGGTTGCGTCATTCAGTCAGTCATATATTTCTATTTCATCCAATTGAAATTTTTAACTTGAAGGAGGGTACCTTGTTCCATAATGATCCTTCAGAAGTTCCGAGGTCTCATGGGACTGTTTCCACTCTTGTTGTAGAGGGTTCATCGCATCTTTTGTGATCATAATGAGATCATCACAAAAAAACTCCTAAAACTGACCGTTGCACCAATGCATCAGGTTGGCCATGCATCGGTTATGCCTATCGGTCTGCTATTCATTTCAATTGCATCTAATTAACATTTTAAACTTGACGGATTGGACATTGTTTCATCAAGATCCTTGAGCAATTTTAAAGTCTCGCAGGACTGTTTTCCCTTTTGTTGTGTAGGAGCCATCGCATCTTTTCCGCTCATAATAAGATGATCACACATAACCGCCTAAAACTGCCAATTATACCGACGCATCTAGTTGGTCATGCATTGGTTGCATCAATCTCTAATTGAAATTTTTAACTTGATGAAGGGTACGTTGTTTCATCAAGATCCTTCAGCAGTTCCCAGGTCTCACGGGACTGTTTCCCCTCTTATTGTAGGCGGTTCGTCGCATTTTTTTCGATCATAATGAGATCATCACACATAAACTCTAAAAACTGACCATTACACCAATACATCAGGTTGGTCATGCATTCGTTATGTCTATCAACCAGCTATTCATTTCAATTGCATCTAATTAACATTTTTAACTTGACAGAGAGGACGTTGTTTCATCAAGATCATTGATCAATTCCCAGGTCTCGCGGGACTGTTTTCCCTTTTCTTGTGCAGGGCTTATCGCATCTTTTCCGCTCATAATAAGATGATCACACATAACCTCCTAAAACTGCCAATTACACTGACGCATCAAGTTGGCCATGCATTGGTTGTATCAATCTCTAATTGACATTTTTAATTTGATGGAGGGGACGTTGTTTCATCAAGATCCTTTTGGTGATCTTAGGTCTAACGGGACTATTTCCCCTTTCGTTGTAAAGGGTTTATCGCATCTTTTGAGCTCACAATGAGACGATCATCACTAATAAACTCTTAAAACTGACCGCTATATCGATGCATCAAGTTGGTCATGCATTTGTTGTGTCAATCGGTCAGTCATTTATTTCAATTTCATCCATTTGAAATTTTTAACTTGATGGAGGGTACGTTGCTTCATCAACATCCTTCAGCAGTTCCCAGGTCTCGCGGGACTGTTTCCCCTCTTGTTGTAGAGGGTTCATCGCAACTTTTGAGCACATAATGAGATGGTCACACATAAACTCGTAAAACTGGCATTATACTGATGCATCAAGTTGGCCATGCATTGGCATTTTCAAAATTTAATTGACAATTTTAACTTGATGGAGGGGACGTTCTTCATCAAGATCCTTTCTGTGATCATAACTCCGACGGGACTGTTTTCCCTTTGGTTGTAAAGGGTTCATCGCATCTTTCGCACTCACAATGAAACGATCATACATAACCTCTAAAAGTTTACCATTATACCGATGCACCAAGTTGGTTATGCATTGATTGTGTCATTCAGTCAGTCATTTCTTTCTATTTCATCCAATTGAAATTTTTAACTTGAAGGAGGGTACCTTGCTTCATCAAGATCCTTCAGAAGTTCCGAGGTCTCACGAGACTGTTTCCACTCTTGTTGTAGAGGGTTCATCGCATCTTTTGTGATTATAATGAGATCATCACAAAAAAACTCCTAAAACTGACCGTTGCACCAATGCATCAAGTTGGCCATGCATTGATTATGTCGATCAGTCTGCTATTCATTTCAATTGCATCTAATTAACATTTGAAACTTGACGGATTGGACATTGTTTCATCATGATCCTTGAGCAATTTTAAAGTCTCGCAAGACTGTTTTCCCTTTTGTTGTGCAGCCGTCATCGCATCTTTTCCGCATATAATAAGATGATCACACATAACCTCCTAAAACTGCCAATTATACCGACGCAACAAGTTGGCCATGCATTGGTTGCATCAATCTCTAATTGAAATTTTTAACTTGATGGAGGGTACGTTGTTTCATCAAGATCGTTCAGCAGTTCCCAGGTCTCACGGGACTGTTTCTCCTCTTATTGTAGAGGGTTCATCGCATTTTTTTCGATCATAATGAGATCATCACACATAAACTCCAAAAACTGACCATTACACTAATGCGTCAGGTTGGCCATGCATTCGTTATGTCTATCAATCAGCTATTCATTTCAATTGCATCTAATTAATAATTTTAACTTGATAGAGACGACGTTGTTTCATCAAGATCATTGGTCAATTCCCATGTCTCGCGGGACTGTTTTCCCTTTTCTTGTGCAGGGTTTATCGCATCTTTTCTGCTCATAATAAGATGATCACACATAACCTCCTAAAACTGCCAATTATACCGATGCATCAAGTTGGGCATGCATTGGTTGTATCAATCTCCAATTGACACTTTTAATTTGATGGAAGGGACGCTCTTTCATCAAGATCCTTGTGGTGATCTTAGGTCTGACGGGACTATTTCCCCTTTTGTTGTAAAGGGTTTATCGCATCTTTCGAGCTCACAATGAGATGATCATCACACATAAACTCTTAAAACTGACCACTATATCGATGCATCAAGTTGGTCATGCTTTTGTTGTGTCAATCGGTGAGTCATTTATTTCAATTTCATCCATTTGAAATTCTTAACTTGATGGAGGGTAGGTTGCTTCATCAAGATCCTTCAGCAGTTCCCAGGTCTCGCAGGACTGTTTTCCCTCTTGTGGTAGAGGGTTCATCGCAACTTTTGCGCACATAATGAGATGGTCACACATAAACTCGTAAAATTGGCAATTATACTGATGCATCAAGTTGGCCATGCATAGACATTTTCAAAATTTAATTGACAATTTTAACTTGATGGAAGGGACATTCTTCATCAAGATCCTTTCTGTGATCATAACTCCGACGGGACTGTTTCCCCTTTGGTTGTAAAGGGTTCATCGCATCTTTTGCACTCACAATGAAACGATCATACATAACCTCTAAAAGTTGACCATTATACCGATGCACCAAGTTGGCTATGCATTGATTGTGTCATTCAGTCAGTCATTTCTTTCTATTTCATCCAATTGAAATTTTTAACTTGAAGGAGGGTACCTTGCTTCATCAAGATCCTTGAGAAGTTCCGAGGTCTCACAGAACTGTTTTCACTCTTGTTGTAGAGGGTTCATCGCATCTTTTGTGATCATAATGACATCATCACAAAAAAACTCCTAAAACTGACCGTTGCACCAATGCATCAGGTTGGCCATGCATTGGTTGTATCAATCTCTAATTGAAATTTTTAACTTGATGGAGCGTACGTTGTTTCATCAAGATCCTTCAGCAGTTCCCAGGTCTCACGGGACTGTTTCCCCTCTTATTGTAAAGGGTTCGTCGCATTTTTTTCGATCATAATGAGATCATCACACATAAACTCCAAAAACTGACCATTTACACCAATGCGTCAGGTTGGCCATGCATTGGTTATGTCTATCAATCAGCTATTCATTTCAATTGCATCTAATTAACATTTTTAACTTGATAGAGAGGACGTTGTTTCATCAAGATCATTGATCAATTCCTAGGTCTCACGGGACTGTTTTCCCTTTTGTTGTGCAGGGTTTATCGCATCTTTTCTGCTCATAATAAGATGATCACACATAACCTCCTAAAACTGCCAATTATACCGACGCATCAAGTTGGCCATGCATTGGTTGTATCAATCTCCAATTGACATTTTTAATTTGATGGAGGGGACGTTGTTTCATCAAGATCCTTTTGGTGATCTTAGGTCTGACGGGACTATTTCCCCTTTCGTTGTAAAGGGTTTATCGCATCTTTTGAGCTCACAATGAGACGATCATCACACATAAACTCTTAAAACTGACCACTATATCGATGCATCAAGTTGGTCATGCATTTGTTGTGTCAATCGGTCAGTCATTTGTTTCAATTTCATCCATTTGAAATTTGTAACTTGATGGAGGGTACGTTGCTTCATCAACATCCTTCAGCAATTCCCAGGTCTCACGGGACTGTTTCCCCTCTTGTTGTAGAGGGTTCATCGCATTTTTTTCCATCATAATGAGATCATCCCACATAAACTCCAAAAACTGACCATTACAACAATGCATCAGGTTGGCCATGCATTCGTTATGTCTATCAATCAGCTATTCATTTCAATTGCATCTAAATAACATTTTTAACTTGATAGAGAAGACGTTGTTTCATCAAGATCCTTGAACAATTCCCAGGTCTCGCGGGACTGTTTTACCTTTTGTTGTGCAGGGCTTATCGCAACTTTTCCGCTCATAATAAGATGATCACACATAACCTCCTAAAACTGCCAATTATACCGACGCATCAAGTTGGCCATGCATTGGTTGTATCAATCTCCAATTGACATTTTTAATTTGATGGAGGGGACGTTGTTTCATCAAGATCCTTTTGGTGATCCTAGGTCTGACGGGACTATTTCCCCTTTCGTTGTAAAGGGTTTATCGCATCTTTTGAGCTCACAATGAGACGATCATCACACATAAACTCTTAAAACTGACCACTATATCGATGCATCAAGTTGGTCATGCATTTGTTGTGTCAATCGGTCAGTCATTTGTTTCAAATTCATCCATTTGAAATTTTTAACTTGATGGAGGGTACGTTGCTTCATCAACATCCTTCAGCAGTTCCCAGGTCTCGCGGGACTGTTTCCCCTCTTGTTGTAGAGGGTTCATCGTAACTTTTGCGCACATAATGAGATGGTCACACATAAACTCTTAAAACTGACAATTATACCGATGCATCAAGTTGGCCATGCATTGGCATTGTCAAACTCTAATTGACAATTTTAACTTGATGGAGGGGACGTTCTTCATCAAGATCCTTTTTGTGATCATAGCTCCGACAGGACTGTGTCCCCTTTGGTTGTAAAGGGTTCATCGCATCTTTCGCGCTCACAATGAAACGATCATACATAACCTCTAAAAGTTTACCATTATAACGATGCATCAAGTTGGCTATGCATTGGTTGTGTCATTCAGTCAGTCATATATTTCTATTTCATCCAATTGAAATTTTTAACTTGAAGGAGGGTATCTTGTTTCATAATGATCCTTCAGAAGTTCCGAGGTCTCATGGGACTGTTTCCACTCTTGTTGTAGAGGGTTCATCGCATCTTTTGTGATCATAATGAGATCATCACAAAAAAACTCCTAAAACTGACCGTTGCACCAATGCATCAGGTTGGCCATGCATTGGTTATGTCTATCGGTCTGCTATTCATTTCAAATGCATCTAATTAACATTTTAAACTTGACGGATTGGACATTGTTTCATCAAGATCCTTGAGCAATTTTAAAGTCTCGCATGACTGTTTTCCCTTTTGTTGTGCAGGCGCCATCGCATCTTTTCCGCTCATAATAAGATGATCACACATAACCGCCTAAAACTGCCAATTATACCGACGCATCTAGTTGGTCATGCATTGGTTGCATCAATCTCTAATTGAAATTTTTAACTTGATGAAGGGGTACGTTGTTTCATCAAGATGGCTTCAAGTTGAAATTGTGAAGCTATGGATGCACCTTGAAGCCCGATGGGAGTTCCAGTTTGTATGCTAGTTTGCCTCATTGTTTCACCTTTAAGTTGTCCTTCATACTTCCACAACAGTGCACCATGGCGTTGATGAAAGATACCTGTTCACTCTAAATAGAGCTTCGCAAGGACCTGGCCTTCCATGCAAAGCCTAGTTGAGAGTTTGAAATTGTACTTATAAAATTTTCAAAATCTGAAAACTGTGTAAAGCTTTCAAGTTTTCAAGAATTTATTTGTGAAATGTCTGAGTTTAAAAAAACTTGTGAACGTTGTGAGTTTTGTAAATTAAAAACTGTGATAGCGCAAGAATTTTGAAAACTAAAAAGACTTTTATGAAGCTCAAAGAAATTTCAAAAATTGCAAAAGTTTTGCCAAGAACTTTTTTAAATTAACGAACTTATAAAAGCTAAAACAATTATCAAAATCTCTCAAACGTTCAAAAAAAACATTGTCCATGAAACAACACTTGAAAATTTTTGAAAATCGAAGAATGTATCAAGCTTTTGAAAAATTTAAGGCTTTACATGTTAAAGTTGGGAGTCGCAAAGCTTAAGAGAGTTGTGAGCTTTGTATAAATTAAGAGTTTGAAAGCGTTCAAAAAATGTTTAATTAAAATTTGTTAAGTTAGTCAAATAGTTTGTGTTCCTTGTACAAAATGTAAAAAACTGCAAAAGTTTTATAAAAAGAGAAGAATTTCAACATGACACTTGCAAAATTTTCAAAGGTTGAATAACATGCTAAGCTTTTGAAAATTTCAAATAGTGCCGAATCTTCATAAAAATATTTAAGAATGTGCTTCCTTAAAAAAAAAGTGAAACCATTGTCAAAATCCCACAAAATGTTCAAAAAAAATATGAGTTAGAAACAACACTTGAAAACTTCTCAAAAAATCGAAAAAAATTTTGAGCTTTCAAAATTCCTACAGAATTTTACTTCAAATTTATCAAAGATGTTAAAAAGTTTGTAGCCATTGCAAAACATGTTAAAAATTCTGTAAGATAAAAATGATAGTTATGATGGTTAGCAATCCTTCAAATTGTGCAAAGAATTTCAGCAAGAACTTTCAGAAAATGCTAGCTTAGAAAAGCCAAAGCAATTGTCGAAATCTCCAAAAGAGCAGAATGTTTATGAGTTTAAAACTCATACTTGCAAAATTTTCAAATATTCAAGAATGTGTTAGGTTTTTAAAATTCTTATGGTTTTAATTATAAAATGTCAAAACTTTGTGAAAGTTGTGAATTTTGTAAATTAAACAGTTTGAAATATAGGGAATTTGTAAACTAGGAGAACTGAGAACTTGATGATCTTGAAGGTCTCCTCACCAAAATTGTTCATCTGAATGATGGAGAAAATGTCGGAGAACTCATCGAAGTGTTTATAGTGATCCTCATGAGATAGCTCGTGAAGTGATGAGAACACATGGATCAAGTTTGGTCCGACTTCAAAGTTTTTTGTTGCAAAGTCAGGTCTTCTACTTGCAGGATTTTGTTAATAGGATACAGGAATGACTTGTTTTTCAGTGGATGGGTTTAAAGTTGAGAATTTTGTGTGTTGCAGCCTCAACAGTACTCTTATCATTAACAATATCTCTACCACTTTGCATTGGATTCACCATCTGTAAGTGTCTTTGTCTTCAGAGGATGCTTTCTGCTTATGATTCAAATTGATGAAGAAGTCTTTCCAAAGTTCTTCATCCTTTCATACAGTAAGAATACTCTTAATGTATGGCCAGGTCCTATTTATGGCTTCTAGCCTAGCCTACCTCCTGTGAAAGGACAAGCCACAGTCCTAACACAGCGAGTTGACACCAAAATAACGTTTGCTAGCATGAAACACTGCTAACAACAATACAAAGGAAAAATGCACCAAAAGCAAGCAAACAATGAATTGAACGGACTAGATGTTTCCATTCATGACAACCTGCACTTTCATAACTCATAAATATGCACAGGTTCTAAAAATGTAACAGAGTGACAAGGACACAGAAGTACTAAAATCCACCAAAAATATGAAATAAAAATGTAAGTCCAACAAAGAAGAAGAAGCTCTGGATAAGGATTTTTTCTTCAGAAAATTGAAAGTCAAGTAATCTGGTCTGGAAAACATGGAAAGAATAATTATGTTTCTACAAAGTAGAAACAGGGAATTATTAAAAATTAAATTCCTCTTTTTTTGCAACTCCAAAACTTCTGAACTTTTTAGGGCACTTTCCAAAAGTATTTATAAAACTACAGACCAAAAATGAGCCTAAAATTCGAACTTTACCCTTCGAATTGTGTTCAGCAAGCCCCTTCACTGTTACAGGGACAGGAGTTCTCTGTTTTTGATAGTTTCAAATCAGCATGTCAAAATAAAACTCTTCCGAAGAGATTTCTCTGAAGTAGTCTTTGGTCTTTGTTTTAGACAAGTTAAAATATGCCCAGATGCCCCAGACCAAAAATAAGAATTTTTCAACTAATTTAATATATATATATATATATGTATATATATATTATTTAAGTCTCAAACAAGCCCTACCAAAAACAGAATTAAGTAGGCTGAAAACTAGAGCTTTTCTTTTTTGGTTTTTTTATGACTGGAAAATACAAAATCTACTGTAAGTCATGTAAGCACTCATCTTCTACTTGCAGGATTTTGTTAATAGGATACAGGAATGACATGTTTTTCAGTGGATGGGTTTAAAGTTGAGAATTTTGTGTGTTGCAACCTCAACAGTACTCTTATCATTAACAATATCTCTACCACTTTGCATTGGATCCACCATCTGTAAGTGTCTTTGTCTTCAGAGGATGCTTTCTGCTTATGATTCAAATTGATGAAGAAGCTTTTCCAAAGTTCTTCATCCTTTCATACAGTAAGAATACTCTTAATGTATGGCCAGGTCCTATTTATGGCTTCTAGCCTAGCCTACCTCCTGTGAAAGGACAAGCCACAGTCCTAACACAGCGAGTTGACACCAAAATAACGTTTGCTAGCATGAAACACTGCTAACAACAATACAAAGGAAAAATGCACCAAAAGCAAGCAAACAATGAATTGAACGGACTAGATGTTTCCATTCATGACAACCTGCACTTTCATAACTCATAAATATGCACAGGTTCTAAAAATGTAACAGAGTGACAAGGACACAGAAGTACTAAAATCCACCAAAAATATGAAATAAAAATGTAAGTCCAACAAAGAAGAAGAAGCTCTGGATAAGGATTTTTTCTTCAGAAAATTGAAAGTCAAGTAATCTGGTCTGGAAAACATGGAAAGAATAATTATGTTTCTACAAAGTAGAAACAGGGAATTATTAAAAATTAAATTCCTCTTTTTTTGCAACTCCAAAACTTCTGAACTTTTTAGGGCACTTTCCAAAAGTATTTATAAAACTACAGACCAAAAATGAGCCTAAAATTCGAACTTTACCCTTCGAATTGTGTTCAGCAAGCCCCTTCACTGTTACAGGGACAGGAGTTCTCTGTTTTTGATAGTTTCAAATCAGCATGTCAAAATAAAACTCTTCCGAAGAGATTTCTCTGAAGTAGTCTTTGGTCTTTGTTTTAGACAAGTTAAAATATGCCCAGATGCCCCAGACCAAAAATAAGAATTTTTCAACTAATTTAATATATATATATATATATGTATATATATATTATTTAAGTCTCAAACAAGCCCTACCAAAAAACAGAATTAAGTAGGCTGAAAACTAGAGCTTTTCTTTTTTGGTTTTTTTATGACTGGAAAATACAAAATCTACTGTAAGTCATGTAAGCACTCAGAAACAATCAAAAAACATACAAACAAACTTTAAAAAACAAAAAAACAAAAAAAAAACTGGCACTTACTTGTCTACTTGCTCCATTTCATGCAATCACCATAACAAATCAAGCAAAGCAGGAAAGTGAGCCTAGAAAGTTAGAAACGTGATGTATATGAATCCAACATGTAACTAAATATATTCAAAACCTATACGTAACTAACAAATGTAACCTAAGAAAGCGATAAAAAATCAATAAAGTTATTCTAGTACTTGGAAGTTCAAAACTTCAAATAATCAAATATATCCAGCAGTTGCAGGCTTCATATACGATGAAGAAATTTTTTTTAAATCAGACCCAAAGAACGTCACACAAGTCAGACTTCAACAACTTGACAACAAAAGGAATTGAGGCATCAACAAAATCAAAACTAATAGACAACTCCATATATGATCTGAATGTTTCCCAAAAAAAAAATCAGATTTAAACACTTCACCTGTCAAGCGCATGTGATCTTTTACAAAACACATGATCAGATCCATAACTGAACTCCTTTCCATGCCCAAATCTGACACACGTCTGATTTCTTTTCCACAAGGACACATCCGAGTTTCCAACAGCAACTAGCACAGCATCAGATCTGTGCCCCTGTGACCATCTACACAAAAAATCACAAGTTTTAGATTTACCTGGGCAAACAAGAGAAAGGGGCATTTGTGCCTTGTTGTTGCAACCGATCACATCTCCTAGGTTGTCAGTATTTTTGGTGATGAAAACATCTAAGAAGGAGACCACGACAGTGGAGAAAACACCCACAATTGAGATATGTCAGATCGCATCTAGAGATGGTGCCAGATGGCCCTAGATTCAAGCCTCCTCTAGTTTATTTAACGTGGAAGAACGCATGTAAATTATAAACACAAAAAGGATAGAAGAGAGCCTTAGGAGAGCGTGGTTTTCAGCAACAAATTAACTACAACCCATATCGTCCATGGAAAATTCCCCAGCATAATAACATAATAATAGAAGAATATGAAAGTAACATCAGATCATTGTTATAAAATAGATGAGAAATACACGACGAACAAAGGAAATCGAATGAAAATCAGCCAAGCGAATCAGCGATTCATGGGTTCACAGAAGGAACTTAACGGGTCACAAAAACCTCCATTGCAACTTTAGACAATTGGGCAAAACGATGCATCCGCAAGAAAATTTGTATTCCAAAGAGACAAAACAAAAACGTTCAAGGTTGAGAGCGATGAAGAAGGACCAAGAAAAGAAAATGCTAAAGAACACGAATAAGATGGAAACATGAGAGAGAACAAGAGAAGTGCTTATTAAACGTGCAGTGGTTTAGGTATGAAGGAAAGAAAACAGAAACGAGCAATACCTAAAACTCACCGTCCGATGGCTGCCAGGTAGGCGAGCAGGCTGCGAAGGGATTCATGTGATGCGATAGAAGGTTCAAAGCTGCCGATCAGACGATCTTCAGAGGCCTCCGTCTGATGCTAGATATCCGACATTGGGTTCCTCGTATTCGCAAACCCAGGGAACCCACCCAAGGGGTCGTCGATGCCGGAAATGTTCGTCGCATTCCACCGGCTCTCCGCCTGAACCTTAGGGTACCCTGCATCCTCTCCCATTACTCTGTTTCTTTTATACGATTGCCATCAAGGCAAGAGTGACTGAAACCACAAGGCCCATGCACGAGGACGATCCCTTCGGAAGGAAGGCAATGCCGATAGAGAAAGAGAGGGAGAAAAGGAGGGAGAGGGGGATGGAGTCTTGGAGAGAGAGCGCGCGCCAGTCGAGTGCACAGCGCGAACTCTCCTTGTTGTTTTACCCGCGAAGCATTCAAAACCGTCATTTGAAGTCGGCGGAAAAATGGAAAGCGTCCAAAAACGGAAACTCACCAAGAAGGCGCGAGGACCTTTCCCGCAAACCGGTAACATCCAAACGTGTGGCCGTTCGTCATGATTATTTTTTAAATATAAAAATGGAAGCCAAAATAACTCGCTTTCCATCAAAACAAACTACGTTGTGGGATGGCAAAAACCGATTAAAAAATAATACTTAAAATTTGAATTTGATTATTTACTCTTTCGAATTGTCCCTTCAGTGAATCCGCTTATTCAAAGTCAGCTAAGTTAGTTGTGCATTAGTAAAAAAAAAATGTTACTATTATGATCTGAGATATGTCATGCTCTTGTTATGTCTGTCCAATGTGTTCATGTAAAATGCAATATGCAAGGGTTTTATGAGCATAAGTTCATTCATTAATCAATAAATAATTAATTATTTATGACCTTTGTTGTTAAGAAGCTAAGGTGAATGCACCTTGAAGCGAGAAAGGAATGAGGCTTTAGTTCTTTTTTTTTTGAGTGATAAAATGAAATACTCCTCTATGAACTAAACCCCAACGTGAACTCATATACATATACACAGTTCTCATTAATAAATTAAGAGAAAACGACTTTGATTGTATGTGGTCTTCTTGATTGAATAAGCATTGAAGTTTCGTAATTTATGGGGACAAAAATGCATCAATCGGTTCTTCGCAGGTCTTCGCATGGCATCGACACGTTAATTTTGTAACAGAATTTCTTGTCCATACATGTATATTAATTTGGTCCTCTCTCTCTCTCTTTCTCTCTAATATATATTATGCCTAATAGTTTTAAGCTATTGAGCTAATAGGCATGATTTTTAATATTTGTAAAAACAATTATGAACTATTGTCTTCCTCTTCTTTACCTTACTTACCACAATCAGAATAATGACTCCATCCCCCCTCTCCCTCCTTTTCTCCCTCTCTTTCTCTATCAGCATTAGTAGCTTGATAGTCACAGTTTTTTAATTTTGTAGTAGTTGGTTTTTGTCGTTAAAAATGTATTCTCTTGCTACTGAAGTTTAAAACTTTAAAGACTTCTTAAAAATAGTTTTGGATGGGGCTGTTAAGACCATGTCTCAAAAAGTAGGGTAAATTCATGAAACACTTTCACAAGCATTCCATGAATTGACTCTCTTTTTAGAGCATATTCATGAAACAATAGCAATATGTTACTATTGTCAAAACAACCCTAAATATGAAATTTTAAAAACTGCTAAAAGTCAGTAGTAACAAAAAACGTGTTTTCTTGGAAAAAAAGGTGAAAAAAACATGATAAATTAACTAGCCATTTAAAACAAGAAAACACGTTTTTGTGAAAGAACGTTAAAAACGAAAAAAAACACATTTTTAAAGTATTTTTTCAGTTTTTTATTTTTTTCAGTTTTTTAATGTCAAACATTTTTTTATTTTTTATTTTTTATTTGTTGCAAATCCAAATACCTTTTGATGTTTGTGTTATTAATTTCTCAATTTTTTTGTTTTTTTCAAACTCGTCATGTTATACCCAAGAAAAACCCCACTGTTTAAAACTTCGAAACATTATTTGTGATTATTGTTTAAAGTAAATTTGCAGCTTGTGTTGCTTGTTCATATAAACTTGTATGTGCATGCACTTGCGCACATACATTCAGATAAACATGTGTAAACGTTAAATTTGGTTGGTGGAAAAGGTTGATGTTGAGTAGAGGATGCAACACAAATAACCCCCCAAAAAATAAAATCCATTATAACTCCTTTTTCATGCATTTGGTCAATATATATATATATATATATATATATATGTATATATATATATATATAGGGGTGTCACATGGCATCTTTTCAACCACGATACACATGGCATCTTTTCGACCTTATCGTGGTTGGGAATATTAACGACAATGGTAGGGTACTTATACCAAGATTCTAAATGAAAGTACATGAGCTTGCGATCATGAAATAAAAACCCTTAACTTGCTTCCATAGTGAAGGCTCAAAAATTGTATTGGTGCATGGTCAATAGCGGAGCCACATAATTAAGCCGAGCAGCCTGTAGCCCCCCCTTGCTAAAACATTTTGTATATATACATAAAATATATCATTTTTTTGTGGCGGACACTAATATTTCAAACAGCAACTGTTATGGGACAATCAACTGGTTTTAAGGACAAAAGATGGTTTTAGTTTTGTCCCTTGTGTCATTCAAACGCTTCCCGGAATTTTTTCTGTTTTGCTACTCATAGGAGCATCCCAAAATGAGGCATCAATTCACAAGTTACCTTTCCTGAAATCCGACCAGTTGTCACTAACTAGTTCAAATGAACACAGGAAAGTGAAAAAAAGGGAGATCGAAATCGTTGTAGTTATTCTCTAACATCAAACAATACATGTATGCGTATACCAAATATAGTATTATTCGTTAATTTTTCACCACTACAAACTCTATACCTAACACCTCCAGCAATATTTACATATCTAATAAGCTTACAGATACTGATACACTTATCATTTTCCTCTACCTCATACCTCTCTTAGTTTACGTATCTGCCCTTATTATTTTATCTTAATTTATACTTTTTCCCTATTTCCTTGTGGGGATCTGTGAGTGAGACAGCGACGATGGACGTCCTGCTTCAAACACGCTCTTACATATGCTAGTGGGATGAACAATGTGTGCGCATCTTGAGTGTAGCCAGTTTATTTTCTTCTCCTCGTCAAAAGAAAATGCTCCCCATCGGTGATCTGTGAGGAACCCCTTTCCTCCTCTTAGTCGTCCTGTAGCTGACAGTGGTTGGAGG
Organism: Nymphaea colorata; assembly: GCF_008831285.2. Taxonomy (NCBI): domain Eukaryota; kingdom Viridiplantae; phylum Streptophyta; class Magnoliopsida; order Nymphaeales; family Nymphaeaceae; genus Nymphaea; species Nymphaea colorata. The sequence continues at coordinate 21,996,150 of NC_045141.1, forward strand.
CGGTGTGGGCGGTGAGAAGCTGGGTGTGCTCTTCCAACTGCTTCCCGTGTTTGTGCAAGACCCTTCCGAGTCCGAGACCGACTCGTTCTGCAACTTAAGGAGACGACCCTTTGATGTTCCAGCTATCTGCGGCACAGCCATGAAGGAAAATATAAATAAAAATAGGAACTGGTAAAAAAAATAAAAATGAATTCATTTATACATATATAGTAAATAAATTGAAAAGCACAATGCAAAATGAATATTCAAATGTAGATATCAAAGGTAATTAATATAGATATTTTTTATGTGATTTGGCAGACTATATAATTTTATCCATCTTCAAAAACAGAAGAAAATAAGCCACTTGCACATTGACAGGGACTGGGTACTAACCCCCATAATATTTGAGGCTTGTGTTGGCACAAACCGGCCTATATTAATTAGGCCATGTTGACTCCTATATTGAATAGGATGACACTTGTTAATGTGGTGATACGTGGGCAGCCGCACAGGCGGCTGCTGTGCCTCTTTGAATCATCTAAACAACCAAAGCCCTCAAGTTGGGGGACTTGTGTCTCCTCCAGTATGGAACACACGAAGCAGCCATTCCCTAAAAGCAGAATGGAGAAAAGTGAAATGGAGCCAATTATAAGCCCAGTCAAAACCTAATTCTAACCATGTCCTTTTCCTTCCTCAAATCAGGGTTCCCTTCCCCTCACTCCAATAATTGAGTTCCAAGCCTGCCGCAGTCAAGGTCGCCCCTTTGAAAGTTCCTTACCAACCGTGAAGCTCATGTCCTTCTCTTTCACTTTAAACTTCACGAGAACCTTGATTTTGAAAAATGGGAAATTATTATTCTTTCAATGTAAAGTCTGTTTTGGTATTTTAAATTCCAACATAGTGTAATTTAGATACGAAGTTAACGTTATTTACAGGACATTTTCCCTCTGATATGCAATTGTTTTTTTGTTATTAAAAATATGCTAGGAATTAGTGGACTGACTTCGAGTCTTCGGAAGGGATCAATCTACAATACGATGTCAAGATCATGCGGTCCTTGTAAAGATGTGAAAAGAAAAAGAAAGAATTGTCTTGTGGAAAATGGAAACGCAACTCGTGACTTTTGGGCCTAAGTGGGCATGGGACATGGAAGATAATGCATATAGTAAACTAATGCTTGGGGAGCAAGCAAATTTCACAGGTCCACACACTAAAATGACTCATTCGCGCATGGATATAATTTCCATCACGCTTCACCTGTCCCACTAACGACACATTTCTTCTAAAATGACGATGGCCTTCTCACACCCACTTCATCTTCTTTGTTCTAGAAAAAGTACTTGTTTAATAGTTTCCCAATCTTAATAGAGAAATTCATTTTCCCCAATACACACTCATATATATACGAATAAGTTTAAAAGATGGCGGTACCATACCTTGCATCCGAGGGAGCAAAACCGGAAGTTATCAAGAAGGCCCCTCTCGCAAACCTCGCAGGTGTTGGTAACGCCCTTACCGGGCCTCGGCTGGGGTCGTTCGTTCAGGAAGACTACTCGGGCGCTGTTTATGACGTACGTCTGGACCCCGGATATGTCCAAAAACTTTTGGATCTCCGAGACCCGAATCACGTCGTGGTAGGATGACCTCCTTATCTGCCAAAGAAGAGGGTGAGTGAAATGCGATGGCCTGCAGGGGCAGATGAGAGCGGTGAAATGTGAGCCGTCGGATTTTGAGTTGTTTCGTTCTTTACCTGAATCGCACGGTGGTCCTTGTGGTGGTGGGCGAGGCAGAGGGAGCAGAGCGCACCGTTCATACAGTCGAGGCAGTACATGTTGCACTCGCTCTTGTGGGAGTCGGCGTGCCGCTTGCATTGCACGAAGAAGGGCGCCCTCAGCATCGGCTTCAGCCATTGAGGCCACCGCGCCTCGTCGTCCGGACCGCCCGCCCCCTGAGTCCGAACCATTTTTCAAAATAAATAAATAAAGCATAAAAAGACATTGCCTAGTTAAGCAAGCAAGTTTTCATATCATGAACACTTGCAGATTATCTACATCCCCATTTAAAGCCAAGATCAGAAGTGTCTAAGAAGCATGAGTAGGGGCAAAATTGGAAAAATTTTATGGGAAAACTGGTCGTTCTTATTGAAAACATGAAGCACTATTTATGTAGATTTGTTAATAAAAGTTGTTGAAAAATGGGCTTTATCTTGGTGTCTCCGTTTAGCAAAGTTAACCAAAATGTAGCTTGAACTAAAACCACTTAGAAATTTTATAACCTGGTCATTGAAAGCAACGCCAAAGGGGGGGCTATTTTGTAATATAGGGACGTAGGTTGGGTGATTGCGTGAGCAAAGACGTCAGTGGACAGACCGCGTCGTCCGTGTCGAAAACAAAGAGGGAAGGGCGAGAGGGTGCATTCATAGACATTAGAAAGCGATTGTTTCCCAATTGACAAGACGCTAATTTGCGAAAACGCCCTCTTCTTGCCGTCGCATTGAAGTTGCCCGACGTCCGTTGCCGGAAAATTTTCTCAGCCAGGGAAAAATTCACAGTAGACCAACCTTTCTGTGACTTTTATTTAGGAAAAAAAAAAATAGGATGAATACTTGAATACGAGTAAATCGATTCAGAAATGCATGATTTCCTTGAAATTATGTCGCCTACAAGAAATTTCTCACGCCAAACCGAGCTTGTCTTCACAGCACATTTGCATCTACTTTTGAGAAGGGAAATTATGACATTTCACTTCATAATTGGAAAACGCCGTCACCGGACATTTCCCACGAACACTAATCTAGCCACCTCCGGTGAACACAGATGATGAAGAGGTGAAGGGACATAGATTGATGATTTTGCCTATAAACATTTCCAAAAAATTACCGCAGCTGCTGCGTCTTCCACCACCGTGATGGGTGCTCTCGGTATTTAACAAAGTTGCAGAACAGCCCGCGCCGCCGGTTACCGGCGGCCGCCCGAGAGGGAGGGGCAATTATGTCTTAAATTACCATAAGAAAAGGTTCATGACCAAATGCTCCTGTTTCGGTACCTAGAAAGCCGCAGAACGGCCTCAGCCTGCACCGCCGGATACCGGCGTCCACCGGGAAGGGGACTTTTCAATCTTCTTCCCCGGAAAAAGGAGTTTACTGTCAATTAGAAAAACGCTTTCAGGCCCGAAAAAGCCAAGGAGGTTTGGGGGCGTCGCTGATCACCAGCATTGATGACAGAAACACCCCCAAGGACTTCCCGAATTCCACGACTCGTTCGTCCTCCGTCCGAAGAACATCCTCCAGACAAAAAGGCAAAAGCTCTTAACAGCCAGCGACGTGCCCGGAAGAGAAGACACAATTGTCATGTCATCGGAAGATGAGAGCGTTTCCCAACCACTTGGAAACGTCCCCGGTTTCCGGGAGTCCCCCGGTGGACACCAATGGAGCAAGCTAGCCACATAATGACGAAAACAGCCCAAAAGGAGACCCAGATTTCCGAAACAGAACAAGAATAAACTCAATTCTCGTTGGGAGGAGTGAAAACAACTCACCATGATTCTTCTGCTCTTTGGTTTGAGTTCCCTGACCGTCGTCGTCTCCTGATCAAGCGCCATCTTTGATTGGAAGAACTCCACAGCACAGAACAGAGAGAGGAAGAGAGAGAGAGAAAGAGAGAGAAGTTTGAAAAGAGAGAGTGCGTTCTAGACTCGATTTATAGAAGAGGAGGATTGTCTTTCTCTCTCTCTCTAGCTTAGAGAGAGAATGTGGGGTATGGGTTGAGCTCGTTCTTATCTGGAAGAGAGCTCTCTTCGCGGAGCCTATCTCTACACCGACCTCCGAACCTGAACCTGGCTTTCCTTTACCTGTGAGGCGAGGCAAATACCTTCACCTAATCATGTGATTAGTTTCCCGTGACGGTGACCGAACCCACTGATCAAACCTTCCCCTTCCTTCCTCTCCATCCCATTGGTTGAGCTACCCAACTACTCAAAGACGCGAGCCCATAGTGAGAGAAAGAACGACCTTATTGACCAACATGACCTCGCATGGGCCCCTTGCTTTCTTTATTGTAAGAGAGCGACAGGCAGAAATAAGGCGAGGTTGATTTCGTCATATACAGTGTATCTCTCTCTAACATTACGTGCCCCTGCTGCGGGGTCAAGCATTCTAAAATAACGTGATTAAGAGGAATCTTTAGTTTACGATATAGAAATTTACGCGAAGATGGCCAGATTATCCTTCATTCACGTGCTTTAGACACCTTGAGACTAACGCCCTACTAGTTTTTGCAAAAGTCTCTTCGTTCTCTCAAAGTGTTATTTTATTTTATTTAGATGGCATGTACCTGGATTATGCTCAAACTATGTAAACTTGAACTAACAAATTTTTGGTCTTCTTGTGAGGCCAACCTCGTAAGTGGGTTATCAAGTTTTTATTTTTTTACCTTCAAACTTACAAAATAAGTTGTTCTGGTATAGCTTAGTTGATCGAGTTCAAACAGTTAGATCAACCTCTTGCTCACCCAAAAAACACACATTGCTTTAACTATGATCTTAAACTTTAAACTAAACAAGAAACCGTGCATATAATCTGATCCAAATTTGGGTACCCACCCATAGCTTAGATGCAGCGTCCCATAAAATTGGAACGATGGAGAAAATATAATCTTCGGCTGAAAAAACACGGTCACAGAGGTCAGGTTCGGTGTTGACTCAGCCGCCTTGAAAGCCGGTCAAAGTTGACCGCCGCCGTGACTCCCACGCTCGACTCTTCAGACGCGGCGTGCATCTCTACAGTACGCTGTGGGCCCACCGTCCCCCCTTTGATTTGGCGCTCTTCCCTTCCTCTTTTTGCCACGTTCGTATTGCGGGCCCCACATTCAAAAGTTGAACTGGGGCCCGCCCAGTCCCCCTTCTTCCACCTCACTCCTCGAACGCGGACCCCACTTTTGTTGCGTTTTGAAGACGCGAGTGGGTCGGATTCGGGTCAACCGCATACCTACACTTCGGTTATCGGATCGGATACGATACGTCCGATCGGATCGGACGGGTATCAGTTCGAAACACATTTAGGACAATCGATTTAGGTTAATTTGAACTAAATCTGGATCTAACTGCAGTTTTGGTTGGTTATTTGGATATGAGGACGTCGAGGGGGCTGGTTTAGTTTCAATTTTTAACCGAATTCTCTGCACTACTGCAGTAAGCAAAGCGTTCAGGAATCAATAAGGAAAGCGTTTATTTCTATAGACTGGTACAACTTGGAGTTCTTGGATTTTTAAATAACTTCATTGGATCCTCGTGTAAGCTGATACATGAAATGGCTTCTGGTGGTCTCTGTATTGTTACAATGATGTGCCATTTGTTTATTGATATGGCAAAAGTATATACACTAAAGTATATGGTTTATAAGTTCTCTGAGTCTTAAATCGGACCTAATATCCACACATGAAATATTTATTTTACTTGCATTGGCATAAGTGTCCAGCCTACGAAATGGCGAACATCTGATCTTAAATCCATATATTTTAAACATTTTACATATTGAACAAAAAAATAAATAAATAAAAGTAATCAACAACCCGCATGCAAAATCCAATCTGCCCAGAACTCTAGTGAACCTCTTATAGTTAAGAGAGAAAGATGGAGAGAGAGTGGAAGCTTTTAGTCCTGATTCCAAGGAAGCACTGGTTTTGGAGGCGAGATGACGAGCAGTATTCATGGTTTCACCTAAGGTTCAGGTGAACACACGCAAGATTAATTTTCACAATTCTGAAATGGATGTTGTGACTGGAAGTCAGACATTTGAGATTCTTCTTCTACAAGAACTTGCTGATTTATCAATGTATGTTTGTTTCCATGTCAAATCTTTACTTTGTTGGTCCTTCGCTTTATTATGGACGTGTGTCACAAGTGGTTTAATAACAGATTGTTATTATTAAAATATATAATGATTAATAATAAACAATTAAATTGTCATTATTCAAGTTTTTTAGGACCTGCGCCCATCGCATGCAATGTGCCCTCAGTTTTTGAAAGTATACTATGGAGATAATTTATCAAACAAAGCATATTGCCAACATAAAACGATAAAAATAAATCTGCAAAAGAACCACTTATTATTTTAGCACATAACAACTTAGGGGCCTTATGAACATGGCCATAGGGGACCTTGTGCTATTTGACACTAATAACAATTTGTTATTATCGAATGAATTTGAACAGGTTTTTGAAATCATATAATACAGTGTTTTATAACTTTACCTAAAATTTTAAAACACATTCATGAAACCGAAGCATAAGCATTGTTGATGCATACCATGTTATTGATGTGAAACAACCCTAAGTGAAGTGAACCTATTTCAACCATGCCCTACTCTCATGGCAGAAAAATTATATATTCTTAGGAAGGGTACTTTTGTCCTTTTATATTTAAACTCCATAAGCTTTTTTTTTTTTTGAAAAGATTTTCCCATCAGAAGAGCATTTATTTGTTAATTTTTAAAAGTCGATCTATAATTTGATATTTTCTCCAAATGGTATGCACTTTCTTTTTTTGTAATATTTGTAAAAAAGGAAAAACATTTGAGTAGGGACTTTTATTTATTGAAAAATTATAAAAGTTTGTATGAGAAATGAACCACAAAAGAAACCCCGCGTTCCCAAAGTCCCCAGCCAAGCGCGCCCTCCGCTCTGTTCCAGTACAGTTTTTTTTTGCGGCAAACCCCGCGCTTCAAAATCTCCGCTCCCTCTGTCTTTCTGCCGCTCTCTCTTCTCTGCTGAACGATGGTGAAGGAGAAGAGCGTGCCGGCGGCTTCGGCCAAGCTACCGGTGGAAGCGTCGAAGCTGGTCGGCCGCATCGTCGAGAAGGGTTTCTCTTCCTCGAGCGGCGGCCGCTTCACCCTCCCCGAACCCTCTCTCCTCCCCTTTCCTGTTGCCCGCCATCGATCTCACGGTCCCGTAAGCCTCCATTCACTTTTCTTCTTTTTTCTCTTCCCCTTTGCTCCTGCGTTCGACTATTTTTTTGCCCTTAATTGATATAGCGACTGTCTCCATGATTGGTGGACTTCTGCTTATTTTCATAATTCAATCGTATAAGTTGCGTTTAACCATTTGAGGTAGTTATTGGTTCTCTCGTTGCTCGACTAGAGTGCTTTATTTTATATCTATAAAGCACATTTTTTTTTTTACGTCTCATTGTGCTCTTTTTGTTTGTCTTTTCACTTCCCAATGTTGACAAGGGCATCTTTTGCCTTTCAATTTGCACTCCAATTTTTGAGAATACGAAACATCAAGCCCATCCCACCGGGTTTCCTGAGTGAACTGAGGTAAACGAATTGTAGCCTGTTGGTTTCATACCGAAAGAGTTTGTTTTTTCGTGGTTATTATTAGTTCATCATTGTCGCGCAAAATATAGATTTGCATTTTATTTTTGTTCGTTCGATTCTTTAAGTGTACATTGGGCTGTATTTTTGCCTTTCTTTCCAATGTAATATTTTAATTGGGCCCGTATCATGTCTGATTGCTGTGACTTTCTCATTGAAGTTCATTATGTTAACAGCATTGGGCACCTAGAGCTAGTAACGAGGATGAAGAAGATGTGGAAGAGGAGGAAACGGATCCGGTTGCAGATTTTGCACAGCCAATACGAAGAAGGCCGAAGAAAGGCTTGGATTTAAGCAAATGGAAAGAGCTGGTGCCGAAAGAATGCTTGGCGGTGGCAAAAACCAAGAGCAGTAATGCCTCTGACTTGGTGGAACCTAAAGCGTCGGAAGCATCTTCTTCCGTTGGGCTATCTATATGTAAAAAGGAAATGGAAACGGTCGACAGTTTTGACACTTTACCAGCTGAAAATGAAGAACTGAGGACTTTGGGTGTGTCAGCAGCTAGTTTGTTTGATAACCTGTCACAAGGAAATGATTTTTCTCTTCTTCAAAGAAAAAGACCAGGTTGTTTTCAAGCAGAGATGCAGACTGATCCACCAAGGGAACTTGGACCTGTTGATGCTGGTGCGATGTCAAACATGAATGACATTGATGCTGATAATAATGCGCTCCTTCAAGCAATGTCATACGAGGAGATTGCTGAAGCACAAGCTGAAATAAAGGAAAGATTTAAACCTGAAATGGTAGAGATGCTGAAAAAACGTGGGAAAAAAAAGTTGGAAACACAAAACAAGATTCAATTCGAGAAAAGTCATAAGATGGTTCTTGATCAAAGGCAGTTGTCTATGAAGTCAGTAAAGTTCCCACAGGGTAAAACTGAGAAGGATCATGAATCAATGGATGTTGGATTATCTCCTAAGGCACCTAAACTTTCTGCCAGAGGGGAGGATGAAAATATAAATAAGTCTTCAAAAAACATTCCTGGTCATTCAGAAAATAATGCTACAACAGAAATGCATTTATCTAATAACAGTACGTGGCAGACTTGGTCTAATAGGGTTGAAGCTGCAAAGAAACTTAGATTTACTTTAGATGGATCTATCGTCACAGAGGGTAAATTCAAATTTCTCAATACTGAAGTATGTGAATTTTTCTGGTTATTGGAATGTATTGTGCCCATGTTAATGGATTTTTCTAAAGGCAATGTGGCAAATGCAATTAGTATTCTGTTTTACTACCTTCATTGTTGTTTGGATATTCAGATGAATTTGTGAAGTTTGTCAGTAATTTAATATGTTTATCTTTATTTGATAAAAGCTTGTTACTTGTTGACAGACTTGGGCGAATACAAATTTGATAATGTAAATGAGCGTGACTTTTTGAGAACTGAGGGCGACCCTGGAGCTGCTGGATATACAATCAAGGAAGCAGTATCTTTGGTTAGAAGCATGGTGAGCACCAGATCATGTATCATAGCAAGAGCCCTGATATTCTGTTTGCTTCTTAGCTGTTCTGTTATAGTCACCAATGGTCTACTAAAGTTATGATTCTATTGTCGTATTTGCATATGACAAGATTCCAGGACAGCGAGCTCTTGCTTTGCAACTTTTGGCTGCCGTACTTGACCAGGCTTTGTGCAATTTACAACCAAAAAATGTAACTGGTTGTGAACTCGGTGTCGTTCAAAATGGTCATGATTCTGTTGACTGGCAAGCTCTTTGGGCTTATGCTATTGGTCCAGAACCAGAACTGATCTTAACTTTAAGGTAGATGTCTCATTATATCTACACATAAATATTTGCTTCACTGAGTTTTCTTTTGGCTTTTTTGGTTATCATAAGAAGCTCTTGAAGAAACAAAAGTAGATGTGGTGCCATGTACAAATAATCTGTGAACTTGGTGGATTTGTTTCACTGGATTTTCTTTTAGCATCATTTGTTACCATTCTCTGGAAGAAGCAAAGATAAATGTTCAACAGTGTATAAAGGGTCTGCTAACTTTCTGGTTGTCTTTCGCTTGACATATCTATTGTCTGACAAGCTATATGGGCTTACAGCAAGCTTCCCAAGCTTGTCTGCTTTTAGGTGCCTTATGTCCTTTGTAGATATGCAAGGTAAACGTGCTTCATCATACCACAGTTAATTCATATTTTCTGAATTATAAAAAGGAATTATGTCTGTGTATTGTATATGTTTCTATTGTTAGTTGCTTTGTTAAGTACAACAGTTGTGAGATGGCTGGAACAATGATATTTTATTGATTGGAGAAGATGTCTTTCAATATTTTGAAATATTGAAATTCTTGATGAAGTAAACCATTTATAATTTTCTTTTACTGTTATCTTTATTTTTCTGTTTCACATAATATGACTCCTTTACTTACTAAATATGCAAATTGAGAAGCATTTAGTTATACATTGTCTCTCTCATAATCATGAAAACCTCAACAATTATTTACAGAAGAACTATGAAACTCTTGGTCCATACCCCAGGGGGCCAGAAGTTGTGAAGAACCTTTTTTTTTTTCCCTGAACATTCATGTGCTTAGAGTCTTAGACTGTACTATGGTTGCTAGGATGTTCGACAATGTGGTATTTGCAACTAATTTGTTCAATATGTAGGTCAAAATGCTGGCTATGGTATTTAAATGATTTGCATAGTAATTTTTTTTTCTCAGTTATGACTCTGTCCAGCATATTTATATCTTTATGAGCTGTGGCTCATGAATGATATTTCTTCCAGATCATGTAACTTCTTAATTGTTTGGAAATTCCTACCTTGTAATATGTTGTGAGTCTGATTTTCTCAACAGAATGGCTCTTGATGACAATCATGCATCTGTGCTTGTGGCATGCACAAAAGTTATTCATTGCATTTTGTGTTGCAACCTGAACGAGCATTACTTCCTCTTGTCAGAGGTAAATTCTTAAGGCATACTTTGTAAGCTGTTACTAGTTTGGCATGGTGCTTTTTGTTTTATTATGTATGAGAATGTAGATGAAAATATTATGACCTTTCACTTTCAAATGACAGCTAGTGGGTGTTCACTTGAAGAGCATATATACTGCCCCTGTTTTTCGGGTTAAGGGAGAAATTAGTTCAGGCTTCCTTAATGGTGGGTTTTGGAAATACAGTGCAAAACCATCAAATATCATTCCCTTCAAGGATCAGTCTATGGATGACGAGAATGATGAAGAGCACACCATAAAGGATGATGTTGTTGTAGCAGAGCAGGACATTGCAGCAGGATTGATAAGGATGGGGGTACTCCCAAGAATCCGCTACATGATGGAGGTTAGCATAATTTTTCTCATTGAATTTTCTCTGTTCCATGTGCTAATTTTGTTTTAACTCCTTATAGTCTTTTCCTAGTTTTTTTTTTTTTCCTTTCACTGTCTTGGTCTTTTTGGTTTTTCAGGGAAAGACAAGTCATTTTGATCAATTTAATGATGTTAACATCTATGAACACCACAAATGAAAAGGAAAAGAAGATGCTTTGCCTTTTAGATTTTTGTTGCTTCTTCCTGTCTGCTTAATTCACCTGTGTAATTAGGAACCTGCTGTGACCTCCTTCTTGCACACATATTAGTCAATATGTTCTCTGCAATTTTTTAGGAGTCATTTCCCAGGATGTGGGTTTTCGGTGGAGCGCATCTGGAAAATCTTGAACGTTTTAGTGAACAATAAATGGCTGAGAAATTGTAGGTTTTCTTGTGCATGTGGATATAAATAACATATCTTGTCTTAGGGACAATTTAATGAGGAAATATCAGTGTTATTAAAAAAATGATAATTGAAAATATATTGGTTAAAAAAAGTTAAAAAGAAAGAAGCATATCAATCATTTTATGGCATTCATATTGCAATAATTCTATGTGACACAGGTGCAATATATATATATATATATATATATATATATATACACACACATATATATATTATATGTGTGTGTGTGTGCACGTGTGTGTGTATAGGTGCTAAGTTTAGTATTTAGTTATTCCTCAAATAACAAAAAAAAAAAGGTACGAGCAGTTTAGTTAAATTATATAGTATATATGACCTAAAATCTATAGTATAACTGTATAGAAGGTTGAACTTAGCTTGCTGCTTCCAAGCAGTATCCACCTATACCACTCATGTGAGACGTCAGTGAATGTGCAATATTTTTGGATAGTCATTAGTTGTGTCTACCCTGTTGTGATTTTGAGGCACATAATGCTGTTTCTGTTTTCTCATGCTTCTGGTCATTGTTTTCCAGATGGATCACAATGTTGCTGCTGAAGAATACCTTCTACCTGTCCTTATTGCTTTTGCACGTCATTCCCCTGCATGTGCACGTGCTATCATGGAATGTCCTCGGCTTGTCGATACTGTCATTAACCGCTTTGTTAAAACAGGAACCTTATCAATCAGTTCTTCCGAGATAAAATCAATACGTCTTCTAACAGTAAGGATGCCACTTTACTGTGTGCCATATTTGTACTTGTTGATGCTACCTCTCTGATCAGTCATGTGAAATGTGAATTGCAAATGCTTATTGTGATGATGCTTCCTTAGTTTAATACTATCATGTGAACTTTCTAATGTAAAATGTGAAACAGTTTCTTAGTTATCATGCTCGGATATGCACAATTGTTGATACTGATACATCTAGCTTTCTGCTCAGTCTCTTTTATGAACTTCTGAATGACAGTAGGAGCAGCAAACACCTATTGCTATATCCTAGAAGTTTGAACTCATTGGTGTTTGAGCTGTCTCAGAACCTTCAGCAAGTTGTCCTCTTCATTTATGTAGCATACTTATATTGAGATAACAGGTAAATATTTTTTGATAAATTACACTGTCAAAGGCTCACCTAGGCGCAAGACTAGGGGTTTTCTTAATTGACAATCTAATCTTTTATTCTTTCATCTTTTTTTCTTCTGTTGAAACCATTCTTTTTTGTTTTTTTTTGCATCTTTTTTTTTTGTTTGTTGCATGTAATCTTGTTTTAAAAGTATATTATATGTGTGTGTTGCATGCTTGTATGCATCCCTACTTATAGTTGCAGTTACAATTTATAAGCTTTTGTGCTTTGATTTTCTTACGTTATTTGAAGTTTTTAACTCACATATATATGTATGCTCTCCCCCCCCCCAAAAAAAAAAAACACATACCGTCTCTCTCTTTTAGGCTGTTTAGTAATTTTAGGTTTCTTGTTGTTCAATTTTAGAAATTAAGATTATAGATGTAGCAAGTACGTCTAGTCGTCTAGGAAATGGTAAGATTTTTCATGCTCTATAACATTGAAAAACATTGATGTCTGACTTCACAGCTTTTTTATGTGCTGTGTAACTTGTAAAGTCTAGTTGTTCAACTTCATTAGATTTCGTCTTTCAAGAATGTGTTTGTGTTGTCATGCATTTTAATTGTTTTTATTGTTATAAGTTGATAGCTGTAGGTTTCTCAGGAAGAAATGTTTCAGTTCCATCGTTAATTTTAACTAGTAGTTTTCCATTTTTTTGTTTTCCCTTTTTGGATTGCTTGTTCTACATCCTTATTGACTGTTATGTGATGATATATGTGGCTGCACAATAACCAGAAAGGCAAGTAATGTATTGGTTGGGAGCAGAGCTCCAGCGAACTGGGGCTTATTTAGTAGGACTCTTTTGGGTGTTTCAAATCTGCACCCTTAATTTAGCTTGTTACTCTCAATTTCATTTTCATTTTAGTTTTTTTCAGGAAGGAATGTACTTTCCCTTCATGTGTTTCCCTTGCCCATCTCAGTTGACAATTGTGATACATTGACCATATAGACATGCATATTATCACTAAATGTTATATCCTGTGTTGATCCTGGTAATTTGTTGGAAATTTCCTGTTGATCAAGCTCATGCTGCATTTGTTTTCTCTTTTCTATTCCATTTACAGGTATTATCTGAATCCAGCAAGTCAAATTGTGAATATTTTATTAAGAATGGTGCTTTTACTGCTGCTATGCGGCATATATATGCATCACCCAATTCCCTAGAACAATGGCTGAAATTTGGTCGTGAATCTGCTGTACTCATTTCATCTATTTTGGTTGAACTGCTTCGCTTCTGGAAGGTCTGTATTTGTTATGGATACTGCATATCCTATTTTTCAGATTTTTTCCCTGCGATGTGCCTTTGGTTGAGCCCACCTGCCATTGACATGCTAATTGGAAGCAAGGTGTTCTGTGAGTTCAATTCTGTTGCAAAGGAATCTTACATGGTGCTTGAAATCCTTTGTAGACGACTTCCATATCCTGGCACGGAGCAAGAAGGGGAAGGAGGAAACTGCAATAGTGGAAGTTCACTCACTTGGTCATGGGGCCATGCATTTCCGATGGTTGATTTTGCATTGAAATGGATGTCCTTGAAGAATAATCCTTCCTCTTTCATTATTGAGCAGCACCTAGAAAGGAACGACCATGTTATCCAAGGCTCGTTCAGAAGCAGTTTAATCTCAGTTATTGCATCAGTCTTACACATGCTTTGCTCTCTGTTTGAGAGGATGACATCTGAGGGCAATATCGATCATGGACATGACTATCATGTTCTTTTGTCTAGGTTGTCAAAATGTGCTGCTAACATTGTGCAACAGATTGACAAAAATGGGCTGCTGAGTTTTTCTGACACAGATGCAGATGAAGAAATTTCTTCTACTAGAGGATATCCTTTTGTGGAGAAAATATGCTACTGGAGAACTCATGGTGATTGTGAGACATCAATATCTTGCTCATGCTTCCTTGATGGACTAATCCGACTTGTATTTTTGCTCCGTAAATTCTTTCATACGATTAAACAGGAAACTGGCATTGCTGATAATCAAACAATGGTAGCTATCAATATTGTTTCTCAAATTGGATTGGAAGATGTACTTGTCATCTTTATGAACTTTTTAACCCTAGAATGGCATATTGTTCAGTCCATTGAGATGTGTTACAGAGGTGGTCCAGCTCCAGGACTTGGAATTGGTTGGGGTTCTTACGGTGGTGGGTTTTGGTCAACAAAGGTTTTGCTGTCTCAAATAGATGCAAGAGTGGTGGTTGACTTGCTCGAGTTACATCCAATCAGATTTGAGAAGGAAGAAGTTTCCAAGTCTTGTGCACTGCAGAAAGTCACTGCTGCACTTGCTGTATGCTTAATTTTAGGTCCACAAGATACATTTGTTATTGAGAAGGCCTTCAAAATATTGTTTGATGTTCCTGTCTTGAAATTTCTGAGTAGCTGTATTCACTGCTTCCTTTACAATAACTTGATTGAGCCATTTGGTTTTACATTCACTGAAGAGGATTTCCATCACTTTAGTGGGGCTTTAGCTTCTCACTTCTGTAAAAGGTGGCTAAAGAGGAAAGTAAAGTCTGTTAAAGCTCATCTTGGAGCAGAAAATCAGGGCAAGCCTTTACACAGCAGGTCTAAAAAGTTAAATATCCTGGATACAGTAGATGAGGAAGTGGTGGAGGCTGAAGAAAGAAAGTATGAGTCTCATACTTCTCTAATAATAGAATGGGCACACCAGAGATTACCACTTCCTACACATTGGTTCCTCAGTCCTTTAACGACTTTGGGGAGACTGCAATCAATTTCCAACTCCACTGCAGAATTTAATCACCTGGATAATAGATTCTACGATGAGGATATTCCTCTTCTTGTCAAAAGTGGGCTTTTTTTCCTCCTAGGTCTGGAGGCTATGTCGTCCACAAAATCTGATGCTCATTGCTCTTCAATTTCAACCATACCGTTGGTTTGGAAACTGCATTCTCTTTCTATGGTTTTTCTTGTAAATGATGCTGTATTAGACGAACAAACAAAACATATGTTTGAAATATTGCAAAAATTTTATGGGCAGAAGCTGGACCAAGAAAGAGGTAAATACATCAAGGTACTTGGCAACGAGATGGACAATTCATTTTGTCACTCTGAAACATTTCATGAAAAGACTCCAGAAGGGACCTCTTTGGAAATTCTCAACTTCCAAAGGGATGTACATTCCAGTTATTCTAGCTTTATTGAAACACTTGTAGGGCAATTTGCTTCTGTATCCTATGGTGATATGGCTTATGGACGTCAACTAGCAATCTATCTGCATCGATCCGTTGACATTCTAGTTAGACTTGCAACATGGAATGCATTGTCTGATGCTCGAGTTATGGATCTCTTGCCTACAATAGAGAATTGCATTCCCAAGGTTGAAGGGTTTCTTTATCCTCCAGAGGTATGTTTTGATAAGAAACTACCAAAACTACATGATATCTTTATGTTCTTTTCTGGATATTCAGATGAATTGGTACATCAGAATTATACTTATGTTTTTTTTTTTGAGTTTATCTTTTCACCTTAAAGGCTTGTAGCACGATAATACTCATCTTCATCGATTCATGCCTTGAAGTAGCATTAGTCTTAAATTCTGCAACAAGAAAACTTGGTTGACTGCATTTGTACCCTTATTTTCAAAGCTTTGTTACTGATTTGTCTTGCAACTCCATTTCTTCATGGGGTTAATTTTACTTAGTGGTTCAGTATAGGCTGAGACATGAGCATGGTTTGGGTCCGTTACCTGTAACATGACTAGACTTGGAAATCAGTACCAGGTACGGGTACAGCTTAGATTGTGCCTGGGTCAGACCAGAGACTGTCTAGTGAAGTTTTTCTTTCTTTTGTCATGCTTTCATCCTGTCTTGTTTGAACGTGAGGACATTCAGACCTTGGGCATGGTGTTATATATTTTTTATTGGTATAAATCATGAACGTATAAATTGTCTATTACCAACTCTATATGTACATGTGTGTATGTTTATAAATAATGTAGTATGTGCTTATGAATACCTCCATAGCTGTACCTCCTTCCACCTGCCTTTTGGATTACCAAGCTATAACCTTCACACTGGTGCTTGTGTGCGATTGGGTCATTAAGGGCGAAGGGATCTTTTTTGGCTTAGTGCTGGTTACTGTTTATAGTCCGCCGTAACTTACCTTCTCCAGCTGTCCTGTTTAATATTTAATGGTGTGCTTGCTGCATTAAGGGCATTAAGTTCATGCAGTTGCTCTGCAGATGGAACTGGCATGATAATTGGGGCAGCTTGCCTGAGATAGCTTCTTGTGTGCCTGAAAAAGAATAACAGAAATCTGTTGCTATTAGAGACTGGTATCTCCAGGACTTGATATATTGGCTCGTCTGAATTGTTCAGGACTAGTATCATGTTGCGTTCACTAACCCTGATATCTTCTATGTGGGAAAATTGCTTATCCTGCTCGAAGATATTTTCCAAGTCATTCATCTATATTATTTGTTACCCTTTCTATTTGCAAGCTTGATGCGGCTCACCGTCTTTATGGTTAAATGAGTTTGGTGGTCTTGTTCGTGTGACACCTTGATAGCCAACTAGTACGTTTGATTGCTTCTTTTAGTGCAATCTGAATAGAGACGGTTTCAGGAGTGCCAGTGGACTTGGATTTGTTTTTTACATGTGCGCGGGTAATTTGTGCAGGACAATGAAGAGGTTTTGGAGGCCTATGCTAAGTCATGGATTTCTGGTTCCCTGGACAGAGCTGCTCTTAGAGAATCTATCTGTTTTACCATAGCAATGCACCATCTTTCGTCCTTGTTTTTCATCAATACCAAGATGCCCTCAAGGCTGAGGAACAAATTGGTGAAGTCGCTATTGCGTGACTATTGTCGCAAGCAAGAGCACAAGGTATGTCGTGTTTTTGCAGAATGGAGTCTCAATTTTTGGCCTTTCAAAAGCTTCACTAATTTAGTCGCTGTCTCAGGCAATGCTCCTCAGGTTAATCAGGCACGAACACACATCATCTACAGAAGCAGGACAACTGGACAAGAAGTTCCAAATGTTACGAGAAGCTTGTGAAGGGAATTCATCGTTGCTTTCTTCGGTTGAGAAGCTCAAATGTGTGTGTTCCTCGTCAACAGAATAGGCAAACCTGAAGAAATACGAGATTGTATATTATTAAAAATAAGGTCTGTAGGTAAATGGATTTGCCTGTGTAATTTAAGAAGGCGTTTGGTATCAGGAACACTGTTCCGGTAATGCTGTGTTTTTTTGGCAATGTATGATTCTCACCAAATGTCGTACAGAAGATCACAAGGAACATTGTGTTATTCGTGTCCTCCAAAAACGCCTTTTTGTTTTCTTACCCGAAACTACCGCACCTGAAATGCATGATGGGGTTCCCCCTTTTCGAAACCTTCGATTGAAGTCTTGCTCTTTCGAATGCCCCTTCTGCCGCAGGGAACCATATCTCTCTCTGCCCCTCTCTTATCGTGGTTCACTTGCTGCGGAGCGAGGCTCTCTCTTCCGCCGTTGCTGTTCTTCATTGCCGGTTTTCTTCATTCATATTTTTCTGTGGTTTTTGCTTTCTTTCGTGGCTTTCGGCTTCACCGTTTTCATTGTTAGCATCCACCACACTTTGTTGTTGCCTATCCACAGGGGGAGGTCACTCGAGAAGGTGTAAGTGTATCTCTGAGACTGTCCATTCGTCAGACTGGTTCTCGTTCTGTTTCTTCTCTTTGTTTTGTTCTGAGACACAAGTTGCGAAAGTTTGGAGGTCGTCAAGTCTGTGCGGTCTCCATTTGTTTGGTTGTTTCATTTTATTCTTGTCAAATCTTTTCCCTTCCCCCTTTTCTGTTCCCCCTGAGATCGTCTCATTATAGACTGTCGCAGGTCGTTCACGGGCATCCACGTCTGTCCTTAAAAATCATCCGTTGGTCGTTGCCTTAAATCATTCACTTGAATCTTTTTGTTCATTAGCATATTTAACTAAAGTTTTAAGTTTCTCATTATTTTTTTTTATTTCGAATGTTTGATTAAGTAGAACTTCATCAACTGATCGAATTTTCATATTATCCATTATGTTGATCCTAGGCATTTGTACATGCAATAAGAGAGATAATTTTTATTGCCTTATATATGTTTTTTATTTGGTTTATATATGTTGGGTCATTGAGAGAAAGAGAGTGTGTAATTTTATTGGTTGATATGTTTTTATGTCTGAGTTTAAAAAAAGAGTACTCTTATTGACACATTCATGCTTTACCCCTTTCATCGGGGTTTTTCACATGTGCTCTAACAATACTTGTTCTCATTACCAAACCACACCTAAAATGTCACGTACGGTTGGGATCGTTCCTACCGTTTATTTCACATGCTTGCTCAGCCGCAAATTTGCATACAATGGGAGAGCTTGTACCTTGTCGGGTTTTTGTAATCACTTTGGTCCTGTCAAACAATGGGATATTTCTTTCCGACGACGTGCACCCCCTTACACAGAGATATGCGCCAAATGCATTTTTAGACGGAATTTCCATGCCCTTTTAACTGGTCATTTGCATCTCTATACAAGACCATTCGCGCTTGTCCTTTTCTTGGTGTGTGGGAAGTTGACAACTTTGTCTTTTTCCTGGTGTGTGGGAAATTACAACCTTGTGACACGCTGCCGGTGTCAATACCTGATTCGAAGAGCTCTCAAACACCAAGTGATCTTTTTCACGCACGTACTAATGGACGGGAACGTTATTGGGAGCGTGGTTGGGCAACTATCAAGAAATTCGATGAGAGCTTAAGCGAACTGCCTAAATGAACACAACAATTCAAATTGTCATCAAATTTTGCTTACCAAACAGATTGCCTTTGAATCAGAAGACAGCCATACGATATTTAACTGATACATTATCCCATATATTTTGCATGTAAGGGAAACTCAGACCTGAACCGTTTTGAAGCACCGAGAAATTCAACGAGTATACATCGTTCATGACTTGCAACACTGGCGGCCCAAAGACCATTCTGGCGAAAATGTGATGGTCTGCCACCGCGTAAGCAACCATGAGTCACGGGATCAGGTTAAAGTGTCTAAGTGGGAGTACAGCATCTGGGCAGCAATGCATCTTGATCGGAGGTTTTGGCAACCACGCACACTGAAATTCTGAAATCAGCAAGTCACAGGGACTTGCAAATTATTGTTTTTCTGTTCCATATTAAAATGTCAGCTGACACCCCAGAGTTCCAATTTTAGAAATTAGAACCAACTAGTGATTGTAACACTCGGTCATTGTAACTGAAACATAGACGCACAAAGGATCTACGATAAGTACTTTGTGAATTTAGTTAATATAAATATCCAACGTTTACATGAAGGATTCAGTAAGTCTATACTGTGATCAACTGATAGGAAGGTGGGAGATGCATGAAAATTACAACAGAAAGTTACAACCGTGCTGGGAACCTGTTTAATTCTTTATTAGCAGAGCATAACGATATGACCATTTCCGTGGTATAACAACCAATTAACTACACCAGGAAAAAAGAAACTTAGACGTCTCATCTACACAAGGCCTGCATGAAAAATAAACAAAAGCTTATATATACAGTGTTTCAATGAAGCTTAAGGGAAAAAAAAAGCAGCTAAACAATGGAACGGAGCTCTCATGCTAGGATCATGCTTTTACTAAAGAGTACACAAATTGGGGTTACAGACCTCTACCAGATTATGCCAACAAAGGTACACCCACGGCATATTGAAACTCTTCAACATTCTCCAACTAGAAGGCCTTAAGTCCGACTCCATAGCGAAGTGCATGGACTTCTCAATGTCAAAAAGCCTTTTTTCCCTTTTTTTTTTCTTCGTACTTAAACAAAAAAAAAAAAAAGCTAGAAAGCCCTTCTCGTGACTTGCTTATTGTCCTGTGTATTTTTCAATTTGCCTGGGTTTTCCAAAAAAATCTGGTCAAGAATGGTAATTCTTAATTAATTCTATGTTAGACATGATCCAATATTACTTGAACCAAGACGATTCAAGATTATTCTTCTGATGGACGTTAAATAAATGTTATTATCTTCATCAAGAAATAAAGATATAATACCTGCTTCCAAAACTCTCTCATAGTCAATACTAAAATGTCCCTCACCCTGCAATATATCCAAAAACAGTAGAGGATATGATATTCGTCAGGAAAACAAACACAACAATTACAAAATTCTAGATAAACGACAAATCAAAAATTAATCACACTGATCCAAATCTTTAACTAGAAGATAAAACATACTAAAATAGCATATATACTTAAAGAGACATTAAAATAGTGCAGGTCAAGATAATCCTTGATCTGGTAGGTACCTTGGCCATGTTATACCATTTTCTCATGAAAATTTGTGACTACAGAACAGGAAACAATAAATTAATTGACAAGAAATAGTATCAAACACGAAAAAATAACACAGTGGTCAGAATGTTAGATCTGTGGATAATAATGTAACCGCACATGAAAAAGGATTGTCACAGGAAACTTATGTAATATACTTTGATAACTGTCCGGTTGAAACTCGACACCATGATGGGTTGGTAGATAAGCAGTTAAACCCTTTTCAGCAAGATTCACACATTGTTCGCAGCAGTAGATCTATTTAACTTCTAAGCCACAGCTGACCTACAATCAGCATAGGATATCCCCAAGGGTAGAATATATCCACGTTTCGTGTGGTTTTTGCGAGGAAGCATCAAGTTCCCAAAATGATTTCCTACTTGCACAAGTAATATTTTGAAAAAGGAAAATGTTGTCACTATAATCAGTGACCTATGAAATCACATAAATAAGCCAAAACAAGAGGAAACAATTTTAGGAGCAAAAACACTATGATGAACCGATTTATCAGATCATTAGCACAGGATGGACTGGCTAACTTCGTTGAGATATTCATGTTTTAGATATAACTTAGCACTTGAATACGTCATTAGATTTTTCATCTGAATATGACAAAAAAGTTAATCCAAGAAATCATGATGAAGAAATGCAAGGAGCTATTTGTCTGAAGCTGATTTCTATAATCAAAACTTCGAAAAGAACTAGGCGGCACCCCTAGGCAGGCCAAAATCTGTAAATGAAAAAGGAGAGGGAGGAGGAGAAAAAGAAAAAGATAAAAAAAAGGGAAAAAAGAACAAAAGCAACAAAGTAGAAGCATATGAAGAAGGAAAAGAAGAATTTAACGACATTTTTCTGCTCGGGTGCCTAGGTGCCCCTGCTTAGTCAGAAAGGTGGCTGCCTAGGGCCTAGGCAGGTGCCCAGCATGGTTTTGACCATCAAGGCACAAGCATATCGGAAATACCACTACTCAGCAAATTAATGGCAATTTCCCTAGTTCAGAGAGAGAGAGAGGGAGAAAATAATAAAGGCAGGCTAAAATCTCTATATACAACAAACTGGTAAATCGATTCTTTGACAAATTTCTGCGTAAGTCAATTACCGATCTGTGTTGGTAGACAATAGGTACCATTCACCATCTGAAATTCTCAAAATGCACTGTGTTCGGTTCCATGAAGGAATCTCAATCTGATGAAAATGAAAAAAAAAACGAGAGAGAAAGTATGGTCATCACATAAGATTTATCCATAGGACTACAAAATTTTAATTGATTGCCAAGAACTTGCCTGAAATTAGTAGCACGGTACTAAAATAATTTCAACGAAATTAAGAAAGCCTATTTTTTAGGATGCAACTTACAGATGTTTCAGCAGAATACTCCTTCTCTATTACACGGTCCGAATTATTGAATTGAACTTTGAAGCCAGATATTTCAAGTACTAAAAGAGCCTGCTCACAAGGCTCAGGATACTGTCGGAACGGCTGTGACAAGCAAGATAAAAATGTCAATAATAAAAAAGACAACATTGGACATAAATAATAAGTGAGAGAGAGAGAGAGAGATTAAAGGATGTTCTCATTGTCAAAAAGTGTTAAGACATTTTTTGTATTTGATAGCTTCAAACTTTCAAATGGTCACATGGGTACTTCAGTAAGGTCCACGTACCGTGTCGCCGTACTCGTACCCAAAATGGGTATTTTGACACTTGGGTACCTGTAGATCTAAACTGCTTAATTTTATTTTGATTTAATTTTTTCCACCTTACTTTTTATTCTATTCTTTGGATGTGAAAATTCGATTGATGTTTATATTTGACTAGAGGGCTGCTTGGTTGTCCATATGTTTAAAGTTTTTCATAGGTTTCTTAAACACATTGCTGCAAGAGCCGTTGATATACATTTTCTATGTTATTTATTTGTTTATGCTGATGTATATTCTTTATTTTGGTACATATTTTCTAAGTATTTCTTATTGTTTTTATATATATACGGCCATACCCCCACACCCAAGTTTTTTGAAAAGGGTCAATACCCATACAAGCACTGACACCCGTACCCGTACCTATGTGACATAGTAAATGGTATGGAGATGTTTTACTAAATAAGATACTGTATGAATAAAAAATAAGAAGGGCATTTAGAGCTTTGGCTCCAAAACTATTTCCATATGAGGTGGCTCATGTAAATAAACCCACAAAACAGGCTTTTATAACCGACCTCAAACACCTCACAAGAGGAAGAAACCCATAAAGCCTTGAATGACTTTTCGCAATAAGTGCACTAAGGCACTAAAAGACACACAAAAGAATGACATTTTTATTCCAAGATGCTTATAAAAGCACAACATCAAGAGGGAGCAATCCTCCCTTGTAGATGCAAAGGAAACGCTGAACTAGCCGTTGGGCAGTCCCATATAAACTCTTATGAACACAATTTAGAAGCCTATTAATGAAGAACTTCACTTGTTTGGACTCAGGAGGCAAGCTTGTTTAGAAATTCCTATCAAATACATGCAAAAAGGGGAAAGATAGTGTACAAGAAGAAAAAGGGTATTAGGCAATAACAAAAATGTCATGGGTTTTGAAAATTTGACGATGCCATAGATTGTATATGAGCACCAAAAGAATATGACCTACAAAGTGTCGATTCATCATGTTCATAAGTACTTGAGCTATATCTACCAACTCATTGCTATTGCACAAACCCCATTAATATGTGCAAGGTGCAGGAACGATAGAGGTGACAGGTGTTAAGGTATTTTGTATTGGGGTTCCTGTTCCTCACCAAGAGGGATCCTTTTTTCTTTTTTTACTACAATGATACCAACCGCTATTCTATAAGGGTATCTCACCAATGTATGTCAGTAAGTGACAACTTGTAATATGAACTTCTTGACTTATACTCAGATGAGATGGAACTGTGGGACCCCCCCTCTCTCTCTCTCTCTTCAAACCCAATCACACTACCTCTCATCAATTAACATATCAGCGACAGCCGACAAGTAACAGTAACAGTTTGTGAGAGCAAAATGTCGGTGTTCTTATTGCAAATTATCCTCTGAAGAATTCATACCTTTATAGATAGATCCTACCTTTCTTCTGGCAGAATCTTTATGAAAGGTTGACAAGACATGAATATCCAATGTCCAACTTGTACTGTTGTACATATTTCAGAACCATGCATGACTCAAAGAGATGATAATTCAAGAAGTCATAAAGGAATTTCTCTTCCCATGGCTATAACATTTGGTGGCATTATTGTAATTTTTGTTATTTTACTAATTTTAGTGTTTATTTGCATTGCATGATCTCAAAATTTCACTTTGTCTATGTACTCCTAAAAACCTCATGATCTGTTCTATTGGGATTCCTGGGCAAAAAAAATTATAATATGTTGGCCCCTCTTTCCATCAATTGAACACCAGAGGTTATCTTGTGGTTTTCTTCTAGTTTGACCCTTGTTCTGCATTCTTTACAATATCGGTGCTTATTTACAACATAGACTACAAGAAGAAACTAAAAATAATAAAAAATATAAAGAAGGATGGTGAGACCTACCGACAATAGAACATTGAATAGAGCCTTTCCCTTAGAGAGATAAGTTCGAATCTCCTGATTTATATCTGGATCTGACAGCAATGAATGTGTTCAAGATCAATAAAACAACAGCAAACATGTAAAAAAGGTATTTGAAATAAGTTTAGATCATGAATTGCAACATAATTTCACTGACAACATCTATTAAGCCAATCAATAATGCTACCAAATAAGGCCAAAGGTTGGCAAGCTCAAGTCTAATAAGGGGTTCCACTGGCAATAAAAGATAGAGAAATTGACATGTTGCACGTTTCTAGGAGATTTACCACATTGTTGGCACATGAAAATATTAGCAACTTTCTAAAAGAAGGCATCAGAAAGAGTTCAAATATTTATCCAGAGCTTAAAAGATAAATACATCATGTGTTTTCATTTTCTTGTGGTCAACATGTCTATTATGACAAGTAGTCGAATTCCTATGAGCATGGCAGCATTCCTGTACCAAGTGAAGAGTTAAAAAAAGTAATTTTCTGACTTACCAAGAGGTATTTTCTGCTTGTTGTTAGCATAAGCAATGACCACTCTTCCCTAAAAAAATTACGAGGAGTTTCAGTCCGTCATGAAAATGA
This sequence comes from Nymphaea colorata, assembly GCF_008831285.2. Taxonomy (NCBI): domain Eukaryota; kingdom Viridiplantae; phylum Streptophyta; class Magnoliopsida; order Nymphaeales; family Nymphaeaceae; genus Nymphaea; species Nymphaea colorata. The sequence goes on from NC_045141.1 coordinate 22,020,824, forward strand.
CTACAACAGAGGCAAAAAAGGACTATAGGAAACCATGTTATTTAACTTAGTGATTCTATAGACATCTTGTCATTTCAGATGCAAATGATTTAGAATTTCAACAGAAGCGAGTAATGCATTAAAAGAATAATGACAGAATAATGCATTAAAATAATAATGATAGGAACAAAGAAGAAGAAAAAAATTAAGACATTACCCACTACCAGCATTGTGGCTAAAACCAGTCCAAGACTATCTTCTAAAAGCAGGGCCAAGATATCAAATATAGGCATAGAAACTGGACTCATCAAGGATGAAAAAACCAAGCAGTTTACTCTTGCCCATTAGAACTCCAATTCAGAACATTCTAGGATACAGTGAGAATCTTTATATAAGTTGTAACCATTAGATATTTTAAGAACATGCTTCATGGAATGTTCATGTACTAAGCACAGGGTTTATACACACACGTATATAACAAGGAAGCTTGCCCATGTATCATTACTCATTATGGAAAGCACAAGCAGCTTACTTTTGCCCATTAGAACTCTAATTCAAAACATTCTAGGATACGGTGAGAATCTTTATATAAGTTATAATCATTAGATATTTTAAGAACATACTTTATGGAATGCTCATGTACTAAGCACACTGTTTATACACACACGTATATAACAAGGAGGCTTGCCCATGTATCATTACTCATGCTGGAAAGCACAATGTGCAAAGAAGAGTAAATGTAGTCTCTTCAAAGCAGCTTCACTTGTTTACAAGAGCTAGAGTTTGAATAAAAACAAGATCCCATTAAGCTGCAAGACTGAATAGCTAAAATTAAGCCCAAGCTTCCTTATGAGAAAGGGTCATGAGACTTGAAGGTTGAAGTACGGCTAACATAAAACATAAGAGTGACAGGCAGTTTGGTGTCACATGAGCACCATGGACCTGGCTTTTCATTACAACTATCCAAGAAGACCCATGGTGTCATACTATAGAGACTAGTTGATTTTTGTCAAGGTCACCTCAGTTTGACAGATTATAGCTTCCATTTCAAGGATACGCATGTTTGCAAGTGTAGAAAATAAGACCTTTGGCAGAGTACAACAAACAAGAGAACTATGTTCCAGAACATACCAATCACAACCAAACTTCATTGGAGCTTCATTTTAGTATTTTTTCTTGCTTAGAGGCTAGAGGATGGCATATCAGAGGTAAAATAGTACTACTGATGGCAACACAAAAACGGTTGCCTTAAACATCAAAGATATGGTTAATTAATGGGACTCAAGTAGAAACAGTGAACACTAGAAAGGATTCATTTCCTCAATAGGTCTATGTGCCATTTCCTTGACTGTCAGCTCAAATCAAAAGGATTAGATTCATAGGTTCCTATGGAGGTTAATGTCAGACATTAGGGAGGCAGTCGATCACTACTTCTCATCTTGTGCGTCATCCATTTCATTTTGCACTACTGCCCACCATATTGACTTAAAACAGTTGTGCATCCCTTTACCAGATATTGGCATCACATTATGGAAGGTTTCAACAAGGCATTTTTCATTTCTGGCATGCATTTGTTCACTTAAAAAAAAAAGCATATATTGGCATGTACATGCAAAAAAAAATGATCCTAAGAAGGATTTGAGAAAAATGAATTTCAAATGACTTGGTAATGGACTAGTCAAACCTTCTGATCATTTCCAGCAAGAGGTCTGCAACTAACTGCAATAACCTTGTCCACGTCATCAGCTGTCACTAGATATTCAGGATAAGTTGCATCTGCATTAGAATGAACATGATTAACAGTGACAAATAATCGATCTTGGCTTCAACCAGGGTATGACAACAAACAACAGTCACATATCTAGAAAGATTCATTTTAGCGCTTGTCTGCTGATTCACCTTCAATATCAATGTAATTGTCATCCTCAACATACATCCACTGGACCAAAGGCAACTAGAAAACTTGAGCACAATATTTAATTGCTATAAAAATGCAGATAGAGAGAGAGGAGCTCAGCAATTAATCTACAAAAAAGGAAAAATCATTTTGTTGACACACCTGGAACATGCACACGGTTGTCCCATTTACCTGAACTCCACAGGCTAGGATTTGAGAACCTAGTCTAGCATCACCATAGATCTGGAAATCTTCTATGCCGGGCAGTAAATGCCCTTTTGACATGGCAAAAATAAAAAAAGAAGTAAGAAAGGTGAATATACTTGTCATAAAGCAGTAGGTGTTCTTAATTACCTTCAGATACTGGGTAAACAGGTTCCTCATTGTCATTGAAGAAATTTGGTTGTCCATCAAGTACTCCTTTTACATGTAAGTCTTCTGGCAGGTTTTGCACCCTATCGAAACTAAACTGATCAGAGTAGTTGCCAGCCTCTCCAGGTCTTCCTTCTAATGTAGGAGGAGGTTTAGTGCCTCTGTCAGGACAAAAGATTCATGGAATGGTAAAGTCAGCAGAACCATATCATATAAAATGTACTGTAACTATTTAGAAATTTGATATGATACACCACCTGTATCATAAAATGGTAGTGTATCGTACATGTACTACATGTATCGTATGGTATACACACTGTATCATATGATGTGGGGCCAATATGCGAAAATGAAGCTCCCTGAAGGGTTTTTGTATGTTTCAGGGAAGAATCCTTGATTTGACTAAGAAATCATCCAGCTGGGGGAAGATTTGTGCATGCCTGCATGGAGATCAAATTGTGTTTGAAGAAAGAGGGCTTTTTATTTCTTTTATGGAAGGTGTGAAATTTCTCATTTTCACCGTAGATTTCTATTGTTTCCTAAAGTTTATTGTTCGTTTTTATTTGGTTTTCAAATTTATAGCTTTTGGATGCAATCTCGTATGGCAATGGTATGAAGGGTTAGTTGTAATCAGTGTTGTACGTATCATACGATACAGACCTAATTAGTGTTGTACATATCGTACGATACGTATCGTCGCATTTCAAAAATGCGATATGATACACCACTTGTATCGTACAATTACGATACAATTAAGATACATTACGATACACCACTTGTATCGTACAATTACGATACAATTAAGATACATTACGATACAGTTACAATACAATTACGATACGCTAATTTTTACTATTTTTCAGAATTTTTTTTAATTAATTTTTGTTTTTTTAAAAAATACGATACAATTACGATACATTACGATATTTTACGATACAGCGTATCTTAAAGCCAGACTGATACGGCTTACGATACACTTTTTACAACATTGGTTGTAAAGATCAATTAAAACTTATCTGCAACTATTGCAAAAAACAGATGTAAGGGGGGATTATTACTTATTAGATTAAAGCAACATTTGGCTAGGATACACTCTATGTGATTGTGTGCATCAATAATAGAGAGAATCAAGTGCCACCATATATGCATAAAAAAAGTTTAGGTATGCTTAGTACTTCCAAGAAAAAGAGGATTGAAAAGGAAATGGACGAGGCAAAAATAGGCAATGGTGAGCCCTGTGAACTTGAAAATGAAGATCAATACATTGAAGAGGAGGACCATGATATTGATGATGAATCTAATATCAAATATGCGAGCCCGAGAGGAACAGGGAAACACATCATGCATGAAGGATACAAATCTTCTGACAGGAGGAGAAGAAGTACACTAGCTGGTAGGTGTAAAGATAGACTGTCGAGTGGTAGATACAGTATTTTGAATCCATCAGAGGCCTTTTTCCTTCCTATACTGCACTAGTTTCCTTGCCCACCATATTGCTACAACCTTGAAAGTTATGATAGAACAAGTGGACATGGCAGTTGAGAGATGGTTTTATGACACATGTATTCTGTTTTAATGCAACTAACTCATTTCATTTCCAAGCTATGACAGATGCAGTTACTTCTATAGGTTTTGGATATAAAATACTTTCATATCATCAACTAAGAGACAAATTTCTTGATGCAACAGCTAAAGAAATAAAAGCATATTTTGATGAATTGAGATTGAGTAGAGAAGAAATAGTGTGCAGTGTTACGGCAAAGGGATGGACTGATACATGATGAAGAACACTAGTAGACATTACGGTATATTATCCTAAAGGTACTATGTTTTTGAAATCCCTTGAATTTGTCTGATATTCCTAAGATTGTTGAAATTTTGTGTATTTTTTCTTTAAAGATATTGAAAAAAAAGTTAGGCCCACCAACACTGTATAGTTAATTATGGATAATGCACCAAATTATAAAAGTGTAAGTGAGATGTGGTTTGAATGATACAGGTTATTTCATTGGACTCCATGTGCCACTCATTGTGTAAAACTCATGTATGAATATCATGGGGATATGTATGAGATGAAATCAGTTGTTGAACAATGTCAAGATATCACAACATGTATTTATAATCATGTTTATGTATTGAGTTTCATGAAAAAATTTATCAATGGTGCTAAATTGGTCTAACTTATTTGTCACAAATGTTTTGATTGTGCACAGTATAGTGAAGTAAAGAAATCCTTTGAGGCAAATGTTCTTTAGTTACGAATGGGCTACATGTCCACATGCTCATACAAGAAAATATTGCGCACTTGTGAATATTGTATTTAGTAGCGAATTTGGGAATCGTGCCTGAAGTTGTTGAAGATTTGTGTGACTTTAGTCAAAGTCCTCATATTAGTTGATAGTGAAAACAGGCCTTACATAGGATACCTATACGAAGCTATGGAGAAAAGAGGCTGTTATGGACAAACTAAAAGGGAAAAAACTATATACAACCATATAAGAAAAATATAGATCAGAAGTGGACTGGCAAGTTCATGGAACCCCTTCATACAACGGCTATTACTTAAATCATCTCATCTGATTTTCTCCATCACTTAAAAAGAATATAAAAGTCATGGTGGTGTGTTGAACTTCATTGAAACATGAGTCACGGAACCTAGCGAACAAGATGTTGTCAACAACGAGTTGGATCCATATGATAATTGTGTAGCTGAAATGACAGATTAAACTATATGTGAATTGTGTATGTGACACAGGAATAAGTACAACTATTCAAAACAAGATGACCACCTACGTCACATGGACTCTTCACAAAAGGGGCCGCACCCGCATCAACATGATGCTGGTGCTGGTATGGATACGGGTGAGGCTCCGGCATGCACCACAACCACACCCCCTCTCTTATGCTTGTTCAAAATATTTTCTGTTCTTTTTTTCTTTCTCCCTTTCCTTTTTTATGTACAGTAATACAAAGAAAAAAAAAGGACAGATTAAGCTAAGGAACAAGCTTAAAATTATATATATTACGAAATACATATATTATATATATAATAAATACCAAAACATATATTTATATATATATGTTTTGGGATATGCGATGCCAGCACCCCGCATCCGCATCTGCACCTGTACCAGCACTTGACACCTCACACTCACATGACATAAACTACCATACATCCAAATATTACACAAAAAATATCGATTTGCCTTTCATTTGTTATTTATCTATTGTTTATCACAGACTCATAGTATTTATTTGTTCATCAGAATGTTTGGGAGTGATTGCCAAACCTTAAAAATCTTGCAATCAAAGTCCTCAACTAGACATGCAGTGCTAGTGGATACGGAAGGAGTTAAACCTTTTTCCAACAAATCCACAATAAAAAGAGAAACAGATTGGAATATAAAAGGTTGAATAACCTTGTTTATGTTCGATATGACATGAAATTAAGACGAAGGAAATAAACTAACATCAGTTCGTTTCATATAATATTATAGCATACATTGGCTTTATAACCTCACACAAGTACCTTTATTTGGGTAAAGGTACTTGTGTCAACATGGGTACGACCCGGTACAGGTATAGGTATGCCTTTGGACATCGCCTGAACACGGACCTGTGTCGGGTGCGGCCAACACACTCATGTCCTTATCCATCCTTTTTTAGACTCCATCAAAGTTGACCAAATCCATTTTTGTCCACTAATTAAGTTTTTTTTTTTTAAAAAAAAATCATGTATATATGATGAAAATGAAGAACCCTTGACAGAAATTAAAGGGCTGGTCATGCTTCCTGTGGTTTAACTCCACTTGTTCACAAGGATGTTCCAGCAAACGGCAAATTTCCAGTGATTTTTCTGGTGAATTAGTTTTCTTTAATAGAATTTTCTATATTGTTTTGCTTATTCAAAATCTTATTTTTTGTTATATATATATAATATTTATATATATACATGCATACATACATACATACATATATATAATTATATATATAACCATATACTGTGTGTGTGTATGTGTGTACAACTGTGTCCCCGTACCCAAACTTTTTGAAAGTGCTCCGCACCCATACCCATATCTATGTGACATTAGCTTATAACATATGTAAACAAACATTCTCTCATCTAATTTATCAATTACAAAAAAAACATTAACAAAAAAGCACAAATCTCAATTTAACCCTATAAGCTGGACAACTTCGATGTGCCAGATTCGTGGGTTGAGGAAGAACTAGATAAAATATTTGATGAGGAGGATATTTGCTGGTTGAATATTGAAAACCTAGATGATGTTGATGAAGGTGAGCCTGGATATATTAGTAAGATATTCAATTTGAAGAGATGATGCAAATGGCAATGAAAACGAGATGACAATGAAGATGACAGATGATCATGATCATATTTTCTTATTTATATTGAACATTTCATCTCGTGTTGTATAACACTTTAAAGTTATTTCTTTATATGCTATGACTTGTGGTATTAGATTATGTTATGTTAAATACTTAAATGATGAATCTTCTTAGCTACATAAGCTTATATTTATGCATGACATGTTTTTTATAAAGGACATACTTTCCTCATTTTTCCTGATTTTTCACTATTTTTCTTCTTTTGAATTAAAAAATAAAAATATGATATTGCGATACAGATATGGATTATGGTACACACTTCACAACATTGATCAGCAGTGCCAGCATTCCCTGGTTCTACAATGAGAATCATATTTAAATTCACAAAAAGAGAAATTTTCAAGAATCATAATTGCAATCCTCAGGTAACCACCAAACAGCAAGTAAACATGAGATGATAAATTGCTGGACTAGTAGAGCACAACTCAGTAGATTGAAATTCTCATAGGTGTAACATGAAATCACTTATCAAACTACAATGCAATTTATCCTTCGCCACTTGGTATTCTTTCAAAAGAAACTAATTAGGGTTCAAATGAAATAGGAAGTTCATCAAAAGTCAAGATGGTTTCTAGAAATTGATGTAGGCTATACATACTAACTTAATCCTAGAAGATGGACTCATCAGTGGTCACAGGTTTCATGCCAGACCTCTGCAACGGGCCTCCTGTCCCATCCATCCTAAGATTATTAGACATGTTCAGAGCAGCAGACATCGGAGGATAATGTTGTTGGTAGAGTTGATCCTCATAAAAGTTGAAGGGTGCCGAAGTCTACAAGAAGAAAAAGTTACTCCAGATTAAATCGACATAAAAACTGAAACATAAGTATACAATAGACAAGTGTGAAAAAAAAGAAAGCAGAAGTAAAAGTTGTACGCCTGGAAAGTGAGAATTATTATTGCTCAATGTTGCAGGATTTTGAATATCAAAGTTCTGAGATAATTTCTCCACGTCCTTTATGGTTTGATTGTTTAAAGAATCTCCACCGGCCTGCTTAGAGTGAAGAGTCAGTTTACAATTTTCTGATAGGTGAAACAAAACTGATGCAATAAGGTGACAAACTCCAAAAAAATAAAAGAAAGTAGACCAATGAAGCTACCCTTTTTCTTCTTGCTTCAAATCTTTTGTTCCTCTTGAGTTAATACTTAATAGTCCTTAAAAAAGATCAGTTCTTTGGCCCATTGCTGCAACTCAGGCTTTAATTCTTTCAAACAGCCAATGCAGAACAAAATGATTACTGCCACTTCCATTTTTAAGGAAAGAATCTGCTTAGATGTTTAAAGAGTTTTAAAATGTACAATCCAATATACCCCATATACACATAACACATATAGATGTGTATGCCCCAGTCTGTGTGTATGTGCGTGTTTGGCAATGCATGTACATTACGTTATTTATGCTACCACTATCACTATGGACATGGCAATGAATGGTCACTAATGTTTGCAATATTTTGAAAATATTCCACATTCAAAATGTCTAAAGTCTAAACAGTAATATCAGGAAAATATTACAATAGCTTTAAAACATAGCAAAAAAATAAAAAAAAAATTGAATGATATTAAATTATTTCTTTCTTTTGAAAAGAAGACCTTTCATGGATATTTTAAGTGTACTATTTTCCATTTTTTTCCATCAGTAATTGAAAAACTCCTTGTGAACAATTTTGTAACAGAAACAGTAAAAACCCTGTAAGATTATAATTTCTTCTATGATCCTCTATATTTGGTTTTTTTATGAATTGCCAAAATTCTTTCTGAGGAAAAAAACTTCCATAAAAAACATTCCAGAAATTGCGGAGATCAACATTGTTGACTATATAACAGAGCAACCAGAAGCTTGGAAAATCAACGGAAATATTCAATTCACATCTTAAGCATTCACGTCTAGCTCTTAACCACCAGGTATCCTATTACAGTGGCACCATTTCCTTAGCAACTGATGATTGTAGGTTTTGTTTTGCAGCAAGGTCTACTGTCTTCTGTTCTGATATATCGCTTTAGGAGTTTGAATATTTTTCAAGGTTTTCCATCACTAAAGATTTCTTCCATCAGAAAACTTTTATTGGTTATTTGATACACATTACCAGAACTGCCATCCATGTCATGCAGACTTTCATACAGATCAGATGTGACAGGTGCAGATTGGGTTAGTGCAATCCAAACAGGAACCAAATTTAGTCCATTTTCCTAAGTGATCACAGGCAAGGGTAGGACTATGGCCCCAACATGACGAGAAAGAGAGAGAGAGAGATAGAGATGATGATGATGATGATGATGAAGAAGACAATGATGATGATTGAGGGACAGGAAGACAAGGTTTCAATCCAATCAGCATGCAAAAGCAAAAGTACATATCACATACAAGTGAAAATCAGAAAGGGTAACTTCCAAATGTACTATGCTTGGGGTCTATTTCATATGCCCGCCAAAGCTTGACCATCACTCAAGTAGCTCCTAAAATTTTTATATTGTTTATTGTTTCAGCAAACAGCCCCAATTTCTGAACCCCCTTGACTTTACTGGGCAGTGGGTAGTGAAGAAAGTAGGCTGGAGATAAAGGAAAATAAGCTGCAAACACTAAGGCAAAATATGACCCTTCCCAGCCCATCTCCAACTGAGAGTAGCCAGACCCATACTGGCCTATCAGTGCTGAGCTGAAACACTCACAGAAGGAGAAGGGGATCAAAAGACCCGTCTCCTTGAGAATCCAGTGGGGTGGGTGGAGGTTGCGGGGTGGTGACACAGGTACACACATGCAACACCGCCCTTCCCCCACAACCAGCTTTTCTATGAAAACATAGTTATGTAACTACCTTTTTCCATTGGAAACAAAACCAGGTTAAGTACAGAAACACTGGTCCTCAATGTTGCAACCAAAACCAGGTTATGTCCCAAAAACACTACCTTGAAATTTGTAACACTGAAAATACCATGTTTAGCTTTGTGTTCCTCATACTAGCATGTGGAAAGAAAAAGTTTCCAAACAGGCAGTTGCAAATTCTATTCAACTTGGCATAGGCAACACTTCTTGCAAAACTTTGTGACAAGTGCACCTCATAATTATCCATACTGACCAGTGTTTTAAGACAGAATCAAAGTATTGCTAAAAGGCAAATCCCAGAGTTACCACAGGAATATAGAAAATTTATATGGTTAAGTTCAACATTTTAATAGTTCGTGACCTATTAATACCCCTTCAAATCTTCTATATCATGTCAAGCCCAAACTACATAAACTACAGCGATTCATTAACCACGAACAGTAAATGCAAAGAGGTGAAGAAAAGTCTTCCCTACCAAAGTGGTCCCCAGCTTGCCCCGTAAATTTTGTAATAAAACCTGTGGATGGGCAAATGCAATTAGTACCTGCTTAAGCATATGCAGATAGTGAAATCAATTCAGCAGCTCCTAAACTGTAAAAATAAAAAGCCAAGTGAACATGATCTGGAACAAGCTTTGGTCACGTTTGAATAAAAAAATCTGGTCCCAAATGTCATTTTGATTGATTTGGTTACTTCTTCAATCAAACATCGCAGCCTGTTTCCAGAAAGATAAAGGAATTGGAAAGGAAAAAAGACGGACGTGACTTTAATCCACAGAGTGCTGCCATTGTTTTTGATATTGATAAAAGGTTTTCCAAGACACCAGCATGTGCAAGTAGGTGAGTGTAAAGTTCACAATATGCACAACTATGATGAATAAATTTTTGCTGGCATAGACCAAAAAGACTATAAATTGAAGAGATGCTCAAAACAGTCACATACTATACCTGTATATTCTGTACAATGGTTGAAGCATTCACCACAACTGGTTGCAAATCATTATCAGCCAATAACCTAAGCAGTGATGACAGAAAAATAGACCTCTCTTGTTCTGTTGCCTAAAATAAGGATTTCAGATAATTTTAATGTATACAAAATTTGAAGCATGTTTTCTAAGAACACTAAATAAAACAAATAACAAAAAGATATACAAAAGAAATTGCAACCTTATAAGTGCATGACTAACCCCTCCTCTTAGAAGGGTAGTCTTGAGCTCATGATCAAGTGAATCATATTTTGCTCATCGATATAAAGTGAAGTAAAAATCAATCTGTTCCATTTGTCCAAAAGAAAAGAAAAAAGAAAAAAAAAAAGAAAAGACTACCATGGTTCTCAGACTAATCTAGGAAACAATCAGACTACAGTTAGTGCTTGAGATGCCATTATGCTCTGGCATTAGTGGCAGTGTAACAGCACCAAGAGACAAGTGGAATTTGTACTTTGTTACTACTATTTTTGATCTATTACATAACATGCAATAGGTAGTTAGGCAAGGGAAATTTATAAACCATACATACTCAATATCAATTATGATACATGCCCAGAGAGGATAAAATGTTCTGCTAATATTTCACATGCATGGCTAGTAAGCATGAAATAGTTGCACATCCTGCGACTCTCTCGGTGTTGTGCATCATTTCTAGTCACCAGCACTTTTGACATGGACATGCACTTCTAATTATCGGCACCTTTAAGAATGAAATGTTTGTGCATCACTTACAATTAAGAGAACTTCTAAAGCATGAAACACTGTCCATCTTTTCTAGTCTCTAGCATTCTAACACGGAGATGCTTATGACAAATGCTTTTGCATATCAACAAGTTCTGGTCATATGCACTCCTATACATGGCATGGTCACTTCAGTTTGTGATGTGAAGCATGAAAAATAAGTGAGCATTCATTATAGTGTGGAAATCTTCGTATTCTACAAGAGACTTTGGCTAACTTTAACTTGAAAATTCAGCTGTGTATCATGTCGGAATCATATAATTCTGCACTTTTAATTTAGAAACGACAATTTCTTCCTTTTATATGGGGGCAAGATCTTCCTGGGCATTTGGATGAACTAGTCCAGCCCCATCACCACAGTTTATTATGCAGGAAGAAGATGACGATAAAAGGATCATCCAACCAGAACTGTGAAGAATCCTGAGTTCATTGCTTGGACAAAGAGAGATCAAGCACTTGTTGCATACATCACCTCCACTTTGTCACAAGTGACAAGTGGTACATCACCTCCACTTTATCACAAGTGATGTTATCACAGTTTCTATCAAATTATGAATAGGTTGGCTCAAACCTATTCTCAGACAGTAGAAGCAAGAATTCAATATCCCAGAAAGAAACTATGTTTGTCTGTGAATATCTAAATAAGGTAAAAGATAAAAACTGTCATGTTCCGCTAAATTTTGTTGGATGTGATATTTCAAACAAAGACCAATACAATAAACACCAAGTGATTAGCGACAGGACCACCATGTTCTCAATAACTTTTTGTCGTGTTTCCAATCTTATCTGCCTTTGAAGAGCTTTGTATGCCCAACTTCTTCGTACGAGGTAAGCTCAAAGAGCATTTCAAATGACAATAATAGATAATCAGATATACACAGTGTCTTTCTTAGCCGCAGGAATGAATAATGGTCTAGGACATGAAGGAAATAATAATGAACAGATAGAAGTCATGGAAGGCAAGAACAAGGAAGTTGTGGTTTGCTTAATACCCTGAATATGTCACCAAATCCTAAGGTAGGAAATCAAAGAGTTGTATTGTATCCACGTGTTCTCAATAACGTATCATGGTTTATGCATGTACCGAGGACTGAAGTCACTGAACACATGCATGTTGTAAAGATAATACTGAGATACTTGAACAGAATGCTGGAAATGAGACATTCTATAAAAGGAGTTAGATAGATAGAAAAATAAAAAGTCACATTAAATTATTACTTATATGGATGCAGAATGAGCAGGAAATCCAGACAAGAAGAGATTAGTTTCAAACTATTGTGTATTCCTCATCAAAAATTTGTATCTTGGAGTAGTAGAAAACAAAAGGTTGTTGTGCCATGATTGATACCACATGGGTTAGATATCTATACAGCAAATTGGAGGCGTCCATCTCAAGGTCACAATTATCTTGCGAAAGTAAAGTGTCACAAATATTTTAACATTGTTCTAATTCACCATAGGTGCATAAAACACATAGAGAGATAAGCACTTCAATAGACAAAAAAGTTAAAGAAATTGAGTCTCATCATGTTCATAGTGAAAATCAAGTGGTGAATTCATTCACAAAGGGTTTGAAAAAGCATGGTTTTTTTGGTATCTAAACGCCAAGCTGTCCATAGTGTAAGACCATCTACAACTTCAGGGAGGCTATTAAGACATACACAAATCGTCCCATGAGGTATAATATGCAAATATGTATATAAGTGAATGGATTTAGGTCATGCCACTTCCTTTTTGGGTTAACTTGTTGTGACTCTTAGGAGCCTCTTTCTCTTCCTTTGCCAAGATTTTGATGCATAACTAATCCTCAAAAACCTAATAGTTATCCCATCTAGAGTCATTAGCAAAAGGACAGAAAGAAGGAAAATAGGTTAACTGCATTTTTTGCATCTAGGAAATACTAAGATGGCTTTTCGAAAAGCTTCAGCCATGAAGAAATTATAAATGTCTGCCTCCGTGTATAATATTAACAGATGTTCCTGCTCCCATTTCTTAGAACCATAAAGGTAGATCAGATACTCTGATACTTAATGGATGTGCTAAAATACAAGTTGTTTGACAAGAATTGTGAGTACAGTAATAAGCATGCTCATATGTTTCCATGTACAATAATACTGTGGGAAGATTCAAGACAATAGAAGACATTAGACACATATGTCAACTCATCAGGAAGACCAACATATGCTATTTTTGGATATCTTCCTATCTCATTGCAAGTGCAGATTAAGAAGTTTAAAGGTATACTTGCTACAGAAAAGGAGCAAACTTGAAGCTCCTTCCAGATCAATACGGAAATAAAATAAAAGCCAGCAGATACAGGCTAGTGTTGAAGATAATGATGATATACCAATAAGGTTTCAGCCAGATTCATATTTTCTTCAATTTCCTTTTTCCTTTCAGAAAGTGCTTGTGAAGCAGCAGCTAACAGTTCTTTCTGCTGCCTATCTAAATCCTGTTGCACAAAAATGTCAATTAGATGATACCACCAAAAAAAAAAGATTCCACAGAGCCTTCATAATGGTTTTATATTGTTCCATCAAGAGAAATGATACCAACCAGGCGCATACCAGCAAACCTTTTCTCTAAGACATGCTTTTCTTTTAGCAACTCCAACTCCTGAAGCCATAGACAGATTGTCTTAGTCAATGCTGGGAAGGCCACGTATTAAAAAGGAAAATACAACCTCATAAACATAGTGGGTATATTTAAATAGAAATCTCTATTATGGTGACAAAAAATGAGGCCCGCTTTAAATTTCTTGAAGGTTTATTAGAAGTTCCATTTTCTTGAGCTCTTATGTAAAGGAAAACAGAAAATTTTATCCCTACATTGGCTGAAAACTGACGCTAACAATAGTATTTATGGTATGCTTATACCAATAAATTATCAAAGGTTTCAATTCCTACTGAAATTTTTAGAGAATTTTTGAAGGTCAGACTTTTGTCACTGTGAATATCATGCCTTAATAGAAGCATCTGCAAGCTGTTTCCTAAGCTGCATTAATTCTTGCTCTTGAGCTCTAAATCTGGAAAGTATTTCTTTCTCCTGCAACCAGTAGAATACTCAGAAGTCAAAACATCAAATATTAGGGACCAAGGGCTTCAGATTAACAGCTAACAAACCAACGTTTCAAAAGCCACTGACTTGGGACTTGACTCATTCATTCTTGTCTTGTGACTCAGTGGATCAACTTGGTGACTTGAGCCAAGTTTTAGTTAACTATTATCATTGAAAGAAGAATGAAATATTTATCATTTAAACATAAAAGGGTTGTAGAATGACTTGATTACATTTTGTCATGTAAATAACTCAGATATAAGTCAAACAAATATCAAGTAAAGTAATAAGTAAGTTATATTTACTCATGTGACAACAAGAAATTGAACAAATAAGCTACTGCTGCCACTCTATAGTTGCAAAAGTCAACATAACTAAGTAGCAAGTATCAATATATCACTAAAAAAGAACTCAACAAAAAGCAAGCATTAAGTAAATATATTCAACATTGACAGTTAACCAACAGTTAACAAACCCAACATGTATGTATATAATATCTAAAACTAAAGTCCAAATTAACAAGACCAATGCTCTAAAATTTGAAATAAATAGATAACATATCCAAAGCATCCTTATATTCCAATAGATTAGAAGATTCACATCAAAATTAAGTAATTGAATAGTTAGTAACCAACCACCTTGTTGATTACAAAATATAAAGTCTATCACCAGATTGCTGGGAGTCAAACAAGCTTTTGCTCTGAGTCAAGCGAGTTCCACACCAAGCCAAACAGAGTTTCAGCCAAGTCAAACTGAGGTTTGGCAGAGTCAACCCGAATCACACTGAGTTTCAAGCATGAACCAGTGCCCTTACTGGGTTGACCCATAAGGGGGGTGAGCCAATGAGTTGTGTCAGTGAGTTTTAAAACATGAGAGAAAACACAAGTCATGAAAGAAAAGTACTTCAGATGTTCCATTTTTCTTCCCATTGGACTCCCGAAGATGCATGAAGTTGTTTGGACTTGAGGATCGACCAACTGCGGTACCTTCCCTTTTTGACACCTAAATGAGAAGAACAGATAAAACTATTGGAACAATAGAGAACATCATTAAAAATAAAAAATAATTGCTTGAGGGATACACAAAACATTTAACATGGAAGCCTCATGGCATATTCTAGTCAGTAAATAAGTCTGAGACAATAGAAAAAGTTGAAAAAGGTGGTAATTGGTATCCTCCAAAAGCGTCAGCATTAATATGGAAAGATTTTTTACTTTTATAGAGAAAAAAACAAAGATGTGACATCATATACAGAAGACCATGACATGCCACACATTTCATCTGTCACACAAGGCAATCAAACATGATTACTAATTGAAGCAATTCTAACCTTCTAAGGAAAGGATGTTGGACTTTTATAAGAAGCATAGAAAGATAGTTTTGGCAGTCTAATAAACCAAAACGAGCTTGTTTTACTTCATCATACACAAATTCACTTCAACATTTAACACAGAATATGCTCTCGACATTTGAGACTTTAAGTAATGGAAAACAAATTTTGCAATATGAAAGGAAACTCAACTATCATAGCACTGCCATAAGAGAACATCGGATGTACCCGAGGAGGAGACAGTTTAGTGTTTCATCATGCTGAGGCATGGAATTGCATGGTAAAGAGCACTTCATAATTCATTAAATGGCTTAATCAACAATATGACAAAAAATAAGAAGAGAGACTCTGTCATCAATTAACATCTCTTCATGAGCATCGCTTGAAAGAAAAGAACAAATGTCAAACAGACAAGGTACAGGAGTCAACTAAAATAACTTACGTGATTGCAGGTTGTCACATTATAGTAACATACTATGACCATCTTTTTCTTTAACAACCATGAAGAGAAGAAAATATTAGACAAAGGAAATGAACAAACCAAGACCGAACTGTCTCCCTACAAGCATCACATAGAAAACAAACAAATCTCAAACAAAGATGATATAGGACTCAATAGACTAACTTGTATAATTGCAGGTCGTGGCATTACAGTAACATAGGTTTTGTCTGTTTTAACATTCATGAACGGAGGTATAAGGAAAATGAAACAAAAGGAGAAACTAACAACGGAAAGGAGGGAAAGAGCATGAGAAATAACATCACGTGCAAAAACACCGCATGAAAAGGGAAAAAAAGATATCAGTAAACATTTCTAACCGTTAACCTTTGGGCCCAGGCTCTTAATGTGAACCGACACAACAACAAATGAAGAAACATGGAAGCAAGTAGGCACATATCTTCATAGTGAACAAGGATAAAAAACAGCCATTGGGTGCCATAAGCAAAATAATAGGGCAACTGAGCCCCTTAGGCTCACAAAAAATTGAAGCAAAAAAAAAAAAAAAAAAAAAAAGCTGTGAATGTCACCATGAACAGCTTAACTTCAAGTTTGTGTGAAATATAGAATACTGTTCCATAGAAAGGTAGATTGAGAATAAGCCAAGGTAAGGAAGCATAAGCAAACAAGATACCCTTGGTAGCGCTTAAAGCACGAAATTGGATCCTAACATAAGAAACACGATGATGACATAACTTGTTTTTCCGTTGACTATGGCGCTGGACAAATGCCAACATAACTTCAAGTAAGAGATCCCAAGACAACGATGGTGATTTAAGTAACGATAATATATTAGTATCGTTAGCAAGAAAGAACAGGTCTACCATGTCCACACCTCAACACTCCTAACGTTCAGCAAATTACCAATCCCAACGGGTAAGAAAAAAGAACGAAAAAGTTGATATGATTCAAGAAATCAAAGCGGGAACCAGCCAATCAAAAAAATTACAAGGAGAGGGAAAGCATATCTTTCAAGAAGCTCTCAAATTTCATCCTCCCATTAAAACGCAAAAAAGGAAAAAAAATCCAAAAGTTCTTGCATTATGAACACATTATTACATCGTCAAACAAGCAAGTGAAAAACATGTTGGAGCACCCCATCAGTCGGGCGAAAACCAACATGATTACAACCAAGTAAAACACCAAATCGCAATGAATCCCGTGAAAGAAAAACTCAAGTTGCAGAATATTAACGATTGCAAAAAAAAAAAATCAAAGACTGGGTCTCGTACCATACTCCGCCTGAAGAACAGAAGAGGGCAAACCAAGAGAGAGAGGGAGAGGATTGTTACGTTGTAATAAGAGGTGGACGCGTGGGGAACCAAGTGACGACGAAGTGAAAACGACGGCGATCGCTGACGCGTTTCCAGGAAGTCGACGGACAGGGAAATGGGGAGGAAACTCAACGAGTGAACGAAAGATGGGAAGAGAGAGAGAGCCCGCGCTCTAATGAGCTATCGTTTCGGATCATGTCATGCTTCCCGGGGAGATCATCTAGCATGTCCCTGAGAAAAACGGGTCTCTCCGTATTTTTGTGCATTTTACAAAATCGTCCTTTCTTGCGAGCTTTACTACAAAATGGTCCCCTTTTTCTTACCCTTTTTTTCTAAAAACGGTGTCCCTTGTTTTTTGCATTTTAATACTCGAAACACGTCAATCCTTCAGCTAAAACGCGTTTAAATAACTCGACCGAAATCTTTATTCATGTCATCGAAAAGAGAGAAAAAAAAAGTGCAATTTATAGAAATTAATTAGAGAAGGAGTCAGTAAAATTAGCTTTAATTTGCTGATCAAATTCAATAGATTATAAATGGATTAGAAAATTCAAAAATGGAGCAGATTATACGTTCACAATAAGAATGAAGAGCATTCACAAACTCTAAAACAAGATTATGGTATTTTACTTGTGACGATGAAATATCATAATCATTTAGCAGCAGATTTAAGTTAAATCTACATGGTTTTCGAACTAAAACATAAATAGTCTTTAATTCAAATGTCTCATAGAACAACTTTTTTTAATTTTATAATACTTTTAGAGTTTTTTTATTAAAATTTCCTTTATATATACAAACAATTAAATAGATCAAATTATTAACACGAATATAAATAAAATTTTGTGAGGCCGATGCAGGCAACTGCTCGCACCAGCCACTTGTTGGAGAACTATCAACAGCAGAAGCGGTTTCGTGAAATTTTGCCGAAATGTGTTGTTATAATGAAAGAACAAAACGTGCACGGTTGCTTTGCAATATAGTTAGGTGAGATTGATAGCAAGAATGTTAAGAATGTATATAATTTAAAGGTGATCGATTCAAATCGGTTCCAAATCCAATACGCCATGCGATCTGCAATTCAGCTGAATCAAATGTGTGTGGGCAAGAATATTACAAATTTATTTTTTAAAATTTATATGTATGTTAAAACGAAAACTCCTTGTTATGATTTATATAATAGTTGAAAAATACAGTCAAATCGGTCACTGAATCAAATCAGAGCCAATTTGATTCAGATTGATTCTAATAACGTTGGGTTAAAGAGTGTTCTGGTCCGGGTCTCTCTTATGTGGTGAAATAATCTCTCTCTCTATTATTTCAATGTTAACAAAGATTTGAATTTGAAACAGAACATCTCACAACATCGAGTATAAGCTCAGCACTCTAGTTTTATTTGCGCGTCCTTAATTATACAAAATCATTATAGTTAATATCCATTTAACTCTGCAACATGAATCCAATTAAATCACCGTAGTCTCTTCATCTGCGCGTAAACTGACTAATTGGGTTCCTCAAGCATTTACTTGTTCCTTTTTTTTTCTTTTTTTTTTCAACTTATTGTTATTAGTTAATCTTTTGAAGTTGCGCTAGGAATTTGAACCTTGGAATAGTGCCATATCGGGTGGAACAAGAGCATTTATCTTTTTTTTTTCTTTTGTTTTGAAGAAAAAGAGATAAACTAGCAAAAAAGAAAAAAAGGAAAAATGTTATATGAACTTGTCCTAAAGGTCCACAAAACTTTGGTTCATTTAGATCTATATTATTAGTTCAATGTTTGTGGGGACAAAGAAAAACACAAAGAATCTTTGTGATATCTGAATTCTTGACCCAATGGCCAAGGCAGACCCTTTAGAGCAGACAGGTTATATGTTAAGTTTCTTGCATGAGAGAATGAGTTCGTGGTTGAAAATAACAAAAACACCCTTCATTGCAAACTCCATAGTTTCCTCTCTAACAAGGACAAAATGAATTTTTTATAAATGACTAAAATACCCTTGTAACTTAACATATAATAAGTTCACATATTAGCTCAAAGCTGGTTATATGCGTCATAGTGGTGCGCTAAATTTTGTGCATCAGTATAGCTAATGACAAAAGTACCTCTCATCACATAGAAAATGATAAGATTTTTTGAAAGATAAAAATGAAAAAAAGAAGAAAAAGAAATGACTATAAAAAACATGTTTTTTTGTTTTATTACAAAAAATTCATCCCCCTTCTATTACTGCCCACATAAGCTGCAGACAGAACCTTTACTACTTACTAGCATTATGATATACAATTGAAGATGTACTAGCACCAAAACATATATACATATATAGTGGTTTTGAGTGTGCCTCTTTCCATTCAAATCATGAAACAGCTTTGGACCTTAAAGGTTAGAAGAAATAAAGAAGGGCTTCAGCCTTTTCGGGTATCTCCGATTCTCTCCACTGCGACCGATCCTATTGGTCAACTAACTGGGAGGGGATGTGCCGCTGTAGGAACCTAACTCCAATATCAAAGTTGTGGTATCGTGCAACGGTGATTACTAGCCGGAGCATTATATTGCCGATGACCACTTATCTTCGACGTAGTACACCAGTTGAGTGGTCATATATGTTAATGTTTTGATATATTTAATTGTTATACATGTAAATGCCCAAGAGAAATTAAATGTATTGAACGAGTGCCCCCACCAGAAAAAAATTCTGAAGCTCCGCTGGTGTCATGGTGGTAATCCTTTCATCATGTTTCCTGGTCAAAAGTGCTAATATTTACATCGCCAGGATCAATAGTATATTAAATTAATTGTATACTGTTCTTTTATTTATAATGTAGAGAATTCTAAAGTTTCACACCTAAAAACGCTCTTGTTCTGGGGATTACTTGGCTCAAATGCTGTCATTTGTTGTATGAGGCTTGGTTAACAAGGTTCACTCTAAACTGAATAAATAAAAGAAACATTGACTCTAATTCTTAAAAAGGAGAAAGGTATTGTCCACTTGAAAGAAAAAAATGTCGTCTGTACCCATAAAGCACAGCAATAGTTTGGGTTTAGATGGAGAAATCTTTCGTCAACTTTTTAATGTTGTGATCTTTTATTTGGTCTCAAGTGCTTACTAGAATTTTAGTAAGTTGTGCACTTTGTTGACAATTATCAAACAGGAGCTTTGGGCTAAATGTATTATTGAAAATTGCAAAATTGTACTTTTCCATATTATCCTCTTTCTAATTGGATTAGTGGCCCTTCATTCTTTAGAAAATCAAGCATCGTTATCAACTCATTAAACCAAATTAATTTTCTAACTTAAGGGCCAGGTGAGGCAGCCTTGTGGAAGTATAACATGTGCTACAAGAAAGTGAACCTTATTATAAGAAGACCATCGAGGGAATTATAGCCCTTCACTTTATTTAGCACATATATACTTCCACTTAGCCAGCTCAAACTCGACTCGAATTCATTTGTTAAAAAACTCGAGTCATTTATGAACGAGCTGAGCCAGCTTGAGCTCGATTCAAACGCATTAATCAAAACTCGACTTTTTATAAACAAGTCAAGCTCGAGTTCAAAATATATGCTTGAAATGTTAAACAAGTTGAATTTGAGATATAAGAGCTCGACTACATACTAAATGTTGAAATACAATGAGAATAATTAGATAAGTAGCAATTATATTAGTTAAACAAGTTGAAAGAAACAAGACAAACTTAACAAAGAATGAGTTAAAAGAATAGAGTTTGTGTCGATTGTATGGAGTTCTACTCAAGTTCAAGCCGAACTTGAGCTTGAGCTGGCCTAGCTCGAGCTTGACTCAACTCTTGTGCGATGCCATTTTTATGCATGAGAAGGGCTATAAACAAAATGAATGAATAAATAAATATAAGCCACAATAAGTCGATAAATCAACAGCTTAAAAGGCTATAAGAGGGCAGCAAATATAAATGATGGCAAACAAATTATACTAAACTCTTTTGTACCTTTTCAAAATTGAGCGATGTTTGCGAGCTTGGTGCACATGAAAGAACGATACAACTCAAAGCACATGCTGTCATACAAATAGTGTTTCTCGATGAGTCTAGGGAGTCCTCCTGCTTCACGCTTGGTTAGCAAAAACCTTGCAATGCTAATCGAGCCTTTCTGCAAACGCGAACAAGGTTTTGGCGAGCTGAATCAAGTCCACGCCATTTGATTATTTAGATATTAGTTGCTTCTTAATAGCTACAATTTGATGTGTTAGTGCTCCTTAATTAGAAATTTCTAACTACATACTTATTTGTTTAATAGCCTCATCTACAAATTTCAAGATTTAAAATTTTAGAGCCCCTTAACCCAAAAATATACATACATGTAAATGGATCCGATATCCAATCCTTTACCGAGATGAAGTCCGATCCATTAGCGACTCCACTTCGCCCTCCCCAGTTCCCACTTCCCAGCAGGACTTTCTGCACCGAACGCGTGGACCGCAAGAGCAACGCGGTTCGATATCGCAACTGCGGACACCTAGAGCCTCACGCGCTACAAGCGCCTTGCTTCCTTGATCTCCCTCCGTCCATCTGAAGGATTTAACGGTCAATAAAGAGACGCACCTGCAGCTGCACAGGCACGTGAGAGCCAGGGGAAGTGCAGAAGGGGCGATTTTGGTCATTTCCTTTTCGACCCGTCGTGAGGGCCTGACCGAATAAGGCACGTCCTGCTCCCTCCGCCAGAGCTCACTTCCAGCGTTGACCTTCGTTTTTAACTTAACTTTTAACCACGGTAACCCCCCGCCTTCTTAAATTGCCCTTCCCTTTGAGAGAATTACAGATATGGTAAAAAACCAAATAGACTCCGAATCCGGTCGTGGTTTTGTAGTTGCCACGCGGAATGGCAAGGCAGTAGTTTCCTTTTAACATAGGGTCGTCCATACGAACGTATAGCTCTGAAGGAGAGAAATGGGGCTTCACAGCCAGAGCTACGTCTTCTCTTCTCTTAACCATGGTTAGCTCTGTTCCTCGTTTCATAAGAGCGTCCACAGTCTGGACTTTCAGACCGCTACTCGCCGAGTCCCAAACGAGGAAGGAATTTCTTCCTAAAAAAGGAGAAGAAGAGAAGCTTCCGGCGGATTCCAGGAAGAAGCAGAGTCCAGAGACGTCATTTCCCGGTAAAGCAGGAGATGGAGACATTCGAGGAGAGGTGCCGAAAGCACCCGTACCAGCCAGTCGTCGGCGTATGCGCCTACTGCCTGAGCGACCGCCTCCGCCTCCTCTGCCCCGACTGCGCCGCCCCTCGCCCATGCAAATGCCTGCTTTCCTCCGGCGCCGCCTCCTCCGAGAACCTCTCCACCTCCTCCGCGTCTTCCTCCTTCTCCTCCTCCTTCGACCACCCGAAACATCCTCCTTCGCGTGACGGGATCGGGGCCGTTGGCCGGATCTCCATTCTCATCGACGCCGAGCCCCCTTTCCGCCGATGCAAATCGTCCCGGGTCGCCGGCATCTCTTTCCTTAGATCCAGGTCGCGCGTGAGCCAGAGGTGGCCTGACGAGCCGCTCCCGACCTCAACTCCGTCGGGACCGCGCAAGAAGTGGTCTCTCTGGTCGTTCTTGCTGCCAGATAAATCGAAGAAGGAACCGAAGCCGCCGTCGGAGAGTCCAACAGCAACGAAATTAAGGAGATCCAGATCTGTAGGCGTCTCTTACTCCAGCCACTCCTTCAGGAACCCGGCAGCCGTCGCTGGAGGCGGAGATCGAGGAGGAGGAGGATCAGCATCAGTTAAGGGTCGGGGATGGTCATTCTCTAGCCCTATCAACGTCTTCCGGCAGACGAAAACGGTGAACGGCAGGTCGCCGATGTGTAGAGGCTGATTTTTTTTTTCTCCTTAAAAAGAATCTATATTTTTATTTTTTTCCCCCAAAAATTTTACCTTTTTGAGAAGCTCCGTGACAAGTGACGCGCCCTGTAAATTTTCACCTGATTACAAATTTTTTTCTTTTTTTCTAAAAAATGGTTTATAGTGATGTAAATTCTTGAGTATTGATTTTCTAACTTTTTTGGTTGAAATTTATTCTCCGATGAATTGAAGTTCTATTTTTCCTTTGTCCTGTAATTTTCATATTAGTAGACACAGTCTTCAGCCTCCTGTGTGGTTGCTTATCGTGTATGCCACTATTTGCGGGTGTGATGATGAAGAGGATGTACTATTTGCTGTAGCCTACTGTTTTGTTTCTTTCTTCCTGCTCTCATTGCTTCTAGTTTCTTCTGCTGCCGCTTGTGCGGGCATATGAACGTGCCCAAAAAGGTGAGACCACCAAACTTGGTGGCGACTATGACAAGAAAATAATGCAGTTGTTAATACATAACTGGTAGGTCGTTGGCCGAATTATGCGGCAAATTATTATAAATCATATTTACAAATCCTGCTTTTACAAAAGCATGCTTCAGTGTTAGTGTGTTTCTACAAAAACTTCTTTCTTTTGAGAAGGTATTTCAGAAAATGAAGTATACCAAAATTGCAGTCCTCCATTATGATCATGATGATGCAGCTGTCATAAGAATAATGCCATTGTTAGTACATCATTGATTGGTTGTGGCTATAATTGTGTACCTATTTTACCTTGAACATGTGTGATTTGTAATCTGATTAGACTATTACTTTGAACATGGTGAACGCTTTTCTTTCCATTCCGCAAGCTCTCAAGCCGCCGCCAACAGGAAAATGGGGCCTCCAATTGAAAACAATTTATTGACCCATTTGTCAGCGTTTGAAAATCGATGGGGACACCATCGTGCATCGATGAATTCATGTGCCTGCTTCCTATCTTGAACCTTTGAGTTTTACTTTTATGTAGACAAAGTCGGACATGCATTAAGAAATTTATAGGAAAGGAAAAATTCAAGGCACGAGGCTGTTCCTCCACTTCCACGGCCTTAGCATACATCAGTGGCTACCACCGAGATTTGAGCCAGTAATTAACTGCCTATCAGCCATTGACCTAACTAATTGTGCTATATCCCCTATTAACACAAAGAACTTGGTTAAAATAATAAGTTTTAACCTTGCCAAGTGTGCCTTAGGGTTTTAGAAAAGGGATATATATGTCCCTCTCTCCCTTTGTCTGGTGGTAAGTTAATAACCCCCATTTGCTGAGTTAAAATGGCATATTCTTTTTACAAAATCATGATTAATTGCCATCAAATTTTGATGTATTATGAGCGGATGACTTTTGATTCCACTGACAATTGTTATATGACATTTTATACGGAGAAAAACTACAAAACTGTTTCAGTTGTCCAGCTGAAGACTGTGAATCAAGTTCCTCAGCCTTTTCCTAACCTTGGTCCGGTTCGGTTAAAATAAAAAAAATATATTTTTAAATATAAAATAATACATAAATACAGTTAATTATAATAAAAATATATATCATTGTAAAAATAAAAATAATAATAAAAAACTATAATCGAGTACCGTCGAGCCAACTCGGGCTAGCTTGACAAGTTATCGGGTCGGCTATCAAGTGTCGTATACTTAACATTTATAATTCAAAAAAATAACACCCATAAAAATCTAATTGATAATCTTATTATTAACAGCCTTTACAAGGTAATAAACTTTGCTCATTGTCCTTTCGTTTTCACGGTAAATGAATCTTGAAGGCCTTCAACTTTAGCACTTGGGTCACAGTCATTGGGCATGGGCTGCCTGCTTTCATTTTCACCGTAAAAGATGCGTTTAAAACATTCAACTGTGAGAGCCGACGCATATTGTTGAATTTCATTAACTTTCGGTGCACCCATCAAGTCACTGTCTGCGTTTCCAGCCTCTTTGGTACTCCATTGCTTCACAAGAGTCAAACTACGAGGCCAATTGTTGCACGTAAAGCAAGATCGCGTGGCACGGCTTGGAAGCAGACCCTGGTCAAGCCATGGGTCCGTGTCAGTATCAAGCCAGATGTTTGCCTAGGAACCCGAATTGGTCAGAGCAGTCCAAATCAGGTTGATATGATCAGACTTTATTCAGCTCGTAACCAAAACTTTACTTTGTTTCAGGTGGAACGAGTACTTACTGCAAACGATTCACGTTTTAGAGCAATTTTTCCTCTATTTTAAAAGTTATTATTCTTTGGAGAAATATCATAAAATCTCGAAGGCATTGGCACCATAGACGGGATACTTTTCTTAAATTAGTACGGAGATATTAAATTGTGAATCAAATACATTTAAACGGTTTATGAATATTAAAATTTGCGACTATGATTTTGGTATAGACCTAACATGGGGCTAACTAAAATTTACAGGCGCATTTCCCATGCGCATATGTTCATGACAAGCTTGAATTTACAGGAATACTTAGCAAATAGCAGGATTTACCGTTAAATAGTGTTTTTTTTTACTTTTTATATATTTGAAGAAAATTACAAGTAGCTGTCCTCACTTTCGATACTTATATGTAAGGCAGAACTGCATAGGAACCAGCTACAAAATGTTCGATATTGAAAAAAAAAATCTCTCAAAGGTAGTTTTTATTCGGGGTAAATGTTTTTTTTTAATATATCTTAATGCTTTTCATTGGTAAGGAGTGTGTTTCAAATTATTTTATAATATCAAGTGGTTAATTGTAAATTTCAACCATTAGTTTAAGCACTTTTTAATAAATATACCAAAGCTTGTCACTTTTTTCCTCTAAGTTTCATATTGCTTTTTGGGCCCAGATGTTTCCGAATTCTAGACCACGATTTTTTGGTGTAAAGAATATAAGCTAGCTAATGTTAATATAAAACGAAAAGAAACATGATTGAAGAAAGAAAACACAAATAAAATTGCCTTGCCACCAAAGGCCTATATATAAATATGAAAAAATTAGGGTCAACCGATATGTAAATAAGAAATTTCTATTTAAGTATGTGGGCAACTGACCACACATGCCCTCTGACTGTTGTGCAGTCTGTAGCCCACAAGTTCAAGTTGCTGCACTACCCACTATTAAACAAATAAAAAGAGTGCAAAAAAAACTATCCAACAAGATGAACTCATAGAGAAATACCATTCAAAACAGAAAAAATATCCTTAAATATTATTCTCTCGCAGAACTGCTACTTTCACGTATGGTCCATACATACGACTGCACGCAGATTCTTCAGTCAATCCACAATAATTCTTTTCGTCACCTACCAACATGAAAGAAGATGAAGAAAATCGAATGGAAATGCCTGACTTTGACAAGAGCCAGCAGGGAATGTCATTCAAGGTAACAACAGTAATAATAGTACTTGGAATGTTGTTTACAACTGTGAGGTGTTTAGAACAAGACGTCTTCTATCATTGTCAATCACGAGAAGGCACATGACGTTGCTCTTCTTTTCTTCTTTCTCTGAAAACCTGGTTCTTTACATTGCATGGGCATGGAGAAATGGGGCCATGCAACTTTGTTATTTACAGCTGATCAGATGCTTTTAGTGTGTCATGGAATATGCCAAACTTTAGCATGTTACAAGCTAGCAGGCTCTTTCTCATGTACCATCACCGTCATATGGACTACTTCATCACTATCATATGGGACACTTGGTTTTTTCTTTTATATCTCCTTTTCTTTTCAAGGATATCTTCTTTCTAGATTTTAGATGCACAGTTTCGAAAAAGACGAGCACTTTTGTTTTTGTGTTTTTTTTTTTGGGGTTTTCCTGGTATGTAGAATAAGGTTCATCTTTCCTAGTGTCTGATCAATATACAGCTTAATTAGCTTAAAAGATCAACGAGTAGAAGTAGTGAAATGAAAACGCACTCTAGAAAAGAAAATAGAAGCAATTTCCTACTTGAGATGATCATAATCAGGGATTCTGAAAAATCTTGAGGGTTGCTTATGTTCCAAACCGATATGATTTAGCTTGAGAACTTATGAGGCGGACAGTCAGCCACGACACTCATAAACAAAAAAACAAGTGAGATCAGCACCATGAAAAGAACAAGCAAGCTAAACTCCATTAATCTAGATAATGCATTAGGAAAATGAGCTCTTAGCTGAAAAGAAAAAAAAAAAACTTAGCTTTTATATTTACATTTGTCTTTATGATCGTCAATTTCCTTGGAATTTACAGCCGGTATTATACCTGATCCACTATATATATATATATATATATATATATATATATATATATATATATATATATATATATTGCCGCAGCATCCCTCCTTCATATTTCAGCTGCCCAACACCGTCTAGTCAGTCTGGCCAAATTTGTAGGCATTTTTAAAAATCTGGCTCTGTAATAGACTCAGAAGGCTCAAATCTATAAGTCTGAAAATAAATCACGCGTGAAACGAGGCAGGCACATACTGAATTTCAGGACCCCCAAAGTTTTGATATATTTAAAACTGTTTAAGATTATTGATTTTAAATTCTCACAAATCCAATTAATGTATCGTATTTTAACATTCTTTTTAGACTCTGTAATAGACTCAGAAGGCTCAAATCTATAAGTCTGAAAATAAATCACGCGTGAAACGAGGCAGGCACATACTGAATTTCAGGACCCCCAAAGTTTTGATATATTTAAAACTGTTTAAGATTATTGATTTTAAATTCTCACAAATCCAATTAATGTATCGTATTTTAACATTCTTTTTAGACTCTGTAATAGACTCAGAAGGCTCAAATCTATAAGTCTGAAAATAAATCACGCGTGAAACGAGGCAGGCACATACTGAATTTCATGACCCCCAAAGTTTTGATATATTCAAAACTGTTTAAGTTTATTGATTTTAAATTCTCACAAATCCAATTAATGTATCGTATTTTAACATTCTTTTTAGACCTAGCCATAAATTTGAACCTTCAAAATTATTTGTAACTGAGACTTCCAAAAGCCGGCCAGATGCTATAAGTGGTGTACACCCCATATTTGCTTGTAGATGTCAAGAAATTGGTTTAGCTTTTCAAATTTCAATTATTAGTTACAACACTATGCACTTAATTTTTTCCTCTGAATATATATCCAAGAGACCCACAAAAACAATTAGCTGCATATTATATTCTTCTATCAAACTGTTTTTTGACACTGGAAATTATGTTTTCAACAAAGTTTATCTTGCTGGAAAAAGAAAAACAACTGATACGCTTGAGTACTTGTATGCATGAGTAGCTTGTATGCTTGGTCTTGTAAACTAACCAGCTCAAAAATTTCACTTAAAAGTATCATCACATGAGCAACTCGTACGCTTGGTCATGTAAACCAGCTCAAAAATTTAATTAAGTAGGTTAAACTTTAGTGAAATATCATAAGGTTAAGTTTGTAACTGATAGAATTGTATACATACAAATAGCGCTTCTACTCCAATAATGCTGCTGTTGTCCTTTCCTAAGATTAAAGAAAAAAAAAAAAACCAGTTCCATGCATTTGAGCTCAATGGAATCTATAGATAGCATCATATCTTCCTGTACTCGCTTGAATTGTCATTGAAGATGCTGCAGGAGCAGCCAAATCTTGTGGTGTGATCCACAAATCAGAGCGCGATGCTTCACCAAGAGCCTTTTGATGCATGAAAAGAACAACCCATCTTTTATGAATATGTCCAGACTCGCCTCTATCCATTCATGAAGGACAATGATATCACAGCACATGGATTTGACACAATAATTTGTTCCCTTTTGCTGGCCCCTTTCTCTCCTCAAGCCACTTTACTTCGATCCACTAGTCTATGCCTTCTTCATCATCGGTCTAACATTCTTTTTTGGATCATATTGTCCCAAAGCTGTTTTTTCGCTTTCAAAAGAGTTTGATGTCCGAGACCCAGACCCAGTAGTGGAGCTACAGTGTGGGCCTCTTCCAAAATCCAACTGCAGTAAAAGTAGACCGAGATCCAGTCGCATATCGTTCCCACATCAGACCTGGGTCAGTGAATCAAAGTCAAAGTGCCTCTCAGCCAAAAAATTCTAGTCCTGCCACTGTATAAACCCTACATAAACCACTTTCAAATCCTCAAGGTTATGTGTTCGACCGAACACATGTTCCGTGCCCCTCCGGTGAGTGGGACCCACCAGCAGGAGGACTCATGACATGTAAGGGGGCCGGGGGCATGTGTTCGGTCCGAACAAGCAACTTGGTTTGACTTGTGCACATGTATACCTCTGCAACTTCAAGTTGTACATACACTTAGAGCATCAGCTTTGTACAAACAGTGATGACCGTTTTACATTTTAAATCATGATTGACAAAGCTGGCAACCCTAATATATCGAGCTCTTAAATGAGTTCTTCCATTCTTTTTCCTTTTTGCAGGAGACGGTGAGCTACTGCAAAGCCTTAGCAGGACAATACCATGGGAATTGAAACAGTGGTGTATGTTTGGAGTTAGAACAAACATGAGTGTGCTTCACTCCCTCATAGACACAATGTCACGTCCTCCCTCGAAATGGAGAAAATAGAATTGCTCAAAGGAGTCGTTCGTTTAACAGCAGGAACACTAAGTGGATCTTTCATAAATTTGGTTCAAAAATTGAGGTAGATTCATCAAATCTACTTTACCGAAAATGCCCATTTATTGTCTCACCCCCATTAACTAGAGACCAAACTTGTTTACTGACAGGCTTTCAGTTAAGGTGGTGTACGTGGTCGCCTCTTTAGCCGACTCACCAGATAGAGGAAACTAAAGCTTCTTTCTTTTCACTTGCATCCTCTAAAGAGCCAAGAGGCGATGTCAATTTTCTTCACGTGGGTGGGTCCTATGTTCCACCGACATTTTGTCGGCCGTTGGACCATCTTCATATCATGAAGAATATGTGGCTAGGGTGTCGTGTGCCTTGATGGGCATTCATCATTTAGAGATCAAAGCAAAGAGCTTGAGGATCAGAACATGCCGTGAACTTTTGTGGAATTCCTTCATGGAGAACGTGAGAGAAGATAGCAGTTTCTCTCGTACAACATGACAGTCAAGTTCGATGTGTTTTGTCCGTTCATGAAACACTGGATTCGCAGCAATGTGTAATGCAGCTTGATTGTTACAATATACTGTTATAGGCGATATTTGACTGAAACCCATGTCATGTAATAGATATCTTAACCATGTAATCTCACATACTAGATTTGCCATGGATCTGTATTCTGCTTCTGCAGATGATCTGGATACCGTGTTTTGTTTCTTTGTCTTCCAAGATATAGGTACTGATCCAAGAAAAACACAATAACCGGTGACAGAACGTCGTGTTTGTTGACACGCGGCCCAATCTGAATCGCAGAAAGCACTTAATTGCATATTGTTTTCTTTGTTCATAAGAATGCCTTGACCAGGATGCTTTTTTAGGTAGCGAATGACACGGAATGCTGCTTGTAGATGTGGTAGTCTGGGTTGCTGCATGAATCGACTGAACACATGTACAGCATATTGTATGTCCGGCCGAGTAATGCTCAAATATATTAGCCTCCCAACAAGTCGACGGTATTGAGTTGGATCCTTAATGAATTCTCCTTGTTCGATCTCTAAATTATGCTTTTGTTCCATAGGAGTATCGGCCGGTTTTGCTCCCAAAAGACCTGCTTCATGAATTATGTCAGTTGCATATTTTTGTTGGGAAATATATATACTTTTGGCTGAGCGAGCAATTTCAATTCTTAGAAAATATTTAGGTTTGCCCAAATCTTTCATGTGAAACTTTTTGCATAAGAAAATTTTGAAATTGTCAACTGCCTTTTCTGTGTTACCCGCAATTAATAAATCATCAACATATATTAGGATAGCAATAAAAGTTTTACCGCTTCTAAATGTGAATAATGTATGATCAGCTTTGGATTGCGTGAACCCATATTCTTCAAGAGAAGTTGAGAGCTTGTAAAACCAATTTCTTGGGGATTGTTTCAATCCATAAAGAGATTTGTGCAATTTACATACCTGATTTTCCCCCTGTTTTGCATATCCTTGTGGCATTTGCATATATACTTCTTCAAGCAAGTCTCCATGCAAGAATGCATTATTAACATCCATTTGGCACATGATCCAATCTTGATTAGCTGCAATGGTGAGAAAGGTACGTACCGTTACCATCTTTGCAACTGGTGCAAAAGTTTCGTTGTAGTCCAGCCCCTCTTGTTAAGAGTATCCTTTAGCTACCAAACGAGCTTTATATCGTTCAATAGATCCATCCGATCTCAACTTGATTTTGTAGACCCATTTGCTCCCAATTGGTTTCACTCCCTTTGGAAGCGTCGTAATGGTCCAAGTTTTATTCTCTTGAAGGGCACGAATTTCGCAATCCATGGCATCTTGCCATTCCTTGTACTGCACAGCTTCTTCATACTTTTGAGGCTCAGATTTAGACATAAGAGAGGTGAGAAACACAAAATGTCTATTAGAAAAACGTTGAAAAGAGATAAACTTGTTCAACTCATACCTTGTTCCTTGTTTGCGACCTGACATGAGAGGGCTATTGGTTGAAGGTGAGGCGACGAGGGTACAAAAGTAGTCATTCAACCAAGTTGTGGGCTTTCTAACTCGAGCGGATCTCCTAATGGGTCCGGAAGTCTGATTTGGATCAAGAGAAGAGTTTGGCTCGTTGGAATTTAAGGATACAATGAAGTCTTCTTGTTGTCTAATGGATCCGGGTGTTGGATTTGGATCTTGATCAAAAGACGGGTTGGAATTGGTGGGTAAAGTAGGTTCTTCTAGACGTTCTCTATCAAGATTCAAAGGTTCTTCGATCTCTAAGTGGGTTGTATCTAGTGGTGTACTAAGAAACGTTCCATTGGCATCGTCTTGATAGTTAACTTCATCATGGTTGTAAGGTATGAGTAAAACAATATTATTTTTGTCATTCTTCCTGTTTTGAAAAGGAAAAATATGTTCGTAAAACACAACGTCTCGACTAGAAAATACTTTGTGAGTTTCTATATCATACAACTTGTATGCTTTTTGCCCCTCGGGATATCCAATAAATATGCATTTGGATGCCCGAGGCTCGAATTTATCCTTTTTGTGACTGGTGTTAGTGGCGTAGCATAGCGACCAAAAAATTTTCAAATGTTTAATATTGGGCTTTTTCTTAAACAATCTTTCAAAAGGGGTTTTTCCATCAAGTTTTAAAGAAGGGATACGATTTATCAAATAGGCAGCCGTTAAAATGCATTCCCCCCAAAATCGTATAGGAAGGTTCGATTCAAATCGAAGAGCCCTAGCAACCTCGAGGAGGTGTCTATGTTTACGCTCTACTACACCGTTTTGTTGTGGTGTAGCAACACAACTATGTTGATGGGTAGTCCCTTGATTTTGTAAAAATTCTTTCATTTCGAGTGAGAAAAACTCAGTCCCATTATCGGATCGTAAAGATTTAATTTGGCAATTAAATTGGGTTTTGATTAAGGCGAAAAATTTTTTGATGACATGAAGTGCTTCAAACTTATGCCTCATTAAGAAAATCCATGTGGCACGGGAAAAGTCATCTACAATACTAAAAAAATAGTAGGCACCAGAAATAGTGGATTGGGAGTAAGGGCCCTAAATATCACAATGAATCAAATCAAAAGGATGAGTTGTAGAAATATCACTCAAATCAAACTTAAGTCGTGTCTGTTTTGCACGATGGCACACATCACACATATGATCATTTTTCAAAACAAGACTCAAATCTAAATTTTTGTTCACTAATTTCAAACGAGAAGATGAAATATGACCTAATCTCTTATGCCAAAGTTCATGCGAAGAAAGGGAAAAATAGGTATAAGCACAAGTTGGTTCTTGTTGGAGAACATAAAGGCCGCCTTTCACCTCACCCCGACCAATCGTCATCTTCGATGCCAGGTCCTGGATAACACAATGATCAGAAAAAAAATTTACAGAACACTTTAAGTTTCTAGTAAGTTCACTAACAGAGAGCAAATTGACTTTAAATGATGGTATGCATAACACATTGTCCATTTCAAAAGACGACATAGATATTTTGCCCATTTGATGAACTAGGAGAGTTCTTCCATTTGGTAACGTCACAGGTACATTACACATTTTTAACTCATGGAGTGCATGTGGATTAGAGCATATATGTCGACTGGCTCCCGAATCAATAATCCAACTAAGAGAATGTAAATTAGTTGAGTCATTGTTACTGTGTGAGCTATATTACCTGCAAAATTGATGTTGGCCGGTTGATCCTTCACCAAAGATAGAAGTCTATGATATTGTTCAATGGTGAAGGCTGGCGCAATGCTCCTAGTATAGTGTCCTCCACTGTCTTGACCAAAGACGTCATTAGAAAAGCTGGGTTTCAGATCTGGTTTGGTCTGGTTTTGACTGACGTTGCCTGCAATATTTTGCTTAAATCTTGGATCATAAAGACGATGGCCTGGTGGGTACCCAATCAGCTTGAATCATTTCTCTTTAATGTGTCCAACACCTTGGCAAAAACTACAGATTGGTCTGGTTTGTTGTCCTCCTTTGTTTCGTTGGAAACCAGCACCATTCTCCCATTGGAACCTCTTTTCTTGATTGATTTTCATGATAGCTAGGGCAGCGGTTCCTTCATTTGTAGAACTTGAAAATCGTGCTTCCCGTTGCTTTTCTTCTTGTAGTACCATAGCATAGACTTTATTGATATTTGGAAGAGGGTCAATAAGTAGAATCTGCCCTCTAACGGAATTGTATGAGTCATTTAGACCCATAAGAAATTGCATGACACACTCCATTTGAATTTGATCCGAATATGCCTTCATGGCACCACAAGAACAAATAGGGATGAGAGAGTAGGAACCAAGTTCATCCCAAAGAGCTTTTAGTTTAGTATAATATGACGCAATGGACATAGTATCTTGTTGTAGACGACATATGGAACTTTGGATTTGGAAAATCCGGGGAGCAAGACTTTGTGTGAAGCGCTCTTTCAAATCTTGCCAGACTTCTCTAGCATTAGTCGAGTATATGATGCTTGCTAAAATATCCTTAGTGACAGAATTCAAGATCCAAGATAATACAAGATTATTACATCTAACCCACATACGATGGTTAGGATCACTCTTGTTTGGTTCTATAATTGAACCATCTATGAAGCCGAACTTATTTTTTGCTGAGAGGGCCATTACCATGGCTCTACTCCATGTTCCATAATTTTCTCCATTAAAACTTTGAGACACCAAAGCATTTCCAGGATTATCGGAATGATGAATATAAAAGGGATCAGATAGCACCTGGATATCGGCACCATTGATGTTGAGATCTGCATCATCACCAGACGGACAGCCATTATTGATCTCCATATGTACACGTTCTGCCATTCAATGCTCTCATACCATGTGGAATTCCTTCATGGAGAACGTGAGAGAAGAGAGAGACGGGCGTTGGGCAGGAATGGCGAGTTATTTTTTTCCCCTTTCATTAAATGGTAATAAATATACAAAGAATTTACAACGTTTAGTTTTCAACGGTAGGAAAAGAAAAGCCTAATTAGGGAGTGCTAAACAAGGAAGGGAAGAAGAGAGACGTGCTTGCTGTCTTGAACGTTGAAAAATCTAGTCGTTTAGAGTATGCGACTTCTTGGTTCAACGTTCAAGACAGCACAACAAAGCTTTACAATTTTCAATTTTATACTAAATTTAACAACTTTCATGAACCTTTTTGAGTCCATGATGGTAACGTGGTCAGGTCCATCCGGTCATGACAGATAAGTTCTCTATATTTCTTTTATTTCATAGCCTTTTAGGGGCACATATACACTCAACCAAGGTATAGCTCTGAGGGGATAGAGAGCGTTTGGCTTGCCTGGACTTGGGAGTTCTGGTTAGATGAAGGACGTCAAGTTACCAGGAAATCCATCTGTGTGATTAAAAACGCCCTTGATCAACTGGTGAATGTGATCTCCCTTTATCAGAAGAAATATGAGCTGAATCCGCTTAATAAGTTTGTTGTATAATTTCAGATTGTGCTCGATGCCCATGAAAAAGTGCAGAGAAGTCATTGATGATAGCTGGTTATGCCAAAGTCGACGAATATTTCAGGAGATTGGTTGCATCTGAGTTACAATAGAATTACATATCATATTTCCTAATAGTCTACCATAGTTGTTCAACTCAAGTCGTAAAGCCCGTGGCTACTGCTCCCTGCACTCAGAGCCTACGCATGCTTCGACTTATGTGAAAAGTGCAACTATATATAAATGCATCAAATCGATGCAATCAAATGTGTTTCGTGCAATCCTGGCGCGAAACAGGATTACGAGATCTGGTGAACATCACCTTCAATTGGTTGGTTTTGCGAATTATTAATTGACTACCTGTGGTTCAACTTTTTTTTCAGTTCAAGAGCTGTGGTTTGAGGTGAAGAACCAAAACTCAACTGCTCTTTCATCATCGGAAGCCAGATATATTGCAGCGTGTAGCCATCCTTGTAGAGCAATATTAAGAGATTTACATCAAACTCAACCCGAAAAAACTGACATTCTGGCGACGACGTGTCAAACTGTTTTCATAAAAAGTATTTCCGGTTCTCAAGTTAGCAAAAGCACATTTTACTATTCTATATGCTTAAAAAGCGGTGGCACTGTGGCAGAGACAAGATATTGACATGGTGTTGAAGGTTTTGCCAAAGAACAAATGCAAATCTCATAAAATTCAGATAACTGGTGGGCATATTTTTGATATCCCATTAAAGAGGGGGTAATATAAGTAGCTGCCTTTGGATTTGATCAGGCAGTTCTGCCCAACTTTAGCTTGGGCAAGGAGAGACATAAGGAGATTAAATGGTGATTATTCTTGTTGAGGTTATTCTCCCTCTCGATTGTACTATCACAATAGTCTGCATTCCTTCTGTGTCTCCAACAGACTTAGACTCGATAACAATATGAAACCATACCGAACATGACGTGCATTAACAACAAATGCTCGTGTTTAGTAGTTATTACTCAGCCTGTGAAACACAACAGGCTAAGATTGTCAAAGGAACACACTGAACCCTCCATCATGGAGTTGTCCTGAATGAGTTACAAGCTGAATCAGAGACGCTGAACCCTCCATCTACAACAAGGTTGTGTCCGCTGATGTACTTGGACTCATCACCAGCCAAATGGAGTGCAGCTTCTGCTGTGTCATCTACCTTAAGAGATAGCCCTTTTAAGTTTGCAAACTGATCAGCCCAACTGTGAAACTCAGCTTCATCAAGTCCAAAGAAGCGCGTTGTGTTGGATGTGAACACGGCATGTGGTGAAATGCAGTTAACTCTGATCCCATACTTTCCCAGTTCTGTGGCCAAACTTTTGGTCAGTCCCACTACTGCATGCTTGGAGGTGCAATAGCCATGGCCACCAAGGCCAGCCATCAGTGATGCACAGCTTGCCGTCAGGATTATGCTGCCTCGCTTCGCCGGGATCATCATCCTTGCAGCATGCTTGGCAGCTCGGAACATACCAACTACATTCACATTCATGAGTCCCTCAAATTTGGATGCGTCATAGTCCACCAAACTAGGCATGGGAGAGTTGGTTTCTGCAATGCCCACATTGCTGAACATAATATCAGGCCTCCCATGCACCTTGACTGCTGTATCAACGGCTCTGCGAATATCATCATCCTTGGTCACATCACAGTGCACATACTCGGCGACGTGATCTTCTTTTGTACTCAATTCACTGCAAACATGCCGGCCTAGATCGTCCTGGATGTCAGCAATGAATACCTTGGCACCATGGCGGTGGAAGAGCTTGGCTGCAGCCAGGCCAGTCCCAGCGGTCGCACCAGTTACTATGGCTACTCTGCCTTTCAGCCTGAAGGTAAGGAAAAATCCAAATGCACAAGTTTACTTGAAAAGAATGTACTTTTGGGGAGGAAGGCTTCTGCATGAATACTTCAGCCGGTACGTTCTCAAGTAGATCTAACATCTCCACCATCGATTTCATCTGTCGGATGACCTCGTTGCGCGCATGGATGGTATTCTGTCATATTGAACATCGGTACCAACCATAGCCATAAAAACCATTATCGAGTTCTGTGGCGAGCTTCTTCTCATTTATAGTACGGTGAACTTGAAAAAACAGGAAAAATAAGAGAAAAAAATGGTATTTTTTTTAAAAAATAACGAATCCTATTAAAATAAAATTAGTGAGAACTAATAGCACAAACATAAAAAAAAATTAAAACAAGCAGAAAAATGCCTAAACACAACCGGAAAAAACGGTTTTGGGATTTTTTTAACCATTTTGTAAAGTTTAACAACTAATTTATTTCTATTTTTTTAGTATGGTACTTACAAGCAAAAAAGAAAAAAAAACCTTATAAGGACATCTAAACCGTGAATTAATTTTATGGCCTGGAAATGGAGTAACTCGACCCACAAAAACAGTCGATGGATGCACGCGCACGCAGTCTAGGCCTGGGAGTTGAACAAAGTGGCGCCTTGAATCGAAGAGGATTTCAACAAGCTATATGTTCACTATCAAATGACTCAGGCTCGCCTCAGAATGAACGTCATGATCGTGGTTTGAGTTGATCCGGGAAAATGAAATCGCCACTCAACACATGGCGTAACCGATGGAATCAGCAAAAGGTTACTCATTAAACAACATATTCTGTGGGTCAAGATTTTGGAAGTGAAATCATGATGACACTGGAAGTTTGATGCACTGCAGGAGTCGATATTTTCTGCCTCCAGTTTTCCTCTCAACCCATCCGAGTGACCTGATTCAACACATATCTCCGTTGACAGATGATGTACAAAACATCCACCCAAATTTTAATACACACACAAACACAGACAGATCTATATACTAAGTATAACACACACACATACACATGTTTATAAACAATTTTTGTACGTGTTTCGAATCGCATCGCATCGTATTCTTATATACTGTTCTTTTTTCTTTCTTTTCAGCATCCTTTGCTCAACTTGATCAAACCCTTTCACCAGCCTTTCGCGACATTCCTTGGATGAATAAAGTACAAACTAAATGTAATTCCTCAGTTGGCACGATGAGATTCTAAAGAACTTACCTTTGAACAAGAGGTGGAAGAACCGTGTTGCTCATCTCTGCCGACATATCAAGGGGCCTCAATTTCCTTCCTCCTCCTTTTTTATATGTTAGACAAATTCACCAGCATTCAACTTTCTTTTGTTAAGAAAGGCGTCTCTGAGGACATATAAAGGGGCCTCGAGTCTCTTCCTCCTCCTCCTCCTCTTTTATATGTTAGTCAAATGCACCAGTGTTCAATGTTCATTTGTTAAGAAAGACAACGCCCACATATCAAGTGGCCTCGAACCCTTCCTCCACCTTCTCCGCCTACTGTTTTATGTTAGACAACTGCACCAGCAATCAATTTTCTTTTGTTAAAGAAAGACCGATCATTTTCTAAATAGATGCTATGGACGGCTCAATTTCCAGAATCTTGGACAGTGGATGGCATTTAATAGGTCAGAGGTGGCCCTTCGGCTGCACAAATTGACGGGAAAGTCTCTCAAATGCACCTTTGGACGTAAATAGCTTTTCACAGTTAAGCCTTTTTTGGTTCATTTTAGCTTTTTGATTTTTCAAGTGCAATGAAGGTGGAGAGAGAAAGAGAGAGAGAGCTTGAGAGGTGCAACCAAAGTCTTGTAGATGGCTAGTTTTCATTTTGAGTGCTTAATATCAACATTCTGTGCTTCAAAAGATTATAAAGAGAAGGGAAGTGACCAAAAAAACATGGTGGACAGAGAATTTTCGACAAAATTGGTGCAAGATGAAGGTTGATAGATTGCTAGTCTTCGTTCTCTGTGTTGGTATTAACCTCCAAGTTGAAACACATAACGAGTGTGCATATTTTGGCTTTAAAAGCAAGCTATGCATCATATGGAAATAACCCATAAAGGGTTCGGTAGAACCATAGAATTAGGTCTCTACAAGAGACGTTTTGACCCTCCCCCTCACCCCGGATTTTCAACATTGAAAAAGCCAACGAACCCAGGTTGGGTGGAGAGACAGGGAGGTGTGAAATTGCCGAAGCATTTATTTAAAGATACAAAATTTATTTCTTCATTTTTTCTTTATTAATGTTTTATTAAGAGTGGGATAGTTCTTTTAAATATGTTTTAGCACTCTCTTTTCATCAGACATGTACCCATGTATTATTCGATTATATACGTCAAAGTTGAGCAGTTATGTAAATTACTCTTCTCCTTATATTCAGTCTTTAAATATCATCTAAATTGACTATAATGCCATCGAATGCAGTCTACTGCATTGGCTTCCTTGTTTTTAAATGGCATAAAATAGGGCCTCTAACTTGCATTGGCTTGTTCACATTGTTCTTCTTCTTGTTAATAGTCAATCATCAAATAAGAATCATCATTATGGCCATCATGATTATATCATAAAATGCAAAACTCCAATATTTAGAGTGACAATTTCGTTTTAATACCAGTTTCAAGTCATTTTTGGGTGAGTGAGGGAAACCATTAGTAGACAAAACCCAAGCTGTCACTTAACCTCTTGTTCTATAAGATATAGGACTTGTTTTGAATGTCTCAAGTTGCTCAAGTTGCTGCACTCGCTGCACTTTAATTTGCATATTAATGACTTTTTTTTATAATACAGATGTTTCATATGCTTTAAAATTGAGACGGCTTTCCTATTTACCTGCTGCCTACAACCCAAAAAATTAATTTTATCTATTGTACTATTTTTTATTATTTTGAAAAAGGAATGCTGTCACGACCCAATTTTTGATACCAATTTTTTTTTCTCTTTTATATATAATAGCGAAAGTAACATTGAGTAGTCATGACCAAAACTTAAACAAATCAAACACATTAGTTTATTTCAAAAGCAAAATACTTGAACCCAAACAACTAAATTAACCACAAATCCCAAAACCGACGCCGTGTCCAGATTGTCAATGCCCATCCATCACAAGCCTGAGGAGGTCGATCTAATAGCTACAAACTCTCAAGAACTACCTGTAGAAATAGAAAGAAGGGTAAGAATTCCTCTGAGTATGAAAAAATTTCAACCATGAATGAAACATGACCCAACAAAATAATATTTGATTTTGTAACACAAATTCATATAAAGGCCTTATGAACCACAACCATAAGACTCCAAAACTTAACATTTATTGCAGTACGTCACATTATAAAAAACAAAATGACGTGTGCACAACCTCCAAAATTTCATAGGCTTCCAACCGTGGTTCTCTGACAATATCATGGTCATCGTGCCGAGCAACAATAGAAATCCCCGTGGGCACAACTCACGAGCAGAACAGAACATATCTTCACCAGGCGATCCAACAGATCGAGGGTACCTGCAGTGAAGCCTCCTGAGATATCCCAGATCGCCGTTGCAGTGGCATGACCCCTCTAGGAACCCGGTTTGAGGGGCCAGGAGACGCCTCGCTTCTCAACAGAAACAGAACAGAACCCCGGGCCCTTGTGCCGCCCAATACCCTGTGGGTCCTCTGGTACAGACCGAGGAGTGTGCGACAACAGTTAACTCACGCGCGTCACTACCTTCTGGGACAAAACCAAACACTGGGCAAAAACAT
Organism: Nymphaea colorata; assembly: GCF_008831285.2. Lineage (NCBI taxonomy): Eukaryota > Viridiplantae > Streptophyta > Magnoliopsida > Nymphaeales > Nymphaeaceae > Nymphaea > Nymphaea colorata. Next base: position 22,061,633 of record NC_045141.1, read on the forward strand.
AAACTCGTACTCGCATAAACCATTGCACACAGTCCACGTTTCGCCTTCGAATTCCAAATGTGAGGGTTTCTCATCATTAGACATCGTTTATTTCCTCTCACAAAAACCGCCCTTAGGCTCAGTTTCTTAGACAACAAAAATAAGCCATTTTATAACTGGATTTAATGGCAACAGAACAAAGTCGAGTAAACATGCAACAATACATAGTTTCACAAATAATAATATTGTAATAATTATATAGAAACAAGAGATCTCAGAACCCTTTTTTTGAAATTTTAAACAAAATTAAGGGCATTAAAGAACAATACAACATAATCATAATATTTCACTTTTTCACCGAAATTGCAAATAATTTAATAAAAACCTTCTTTTGGACATTTTAAGGACTTAGAGGATACCAATTCGTTATTTCGTATGAAATATCCAGCTCATGCTGAAAATAACTTTCACATGCCTCTTCTTGAATTTTTTTTTAGCAAAAACGTTGCGGCATGAATATCTGAAAAATATGAATGCTTTTACAAAAACTACACTATTAAGGTGGACCATTCTTGTAATTTTCTATATTTGATATAAATTTGGTCGAATCTTAGCCTTCTTCTCATTTCTCGCTGGTCTTTCAATCCTCTCACGGGAGCACCTCCCTCTTCTTCGTATTTCAATCAGAAAAATTATAAAATTTTACCGAGATAATCTTCAGAAAGAGATGAATCCAACGATCTCTTGCTCGACAATTTCTCACAATGGAACTGATAGCGCCGGCCGTCGGAATACTATTCAGTTTTTGGTTTCACAGGAAAGCATTCCAGCAACAGGCAGTCACTCAAAAATCAGTATCTCCTCAACCGCTTATCCAAAAATTATGATATTTTATAAGAGTAATCCTCAGAAGCAGGCGAATCCAACTAGTGCTTATCGTTATTTTTCGACACTGGAGCTAGCAGCGCCGGTCGCCGGAATCCGATTTAGTTTTTAGATTTTCTGTCGCAGAAAACACTCCAGCAATAGACAGTCATTAAAAAATCCATATCTTTTTATAGACTATTCAAAAAATTATGAAATTTTACAGGCATAATCTACAGAAGAAGCAGAAGAATCCAAGGAGCTCTTAATCGTTGTTTTCTGACACCAGATCTGACAATGCTGGTCGCGGGAAATTGCTGTAGTTTTTCGATTTTCTAGATACTTGAGCGCAGCGTCCCTCCATTTTTTGCTGTCAAACACCATCCAGTCAGTTCGATCAAATTCTTAGGTATTTTTAAAATTCTGGCTCTGTAATAGACTTCGAATCTCAAACAAGTCGCGCATGAAACGCAACGCATGCACATACTGAATTTCATGACCCCAAATTTTTGATAGCTTTAAAACTGTTTAATTGACTTTAAATTCTCAAAAATCCAATTAATGTATCAGATTTTTACCTTATTTTCAAACCTATAAATTTGAACCTTCTAAATTTCATTTGTGAACTGAAACTTCTAAAAGCCGGCCAGATGCTATAAATGGTGTACACTCCCTCCGTATCTCAGTTGAATGTCATTGAAGATGCTGCAGGGGCAGCCAAATCTTGCGGTGTGATCCACGAATCAGAGCGCGATGCTTCACCAAGAGCCTTGTGATGCCTGAAAAGAACAAGCCATCTTTTATGAATGTGTCCAGACTCGCCTCTATACATTCGTGAAGGACAATGATATCACAGCACATGGATTTGACACAATAATGTGTTCCCTTTTGCTGCCTCCCTTTTCACCTCAAGCCACTTTACTTAAATCCAGTAGTCCCTGCCTTCTTCATCATCGGTCTGCACATTATTTTGGATCATATAGTCCCAAAGCTGTTCTTTTGCTTTCAAAAGAGTTTGACGTCGGAGACCCAGACCGACCCAGTTGAACCTCTTTGAAAATTCAATTGCAAGATCCAGTTGCCTGTCATTCCTACATCAGACCTGGGTGGGTGAATCAAAATGCCCCTCAGCCAAAAGATTCTAGTTCCATCACTGCATGAACCCTACAGAAGGGGCTTTGGGATCTTTGAGGTTATGTGTTCTACCGAACACATGTTCCGAGCCGCTCGGGTGAGTGGGACCCACCAGCAGGAGGACTCATGGCACGTAGGGGGGCGCAGGCATGTGTTCGGAATGAACAAGCAACTTGGTTTGGCTTGTGCACATGTATCCCTCTGCAACTCATAGCATCAGTCTTGTGCAAAGAGTGATGATCATTGTACATTTTAAATCACGATTGACAAAGCCAGCAACCCTAATTTATCGAACTCCTAAATAATTTCTTCTACTCTTTTTGTTTTATTGAGGAGGCGATGAGCTCTACTGCAAAGCCTTACTAGGACGATACCATGGGGATTGAGACGGTGGTGTTTGTTTGAGGTGGAACACACAATATAGTGTCTTCAACTCCCTCATAGCCACAATGTCCTGTCGTCAAAGAGTCGTTTGGTAGCAGAAATGCTATGTACGTATCCCATATATTTGATCGAAAAATTGAAACAGATTTATGAAATTTAATGCATGATGTCTCACCCCAATAGCTGGTGACCAAACTTGTTTACCGGCCAGCTTTCAGTGAAGGTGGTATACTTGGTCCCCTCTTTAGCCGACTCACCCGAAGGAGAAATTAAAGCTTCTTTCTTTTCACCTGCTTCTTCTAGCAAAGTCAAAGAGGCGATCTCAACTTTCTCCTTCACATTGGTGGGTCCTGTGTTCCACAGTCATTTTGTCGACGGTTGGATCATCTTCATATCATAGAAAAATATGTGGCTATGTCCCTTTATGGGCGGCATGCATCATTTTGAGATCAAAGCAAAGAGCTTAAGGAGGAAATATACACTCAACCGACGTATAGCTCTAAAGGGGATGGAGAGAGTTTGGCTCGCCTGGACCAGAGAGTTCTGGTTAGTTGAAGGACGTCACGGTACCATGAAATCCGTCTGCGTGATTAGAAACGCCCTTCAATCTATACAAGTTAATCGTGTAATTTCATAAGATTTCCTGGTATGATTACTGGTCGAACAGGCGAATGGGATCTCCATTTCTCGGACGAAATACAAACTGAATCCGCTTAAGAAGTTTGTTGTACTTAACTTCATATTGTGCTCGATGGCCAAGAAGAAGTGCAGAAAAGTCATTGACGAATGCTGCCGTCGTCAAAGTAGATGAATGGTTCAGGAGTTCGTTTGGAGGACTAGTATATCCAACTTACAATCGAGTTAGATATATTTCCTGACAGTCTGTCAGTTGTTCAACTCAAGTCGTAAAGGCCGTGGCCACTGCTCCCTGCGCTCAAAGCCTGGTGCTGATGCTCATAGAGCCCGAACTATAACTTCCATCTGACAGCGAAGCTCCCACTCTACTATTAAAGTCATAAAATCGATGCAATCAAATATGTGAATGACAAAAGGATTACCTGTGGCTTTGATTTTGAATTCAGTTCAAGAGTTTGAGGTTCAAAGGAGAAAAATTCAGCTGCTCTATCTTCATAGGAAACCGGATGTAATGCAGCAGGCTGCCCATCTTAATTTATACAGCAATATTGGGAGATCCACATCAAGAAACTAACATGCTGGCACATGTCAAACGATTTTCATAACCAGTATTTCCGGTTCTCATGTTACCAAATGCATATTGAAGTTCATCACCATTCTATACATTTAAAAACAGTGGCAGAGACAAGATTGTGTAAAGCGATTGCCCTATTAACAAGGAGATGAAGGTTTTGCCAAAGAACCTATGCAATTTGCAAATCTAATAAAATTCAGATCACTGTTGCGCATATTTTTGATATTTCATTAAAGAAGAAGGAATACAAGTAGCCGGCTTTGGATTTGAACAGGCAGTTCTGCCCAGCTTTAGCTTGCGCAAGGAGAGACACAAAGAAATTAAATGGTGATTATTCATGCTGAGGTTATTAATTTCCCCACTCTAAATTGTCCTTTCACAATAGTTTGCATTACCTCTGTGTCTCCAACAGAGTTAGACTCGATAACAATGTGAAACCATACTGAACATGACATGCATTAACAACAAACGCCCGTGTTTATGAGTTATTACAGCCTATGAAACAGTACAGGCTAAGATTGTCAAAGGGACACACTAAACCCTCCATCAGGGAGTTACCCTGAATGAGTTACAAGCTGAATCAGAGACACTGAACCCTCCATCTACAACAAGGTTGTGTCCGCTGATGTACTTGGACTCATCACCAGCCAAATAGAGTGCAGCTTCTGCCACGTCATCTACCTTAAGAGATAGCCCTTTTAAGTTTGCAAACTGATCAGCCCAACTGTGAATCTCAGCTTCATCACGTCCCATCAAGCGGCTTGAGCCGGGTGTGAACATGACATATGGTGAAATGCAGTTCACTCGGATCCCATTCATGCCCAGTTCTGTGGCCAAACTCTTGGTCAGTCCCACTACTGCATGCTTTGAGGTGCAATAGCCATGGCCACCAAGTCCAGCCATCAGTGAGGCACAGCTTGCCATCAGGATTATGCTGCCCTGCTTTGCTGGGATCATTATCCTTGCAGCATGCTTGGCAGCTAGAAACATACCAACTACATTCACATTCATGATTCCATCAAATTTGGATGCGTCATAGTCCACCAAACTAGGCATGGGATAGTTAGTTTCTGCAATGCCCACATTGCTGAACATAATATCAAGCCTCCCATGCACCTTGACTGCTGTATCAACGGCTCTGCGAATATCATCTTCCTTGGTCACATCACAGTGCACATACTCGGCGACGTGATCTTCTTTTGTACTCAATTCACTGCAAACATGCCGGCCAAGATCGTCCTGGATGTCAGCAATGAATACCTTGGCACCATGGCGATGGAAGAGCTTGGCTACAGCTAGGCCAATCCCACCGGCTGCACCAGTCACTATGGCTACTCTGCCTTTCAGCCTGAAGGTAGGAAAAAATCCAAATGCACTAGATTACTTGAAAAGAATGTACTTTTGAGGAGGAAAGCTTTTACATGAATCGTTCTGCTGGTACGTTTTCAAGTGGATCTAACATCTCCACCATCGATTTCATCTCTCCGATGACATCGTTGCGAGCATGAAATGAAATTGCGTCATATTGAATGTTGGCACCAACAAGCAAAAAAAGAAACATCTAGAAGAGCATCTAAACTGTGAATTGGTTTCAATAACTTGAAATGGAATAGTTAGAGCTGATCAAAGTGGCGCTTTGAATTGGTTCAGCTCGCACCATGTTCATCACAACTCGATTGAACAAGTTAATGAGGTGAACATAAGCCTACTTGTCTGCTGCCCACAGAAATATATACTTTCGTTTATCAAATTAATGCCTTATTTGCCTTCTTTCCATTACCTTTATTTCAAGTTGTAGTCTCATCAACTCAAACCCCACTTGGATTTAAGATTAATTTGTCTTTATATGATCTCCTGTTCACTAAAAATACTCATATCACAACATCGAGCTCGATGATAACTTGAGTTCAAGCTCGCCACATTATATAACATCGAACAGTTCATGAGACAAGCTCAACAAGCTATATACATTGACTATCAAATGATTCAGGCTTGCTTCAAAATGAACGTCAAGATCAGGGTTTGACTTGATCTAAGAAAATAAAAAGGCAGTGTTGACCTAACCCCCCAAGCTTCAACCGATTCAGGCTTCCCTGCTTCTACTCCCTACCATATTTCTTATACATATGATCCGTGCATTCTACTGTGCGCCAAGGCAAAATGAAATCGCCATTCATTATGGCGTAACAGATGGAATCAGCAAAAGTTTACTCATTAAACAACATATTCTGTGGGTCACGATTTTTGAAGTAAAATCACGATACTGGAAGCCACCAAACTTTGATGCACTGTTGGAGTCGATATTTTCTGCCTCTAGTTTTCCTTTCAAGTCATCCGGGTGACGTGATTCAAACTTATCTCCGTCGACAGATGATGTACAAAACATTCATCCAAATTTGTACACACACAGAAACACGGACAGACCCAAAAATAGTTGTATGTGTTTCGAATCACATCGTATTCTTACACACTGTTCTTTTTTCTTTCTTTTCAGCATCCTCTGCTCAACTTGATCAAACCCTTTCACCAGCCTTTCGCAACATTCCCATGATGAATAATGTTCAAACTAAATGTAATTCCTCAGTTGGCACGATGAGATTCTAAAGAACTTACCTTTGAACAAAAGGTGGAAGAACCGTGTTGCTCATCTCTGCCGACATATCAAGGGGCCTCGAGTCCCTTCCTCCTTGTCCTCCTCCTCCCCCTCTTCCTTCTCCTCCTCCTCTTTTATACGTTACACCAGTGCACCAGCATTCAATTTTCTTTCGTTAATACCGATCTTTTTCTCGAGCACGGCATTAACGATTAATAGGTCAGAGGTGGGCAATTCGGTTCTACTATTTAGAAAAATTGTCGGGACGCACCTGACTTGTAATTACTTTCTACAGTTTGCGTTTTTTGGATTGTTCTAGCATCTTAGCTTTTTTATTTTTAAAGTGCCATTACAGAAGAAAGGTGGTAAGTGAAGAGAGAGAGTTCTGGCGTACCAGCTCGGGATGAGGGTCGGTAGTCAGCCGGTCTTCGTTTGAATTGTAGATATACGTCAAACATCGTGTGCTCTAAAAAGGAAAGGAGAGACGGGGGCGCCACGGAAACATGGTGGAGTGAGCAAGAGTTTCCGCAGAATCTAGTACACCAAAATCAAATGCCATATAAAGACCACGCGTTAGTAGAAAAATCAGCGCTTATGGGACGTGGATCTCCCCCGCTCACCCGAAAGGTGGAGAGATTTGCACCATTCCAAAAGCCCACCAACCAACTTGGAGGGAGAGGGAAATGTGAACTTGAGAAGGCATTTATTTAAAAAATATGTCTATACATCAATTCTCACTATTATCATCATTATCTTCATCATGCATAGCACAAGGAGAAGTCAATGCAACAAAGTGGCATTATTTTAATGCCACCGACACCTCCGTTTTGTAGTAAAGTGTATTAGGTATTGGCTTCTGGTGCAATTTGTGACACGGTAGTCATTCTAGCCTTTTGATTTTTCATGTGCCATTGCAGAAACAAGGTGGAGAGAGAGAACTTTAGAGGTGCAACCGGTTGAGACAAGTGTTGGCAGACTAATGCCTCTTCTCAAAACCCGAAGGTTTTTCACTTGACCAACGATTGGTGGCTTGAAGATCACGGTGTGCTCCGGCTTATTGCAACTCCAACAGCCCACGGTTTCTCTACAACAACTTACGACAATCATAGGTGCAAGTGCATCAAACAGTTAGTCTTCATTTTGAATGCTCAATATCAACATCTTGTGCCCCAAAAGATTGTAAGGAGAGGGGAGGTCACCAAAGACACACATGGTGGAGAGAGACTTTTTGACAAACTTGGTGCAAGATGAAGGTTGGTAAACTGCTAGTCTTCATTTTATGTGTTGGAGGTGTCAACAGCACATAAAGGAAAGAATCACTAACCTAATGAGTGGGCAGTGGGCACCCTTTCGCTCTAAAAACAAGCAATGCATCATATGGGAATAAGGGGTTCTCTGTAGAACCATAGAATTGTGTCTCTACAAGACACGTTCTTACCCTCCCACTCACCCCGGATTTACAACATTGAAAAAGCCAACCAACCCGGGTTGGGTGGAGAGACAGGGAGGTGTGAAATTGCGGAAGCATTTATTTAAAGATATAAAATTTATTTCTTCATTTTTTCTTTATTGATGTTTTATTAAGAGTAGGATGGTTCTTTTAAATATGTTTTAGCACTCACTGTTCATCAGACATGTACCCATGTATTATTTGTTTATATAAGCTGAGCAGTTATGCAAATTACTCTACTCATTATATTCAGTCTTTAAATATCGTCTAAATTGACTATAACGCCATCGAATGCAGTCTACTGCATTGGCTTCTATGTTTCCTGATAGAGTAACTGGCATTAAATATGGCCACTAAGTTGTATTGGTTTGTTCACATTGTTCTTCTTCTTGTTAATAGTCAATCATCAAATGAGAATCATCATTATGGTCATCGTGATTATATGGTAAAATTTGAAACTCCAATAGTTAGAGTGAGACAATATCGTTATAATACCAGTTTCACATCATTTTTGGGTGAGTGAGGGAAACCCACTATCCGACAGAACCCAAGTTGTCATCTAACCTCAAAGTGCTGCCGTCACTGCACTTCAATTTGCATATTAATGACTTTTTTTTTTATAAAAATATGAAGGTGATGTTTCTAACACTTTAAAATAGAAACTAACTGCCTATCAACTACTGTTGCCTACAACCTGCAAAAGTAAATTTATACGCTTAAAACATAATTGAAGAAATTTTTATTTTTTGGGTGTACTTTTTTGCTTATAATTTTGAAAAAACAAACACCCTTTGCAATTTTTTTAATGAAAATTACCTTTTGACGAAACCTGCCAATTCGTAAATTCTCCTTTGATTAACTTAAGAAATAAAAGTTTTAAACTGCCATCCATCATTAGATTACATTTTTATTGTTTTAGTTATTTTTCATTTGTCCAAATTAACGAGCATTTACTTCAAAAATTGTTGACAAGCTTTATGAAAACAAAAGTGCAACCCTATGGGAAAAACTATAAAAGTTAACTTGCTAGAACTTATAAACAAAAAGTAGGAAAAAAATTATTTAATTTATAGACTTTTCAAAAGAAAGCCTTGATAAGATTTCATATCAACTAGCGCAAAGAGTTCCAAAACAATTCCAGAATAACGCCAAGGAGAACTAAAGTCAATCCAATACAGTGGCTCCATTTAATGCCACCACCATCAGCATGTTCTAGTGGAAAGCGCATTAAATGTTGGGTTCTGGTGCAATTTTTTATGTCACGTTGGTGACCATATATAATTAATGTTCAATATTTTACGCACATATACATGAATACTTCAGAAATCATCTATTTTACACACACACACACACATATATATATACCGTCCAGTCAGTTCGATCAGTTCGATCAAATTCTTAGGGATTTTTAAAATTCTGGCTCTGTATTAGACTTCGAAGGCTCAAATGTAGAAGTCTGAAAATAAGTCGCGCATGAACCACAACGCATGCACATACTGAATTTCATGACCCCAAATTGTTGATAGCTTAAAAACTGTTTAATTGGCTTTAAACTCTCAAAAAGTCCAATTAATGTATCGGATTTTTACCTTATTTTCAAAACTATAAATTTGAGCCTTCTAAATTTCATTTGTGAACTGAGACTTCTAAAAGCCGGCCAGATGCTATAAATGGTGCGGACCCCGTACTTCATGACTCAAATAATATCCTGTGCTATGAATGTGTCCAGACTCGCCTCTATCCATTCGTGAAGGACAATGATATCACAGCACATGGATTTGACACAATAATGTGTTCCCTTTTGCTGCCCCCCTTCTCTCCTCAAGCCACTTTACTTCAATCCAGTAGTTCCTTCCTTCTTCATCACCGGACACTACGGATCATATTGTCCCAAAGCTGTTCTTTTGCTTTGAAAAGAGTTAGACGTCCGACGGGCCGAGACCAAGACCCAGTGGTGGAGCTACATTGTGGCTGGTGTGAGCCTTTTCGAAAATTGGTGCAAGATCCAGTTGCATGTGGTTCCTACATTAGACCTGGGTCACTGAATCAACATGCCCCTTAGCTAAAAAATTCTTGTTCCGTCACTGCATAAACCCTGCAGAAGCCGCTTTCGGATCTTTGAGGTTATGTGTTCTACCGAACACATGTTTCGAGCCGCTCGGGTGAGTGGGACCCACCAGCAGGAGGACTCATGGCACGTAGGGAGGCGCGGGCATGTGTTCGGAATGAACAAGCAACTTGGTTTGGCTTGTGCACATGTATCCCTCTGCAACTTCAAGTTGTACATACACTTATAGCATCAGCCTTGTGCAAAGAGTGATGATCGTTTTACATTTTAAATCACGATTGACAAAGCCGGCAACCCTAATTTATCAAACTCTTAAATAATTTCTTCTATTCCTTTTGTTTTATTGAGGAGGCGATGAACTCTACTGCAAAGCCTTACTTGGACAAAACCAAGGGAATTGAGACGGTGGTGTTTGTTTGAGGTGGAACACACAATATAGTGTCTTCAACTTATAGAAAAACAGAGTAGGAGCAGAGCAAACACAAAATATAACGTGGTTCAGCTTAAGAAAGCCTACGTCCACGGTGAGAAAACACGCCAAGAGAGTTCCTTTTCTTATTGATTAGTACAGATGGCGTGAAGGGTATATATAGCGTTAAGGATCTAAGCTATAAGGCAGTTTGCTACTGCCTTTGTTACAAAAGATTTCTTCCTTGTCCTGCCAAGATTTGGTTTCCTTGTTTTCAGAATCTTCCCTTATCGCTGTGATAGTTGCAACAACATCGTTGCCATCTTTATTGCTAACCAAAAGATTAGGACGTTGGCTGTTATGTAACTGATCTTCTCTATCTGTGATGATCTCCTTTCCATAATTGCTAACACTCCCCTTCAAACTAGGCCGTGGAACAAGGCCGAGTTTGTTTCGTAAGTTGTTGAAGACTTGCTTGGCTAGACTTTTGGTAAAGACGTCCGCAATCTGATTTTTGGAACAGATAAATTTTGTTGCAAGCTGTTTTTGAGCAACACGTTCTCGAACATAGTGAAAATCAATTTGAATGTGCTTGCTTCTTCCATGAGCTACAGGGTTTGCTGCCATAAAGAGGGAACTTTTATTATCACAATATAGCAAGGGAACCTTATCTATTCGAATCCCTATGTCTTTCATTAGGAACTGAACCCATGTAAGCTCTGCTGCTGTCGACGCCATGACTCGGTACTCAGCCTCAGCACTGGATCGAGAAACAGTATTTTGTTTCTTGGCACTCCAAGTAATGCAATTAGCACCAAGGTATATACAGAAACCGGTGGTTGAGCGTCTGGTATGGGAGCAACCTGCCCAATCTGAATCTGAAAAGGCATATATATCCAAGGTACTTTGCTTCAAAATTTGAAGCCCAAAATGTAGAGTTCCTTTCACATAACGCAAAATACGTTTAACCATTTGAAAGTGAGAGTGTAACGGGGCATGCATAAATTGGCTGATGTAATTGACGGCAAACGAGATGTCCGGACGAGTAAGACAAAGATACTGAAGTGAACCAACAACTTGCCTGTAGAAGGTAACATCATCAAAAGTCTTATCTTCTGCTTGTAGTTTATGTATTTTTGTACTCATAGGAGTATTACAAGGCTTAGAGTCTTCCATCTTAGCCTTTTCCAAAATATCCTTTGCATACTTTGTTTGACAAAGTATGAGGCCCTGATTTGTCCAAGCAACTTCAACGCCTAAAAAATAAGTTAGGCGACCAAGATCCTTAACAGGAAACTCACTGCAGAAAGTATCAACGAATTTTTGCAAGGCTAAAGAGCAGCTTCCCGTTAGAATCATATCATCAACATATATTAAAAGTATGAGAGTAACAGGTCCTTGATGCAAGGTGAACATGGAGGGATCGGCAAAACTGATAGAAAACCCATAATCAAGGAGAAAAGTACTTAACCTGGCATACCATGCTCGTGACGCCTGCTTCAAACCATATAAGGCTCGCTGTAATTTGCAGACATGATCAGGTTTGGATTCATCTATGTATCCAGGGGGTTGCCGCATGTACACGTCTTCACGAATCATCCCATGCAAGAAAGCATTTTTAATATCCAGCTGTCTAAGAGCCCATCCTTTAACAAGAGCAACAGTGATAACCATTCGAACCGTGGTTTGTCGCACAACCGGAGAAAAAGTCTCATGAAAATCTATACCCTCTTTTTGAGAGAATCCCCGAGCAACAAGTCTGGCCTTCAGTTTGTCTAGGGTCCCGTCGGATTTTAACTTGGTTTTAAACACCCATTTGGATCCAACCAAGTTCATCGTGTGGTCATAAGGAACTAAAACCCAAGTTCTATTTTCAATGAGAGCCTTCATCTCATCGTCCATAGCTTTCTTCCATCCAGCGTGATGCAAAGCTTGATTGACATTAGTGGGTTGTTTGGGAATGTTCTCATATAAGATATGAAGATTAGCATACCTTGGATTAGGTTTATATGTCCCCACCATAGATCTGGTGGTCATGGTTCTCACAGGACTAGCGATAGAATCCATAGAAGTCTGAGTTGGAACATTTGCTTCAGGGCATGCAAGGTGGTCTGTCTCCAGTGGCACATTATTGACGTCCTCATGTTGATCCATATGAGTAGACCTATCTGAACTTATATGATTGACTGCTGGCTGTTCTTGGGCAGTGTCAAGAGGCGTTCCAGCACAAGACTGTATGAGAATGTCTTGAGAGTGGCCAGCATTTTGTTCATAAATAGTAGGCTGATCATCAACTACGGTGGATGGGGAATGTGCCACTGATTTTTGACTGTGTGAATCATGCAACTCAGTCCATTCATCAAAAGAAATTAAATCCGGAGTTAGTCCATGTCCATCATATAATTTTGCAGGATTCTTATATGGAAAATACTGTTCATCAAAGCAAACATGACGAGAAACAAAAATCTTCCCTGTCCCTGGATACATGCAGCGGTATCCTTTATGATGTATACTATAGCCAAGAAAGATACACGGAAGGGATCTGGGCTCAAGTTTATCCTTTGCATAATCCCTTAAGTATGGAAAGCAACGACAACCAAAAATGCGCAGGAAATCATATTTAGGTTGCCGACCAAAAAATTTCAGGTATGGCGAATCCATATTCAAGGAGGATGAAGGCAGACGATTTATGAGAAAAACTGCACTGCTGAATGCTTCGAACCAAAAACGTTTAGGAACTCCAGAATGAAAAAGCATAGTCAAGCCTAACTCAGTAATATTTCGATGTTTTCTTTCGGCCATGCCGTTTTGCTGTTTCGTATGAGCACAGGAAAATTGTTGTTTGATGCCAAGACTGCCCAAAAGTTGAGTAAATTTTGAACTAGTGTATTCTCCTCCCATGTCTGATTGAAAAATTTTTATTCTTGTATTGAACTGAGTTTCGACAAATGTACGAAAGTGATCAAAACAATAAAAAAATTCAGACTTGCATTTTAATGGATACAACCATGTAAATCGTGACCACTCGTCAATGAAAATAACATAATAGCGATACCCAAGATGCGACGCAATAGGTGCCGGTCCCCATAAGTCAGAATGAATTTTTCCAAAAACTTCCATAGCACTATTATCTCTTTCAAGAAAAGGAAGTTTACATGCTTTTCCTAACTGACAACTGTGACAGATGGTAGATTGAGGAACTGAAGAACTGACGTCAATTAAATTATTTTGATGAAGGTACTTGATGACGCCAAAATGCGGATGACCAAGCCTGGAGTGCCAAAAATCAGCAGAAACACGCCTAAATCTGGATGAAAAGAAAGCTTCATGGAAATGACTAGAATCTTTAACGGTGCCATTAGAATCTCCAATGACGTAAACTCCATCTTTCTTACTGCCTTGCGCCACTGTCTTGCCCGTTCTCCTGTCCTTTAAGCAGCAAGATGAAGAGGAAAACTCAAAGGTATAAGGTAAATCTGTAGTTATTTGACTTACGGACAACAAATTTTTCTTCAATTGAGGAACGTATAACACTTTAGAGAGAGGAATATAAGAACCATGAACGACCAAATTTCCTTGACCAGTATGAGTTATGGGCAGAGATTTACCATTTCCAATAATCACACGATCAGAACCATGATAAATAGATTTGTTAGAAATCTTACCCGCATCGCCAGTCATGTGGCTGGAGGCTCCCGAGTCAGCTAACCATTCAGCGTTGTTTCCATCATCAAGAGATAGAGCAGTCATGGCTTGTTGAGCATCTTCTGCTTGATAACCATGATTGAAACGTTCAAAGCACTTAATAGCGGAATGATATTTTTTTCCGCATATTTGACAAACAACAGCACTTTTGTTTTTCTTATCATCAGATTTGGGAAAGTGGGAATCGTTGATTTGAAACTGATTGTAATTGCGTCCTCTATTATGATTGTAGTTGCGACCGCGACCGCGCCCGCGACCATGACCATGGTTAGGTTGACGTTGATTCACCATAGCCATAAGAGGAGGCGTGGGACTTTTGAGGCGAGTGTCAAAACTTTGAAGGAGTGGAACAACTTCTTCATAGGATGGAGCAGGAGGTCGAATCATGGCAGCGACAAAGGCTTCATATCCATCACCAAGTCCTTGGAGCAGCCAATAAACTCGCGCCCCATCATCAACAGGTTTCCCAATGGCAGCAAGATCATCACAGATTGCTTTGGATTTGTTGATGTATTCATCAACAGAATCATCACCCTTTTTGAGAGACGTAAGCAAATGAGTTAGGTGAAACTCTCTCTCTCTCGACTTGCGAGAGTAGGCATCCATAAGAGAGCTCCAAATGTCCCTTGATGTCTCTTGACCAACAACTCGACCAAGAGCACTTTCAGTCAAGGTACTGATTATCCATCCCTTGACGAGGCGATCTGATTTCTTCCAAGCTGTGAACTGGGGATTAACAGTCCTTTTCTGGCCTAAAGGATCAGCTGCATCAATGACGAATTCAGCAGGAGCAACAACGTCTCCAGTGAGAAAGCCTTGAAGATCTTGGCTTTCAATAAGAGCGAGAATCTGTGTCTTCCATAAAAGAAAGTTCTCTGGTCGCAGCTTAAGAGAAACAAAGTTGGAGACGTTGATAGAATAAGGATAAGGATAAGAAATCTGTACCAGCGTGGAGGAAGATGAAATAGATGCCATCGTTGGCTCTGATACCATATAAAAAAACAGAGTAGGAGCAGAGCAAACACAAAATATAACGTGGTTCAGCTTAAGAAAGCCTACGTCCACGGTGAGAAAACACGCCAAGAGAGTTCCTTTTCTTATTGATTAGTACAGATGGCGTGAAGGGTATATATAGCGTTAAGGATCTAAGCTATAAGGCAGTTTGCTACTGCCTTTGTTACAAAAGATTTCTTCCTTGTCCTGCCAAGATTTGGTTTCCTTGTTTTCAGAATCTTCCCTTATCGCTGTGATAGTTGCAACAACATCGTTGCCATCTTTATTGCTAACCAAAAGATTAGGACGTTGGCTGTTATGTAACTGATCTTCTCTATCTGTGATGATCTCCTTTCCATAATTGCTAACACAACTCCCTCATAGCCACAATGTCATGTCCTTTTAAGAGAGAAAATAAGAAGGCTCAAAAGGTCGTTTGGTAGCAAAAATACTATGTGCGTATCCGTATATAAGATCGAAAAATTAGATTTATGAAATTTAATGCATGACCCATTTATTGTCTCACCCCAATAGCTGGTGACCAAACTTGTTTACCGGCCAGCTTTCAGTGAAGTGGTATACTTGGTCCCCTCTTTAGCTGACTCACCCGAAGGAGAAATTAAAGCTTCTTTCTTTTCACCTGCTTCTTCTAGCAAAGTCAAAGAGGCGATATCAACTTTCTCCTTCACATTGGTGGGTCCTATGTTCCACGGTCATTTTGTCGACGGTTGGATCATCTTCATATCATAGAAAAATATGTGGCTATGTCCCTTTATGTGGTCAGATCCATCCTGTCATGACATATAAGCTCTCTATCTATCTTTTCTTTCATAGCCTTTTAGGAGCAAATATACACTCAACCGACGTATAGCTCTAAAGGGGATAGAGAGAGTTTGGCTCGCCTGGACCAGAGAGTTCTGGTTAGTTGAAGGACGTCAAGGTACCACGAAATCCGTCTGCGTTATTAAAAACGCCCTTCAATGTATACAAGTTAATCACGTAATTTCATAGGATTTCCCGGTATGATTACTGGCCGAACTGGCGAATGGAATATCCTTTTCTCGGAAGAAATATGAACTGAATCCGCTTAAGAAATTTGTTCTACTTAACTTCAGATTGTGCTCGATCCCATGAAGAAGTGCAGAAAAGTCATTGACAATTGCTGCCATCGCCAAAGTAGATGAATGGTTCAGGAGTTCGTTTGGAGGTCTAGTATATCTAACTTACAATCGAAATCGAATTAGATATTTTTCCTAACAGTCTATCTTCGTTGTTCAACTCAAGTCCTAAAGGCCGTGGCCACTGCTCCCTGCGCGCGAAGCCTGGTGCTGATGCTCATAGAGCCCGAACTATAACTTCCATCTGACAGCAAAGCTCCCACTCTACTATTGAAGTCATAAAATATGTGAATGACTAAAGGATTGCCTGTGGGTTTGATTTTGAATTCAGTTCAACAGTTTAAGGTTCAAAGGAGCACAATTCAACTGCTTTATCTTCATAGGAAACCAGATGTAATGCAGCAGGCAGCAATCTTAATTTATACAGCAATATTGGGAGATCCACATCAAGAAACCAACATGCTGGCACATGTCAAACGATTTTCCAGTATTTCCGGTTCTCATGTTACCAAAAGCATATTGAATTTCATCACCATTCTATACATTTAAAAACAGTGGCAGAGACAAGATTGTGTTAAGTGATTGCGCTATTAACATGGAGATGAAGGTTTTGCCAAAGAACCTATGCAATTTGCAAATCTAATACACATTTTTGATATTTCATTAAAGAGGAAGGAATATAAGTAGCCGGCTTTGGATTTGATCAGTCAGTTGTGCCCAGCTTTAGCTTGCGCAAGGAGAGACATAAAGAAATTAAATGGTGATTATTCATATTGAGGTTATTAATTTCCCCACTCTAAATTGTCCTTTCACAATAGTTTGCATTACCTCTGTGTCTCCAACAGACTTAGACTCGATAAAAATATGAAACCATACTGAACATGACGTGCATTAACAACAAACGCTCGTGTTTATTACAGCCTATGAAACGCTACAGACTAAGATTGTTAAAGGGACACACTAAACCCTCCATCAGGGAGATCCCCTGAATGAGTTACAAACTGAATCAGAGACACTGAACCCTCCATCTACAACAAGGTTGTGTCCGCTGATGTACTTGGACTCATCACCGGCCAAATAGAGTGCAGCTTCTGCTATGTCATCTACCTTAAGAGATAGCCCTTTTAAGTTTGTAAACTGATCAGTCCAACTGTAAAACTCAGCTTCATTAAGTCCCGACGAGCGGCTTGCGCTGGGTGTGAACATGGCATATGGTGAAATGCAGTTCACTCTGATCCCATTCTTGCCCAGTTCTGTGGCCAAACTCTTGGTCAGTCCCACTACTGCATGCTTGGAGGTGCAATAGCCATGGCCACCAAGTCCAGCCATCAGTGAGGCACAGCTTGCCATCAGGATTATGCTGCCCTGCTTTGATGGGATCATCACCCTTGCAGCATGCTTGGCAGCTAGGAACATACCAACTACATTCACATTCATGATCCCCTCAAATTCGGATGTGTCATAGTCCACCAAACTAACCCCGAGAGATGAAGTGTCTAGAATGCCCACATTGCTGAACATAATATCAAGCTTCCCATGAAACTTGACTGCTGTATCAACGGCTCTGCGAATATCATCTTCCTTGGTCACATCACAGTGCACATACTCGGCGACATGATCTTTTGTACTCAATTCACTGCAAACCTGCTGGCCTAGATCGTCCTGGATGTCAGCAATGAAAACCTTGGCACCATGGCGATGGAAGAGCTTGGCTGCAGCTAGGCCAATCCCACCGGCCGCACCAGTTACCATGGCTACTCTGCCTTTCAGCCTGAAGGTAGGAAAAAAAATCCAAATGCACAAGATTACTTGAAAAGAATATACTTTTGGGGAGGAAGGCTTCAACATGAATCGTTCTACTGTTACGTTTCCATGTAGATCTAAAATCTCCACCATCGATTTCATCTCTCGGATGACATCGTTGCGAGCATGAATGGTATTCTATCAGATTGAATGTTGGTACCAACAAGAAAAAAAAGAAACGTCTACAAAAGCATCTAAACTGTGAATTGGTTTCAAAGGCCTTGAAATGGAGTAGTTAGAGCTGAACAAAGGGGCGCTTTGAATTGGTTCACTGGCACCATGTTCATCTCAACTCGACTGAACAAGTTACTGAGGTGAACATGAGCCTGCTTGTCCGCTGCCCACAAAAAATATATACTTTGGTTTATCAAATTAATGCCTTATTTGCCTTCTTTCCATTACCTTTATTTCAAGTTGTAGTCTCATCAACTCAAATCCCACTTGGATTTAAGATTAATTTGCCTTTATATGATCTCCTGTTCACCAAAAGCAC
This sequence comes from Nymphaea colorata, assembly GCF_008831285.2. Lineage (NCBI taxonomy): Eukaryota > Viridiplantae > Streptophyta > Magnoliopsida > Nymphaeales > Nymphaeaceae > Nymphaea > Nymphaea colorata. The sequence continues at coordinate 22,079,836 of NC_045141.1, forward strand.
CCACATCACAACATCGAGCTCGATGATAACCTGAGTTCAAGCTCGCCACATTATACAAATCGAACGGTTCATGAGACAAGCTCAACAAGCTATACATTGACTATCAAATGACCAAGACTTGCTTCAAAATGAACGTCAAGATCGGGGTTTGAGTTGATCTAAGAAAATAAAAAGGCGGCGTTGACCTAATCCTCAAGCTTCAACCGATTCATGAGTCCCTGCTTCTACTCCCTACCATATTGCTTATACATATGATCGGTGCATTCTACTGTGCGTCAAGGCAAAATGAAATCGCCAGTTAATATGGCGTAACAGATGGAATCAACAAAGTTTACTAATTAAACAACATATTCTGTGGGTCAAGATTTTGGATGTAAAATCATGATACTGGAAGCCATCTAACTTTGATGCACTGCAGGAGTCGATATTTTCTGCCTCTAGTTTTCCTTTCAAGTCATCCGAGTGACCTGATTCAACACTTTTCTCCGTTGACAGATGATGTACAAAACATCCATCCAAATTTGTATACACACACAAACATAGACAGATCTAAGTATAACACACACACACACACACATATATTTATAAACAATTTTTTGTACGTGTTTCGAATGGCATCGCATCGTATTCTTATATACTGTTCCTTTTTCTCTGTTCCTCTTGCTTTCTTTTCAGCATCCTCTGCTCAACTTGATCAAACCCTTTCACCAGCCTTTCGCAACATTCCCATGATGAATAATGTTCAAACTAAATGTAATTCCTCAGTTGGCACGATGAGATTCTAAAGAACTTACCTTTGAACAAAAGGTGGAAGAACCGTGTTGCTCATCTCTGCCGACATATCAAGGGGCCTCAATTTCCTTCCTCCTCTTCTGATAAACTTGTGAAAGTGAGGAACAGAAAGAAAGAGAAGAAGAAAATATCACACTTTGTATTCATGGCAGGCCAACATATTTATAGTTGACGTTACACAGTTTTGGGTAAGCCTCTCAATGAGATAACAGAGATCTTGTAGGGATTGGATCAAGCTCTTGATAAAGATGAACCAAAACTGTTGTGATACCAAGATTTTTGTTATGGAAAGTTTATCAGTTGAGATCTTTCCAACACTCCCCTTCAAGTTGGCGTTCCTGGATTGAAGAGTGCCAACTTGCTTCTTAATGTTTGGAACACTTCTCGTCCTAGTGACTTAGTGAACACATCTGCAACTTGCTGAGATGAAGGCACAAACTGAGTTTGAATCTCTCCACTTAGAATTTTATCTCTGACAATATGGCAGTCAATTTCAATATGCTTGGTCTGCTCATGAAACACAGGATTGGCTGCTATGTGCATTGCGGCTTGATTATCACAAAATAAAGTGATCGGCTGTGTGTGAAATATCCCAAAATCTTGCAAAAGCGCTTTAAGCCATATGAGTTCACATGTTGTAAGTGCCATGGATCGGTATTCAGCTTCAGCGGAAGACCTAGAAACTGTTGTTTGTTTTTTTGTTTTCCACGTAATGAGACTGTTGCCGATCATAGTGCAATATCCACTTGTAGATCTTCGAGTCATGGGACATGATGCCCAATCTGAATCACAATATGCCTTAAGTTGAATGGGACCTTCTGAAGACAATAATACCCCATAGCCTGCAGTTCCCTTTAGGTACTTTAAAAGACGATTCATTGCTTCTCTATGCGGGACGCGAGGTTTGCTCATAAATTGACTTAATATATGTACTGTATGTACGATATCAGGTCTAGTTATAGTCAAATATATGAGCTTACCAATGATTTTTCTGTATTGACTGGCTTCTTTGAGGACCTCTCCTTCTTCATTATCAAGCTTCAAGTGCTGTTCCATAGGAGAGTCATGTGGTTTTGCTCCCATATAGCCTGTTTCATGTAAAATATTGAGGAGATATTTCTTTTGAGATAAAAATATCCCTTTTTCAGATCTTGCGACTTCAATGCCGAGCATGTATCTAAGCTTGCCCAAGTCTTTTAACTTGAATTTTTCATTCATCACAAATTTGAGATTCTTGATTCCCACTAAGTCGTCACCTGCAATAATTATATCATCTACATAGATTACTAGAAAGATGCTTCCTCTAGTCGTGGTTTTGGAAAATAAGGAGTAATCTGCCTTTGATTGGGAAAACCCCAAATTTGTCAGAAATGTTGTCAATTTAGAGAACCAATTTCGAGACGATTGTTTAAGTCCATAAATGGATTTGTTCAATCGACATACCATATCTTTCTCCCCTTGTCGAGTGAACCCAGGTGGCAAGTGCATATATACTTCTTCTACTAAGTCGCCATGAAGAAATGCATTATTAACATCAACCTGAAATAGATGCCACTTTTTAATGGCTGCAAGGGCGAGCAAACAGCGGATGGTAGAAATTTTGGCAACGGGGGCAAAGGTTTCATTATAATCAACACCTTCAGTCTGAGTGTATCCTTTGGCAACAAGACGAGCCTTATATCTCTCAACTGATCCATCAGATTGGTATTTGATCTTAAACACCCATTTGCAACCGATGGGGGTTTTGTCGGGAGGTAGCTTGGTGACCGTCCAAGTTTGGTTGTCTTGCAATGCATCAATTTCAGCACGCATGGCTTCTCGCCACTTTGGGTCCTGCATAGCTTGGCTAAAGGATGAAGGCTCATGTTGCTCAAGTAGGGTAGTCATGAAACATTGATAATGAGAGCTGAAATTTGAGACATCAATATATGATGCAATTGGATAACGTGTACCTTTTGGTGTTGTCGAACCATCACTTGTTAACAACTTGTTGGAAACGGGTAGGGCAGAAAAACACTTGTAGTCCTTAAGGTGATTGGGCATATGGCTTGGGCGGGAAGACCTACGGAGTTGGATGGAATCATTGGTGGTGTCGGGGTTACTAGTATCTTGGGTTTGGTTGCCTAGTTCATCACTAGGTTGAATATTGTGGTGGTCATGATTTGTTTGTAAATCAGGAATGGGATCTTGGTGTTGGGTTGGATGTGGAAAGAGCTCATGTTCGCCTAAGATTTGATCACTGAATGGTAAGGGAAGCACTACTATTTCATCTCCATTAGTAATATTCTCACTTTTGTAGGGAAAATAGTTTTCACAAAAACGAACATCCCTACTTGTGAACAAAACATTGTTTTCAAGATCATAAACTTGATATGCCGCTTGTCCATATGGATATCCAAGGAAGATACATCTTCTTGCACGCATATCAAATTTATGCTTTTTGTAAATATTATGGGCATAGCATAGACATCCAAACACACGTAAGTGTTTGTAATTGGGGGCTTTTTGGAACAAGATTTCATAAGGTGTTTTATTGTGAAGTGCATCGGTGGGCAACCTATTTATCAAATAAGTTGCTGTAGTAATGCATTCTCCCCAAAATTTGATGGGCAAATTTGCTTGAAAAAGAAGGGATCGCGCCATGTTTAAAAGATCTCTATGCTTGCGTTCAACTACTCCATTTTGTTGTGGTGTCGCAACACAACTATGTTGACGATCAATTCCTTTTTCATGAAGAAAATTTTGCATATCTTGAGAAAAAAATTCTGTCCCATTGTCACTCCTAATAAGTTTAATTTTTCTTTGAAATTGATTTTCTATAAGTGTGACAAAATTTCTAATCATGCAAAAAACTTCAGATTTGTGTCTCATAAGATAAACCCATGTAGATCGAGAATAATCGTCTACTATAGTTAAGAAATAATGTGCGCCACTTAATGAAGGTGTCTGGTAGCCTCCCCAAACATCACAGTGAATCAATTCAAAAGGTGCATGAGTAGAGATTGAACTAGTTGGAAATGGAAGTCTAGTACTTTTAGCAACAAAGCAAGTATCACAATTATCAAATGGCATATAAGAATCAATGAGTTTCAATCGAGATAACATAAGAAGTTTGGGATTAGAAGCATGCCCAAGTCTGAGATGCCAATGTATAAGTTTGGTTATGGTTGTACTAACAGCAACTCTTTCTTCATTGAGGACGTACAAACCATTTTTCAGTTTACCCGTTCCAATCGTAGTCGTCGAGTGACGGTCCTGCAACAAGCAAAAGTTTTCATTAAACTTTGCATCACATTTGAGTCACTACAAAGCTTAGGTATGGAGATGAGATTGAAATGAAATGTTGGGACATATAAAACATTTTTTAGAGTAATGGTGGGGGAAATAATCACATCTCCTACATGTGAGACAGATTGGTGGATGATCTATGATTATGGGTTGATCAAGATTAGATAAGACATTGGTGATGTGGTGTGTTGCACCGGTGTCAAGAATCCATGATTGACTGGTTGTGGTACAAGAAATGAATGGTGGGAGCTTACCTGAAAGATTTACTTTGGGGTCATTGGTACCTCGGCTTGAGTTTTCCATGAACTCAAGAAATTTTTGAAATAGCTGAGTTTGGGATTGTTCGGTAGCAGGAGACCTCGTGGCGTTCACCTTTGGCCTTGTTGATGCAATGGAAGAACCCGACTTGTTAGGAAAACCAACGAGGAAATAACACATTGCCTTGATGTGGCCGAGTTTCCCGCAATGCTCACATTTTAGTCGAAGTCTTCCCTTCTCCTTGATTTGATTATATTTGTCTCCATCATGGGACTGAGCAGCAAGAATAGAAGTCCTTTGATCATTTTGAATAATATTAACGTCTCTTTGTTTTTCTTCTTGGATGAGAAGAGAGTACGCCTTGGCAACGGTTGGAAGAGGATCCATTAATAAGAGTTGACTCCTAACAGCTGCATAACTATCATTGAGTCCCATTAGAAATTGCATAAGGTGGTCCTGTTGGCGGAGATCTGCAATAGTTTTCACGGACCCACAAGAACAATTAAGAACATCCATATATAATAATGCTAATTCGTCCCACAAGCCCTTCATCTTGGTGTAGTAAGCTGCAATGGAAGATTGGTGTTGCCTGCAATTTATGATTTGTTGTTGTATTTGGTATATGCGAGGTCCATTTGTTTGGGTGAATCTGGCCTCAAGGTCCCTCCAAACTTCTGCTGCCGATGTTGCATGGATCACACTAACAGTCAAGTCTTTATGGATCGAGTTCAAGATCCATGACTGGACAAGATTGTTGCATCGCTCCCACGTGAATTTGAGAGGTGCAGGGCTCTCAGGCTTGGAGAGTGACCCATCCACAAAGCCAAGCTTGTTTTTGGCACTAAGGGCCATCATCATAGCCTTGCGCCACATAGTATAGTTTTCTCCAGTCAAAGGATGAGATACAAGAGCAGTACCTGGTCCATCTGAATGATGGATATAATATGGACTTGAGCTATCAAACTCGTTAGCATAAGAAGCGTGTAATTCTTTTTCTGTTCCGTGTCTTCCTTCTGCCATTTTCTCCCTTGATTTAAATGGTCTGATTAGGAAAAATATGGCATTCAATGAATATCGTCCTCAACCAAGATGGATATGGCAATGAAGGCACCGGCTAGCCCCTTGGCCATTGATCAGGGCGAGTACAATACAAAGAAGCAAATAAAAGAACCACAGGGTTTGGAGTTGCAATGAAGAGCAAGCACTAAGAAGAAGAGGGGAAATTGTTACCATCCGTTGTCTCCAATTTCAGGTGTACTCTTACTGGCCATGCTGACTATCTGAACACCATCGCTGTTCCCAACGGGTCTCTCTGTGCCAGCACCAGCAAGCAGAAGATAACGGCATTAATCAGAGGAGAGCGGACTCAACCCTGATGACATCCGGCCTACTATAATAAGGATCGATTGGGGCACCCGATTGAAGAGGTGCTCTGATACCATGATAAACTTGTGAAAGTGAGGAACAGAAAGAAAGAGAAGAAGAAAATATCACACTTTGTATTCATGGCAGGCCAACATATTTATAGTTGACGTTACACAGTTTTGGGTAAGCCTCTCAATGAGATAACAGAGATCTTGTAGGGATTGGATCAAGCTCTTGATAAAGATGAACCAAAACTGTTGTGATACCAAGATTTTTGTTATGGAAAGTTTATCAGTTGAGATCTTTCCAACATCTTCCTCCTCCTCTTCTCTTCCTCCTCCTCCTCTTTTATATGTTAGACCAATGCACCAGCATTCAATTTTCTTTTGTTAATACTGATCATTTTCTCTTTAGATACAATAATAGGCTGTTCAAATGCTTCAGTTAAAATCCAATCTTGAACTGTAGATGGATGGCACAGCATTAACGGTTAATAGGTCAGGTGGGCAATTTCGGTTCTACAATTTAGAGAAATTGACGGTACGCTCCTCACTAGTAAATAACTTTCTACAGTTTGTGTTTTAACTTTTTTATTTTCAAAGTATGGTAGAAGGTGAAGAGAGAGAGAGAGGGAGAGAGAGAGAGATAGAGGGAGGGAGTTGGTGGCACACAGTTGTTGTTAGATACACGTGTTGTTTGATGCACAAAAAAGAATTTAACGTCGTAATTTTTTTTGAAAAAAAAATAAGATGAAATTTATCACTCTTTTGATTTGAAGTCATGTTTGATGCACAAGCAGAATTTAATCTGGTAAATTGAATTCTGTTTGATGCACAAGAAAGAATTTAACCTGGTAAATTTAACCACATGATAAAAAAATTAGAAAACTTTTTTCAGACCTGTGAGGTCAAACTTTTGAGCGGGTGAACTTTCATCTGCTTGTTTTAAGCATTACCGGGTGAAAGTTAATCTTGTTTAATGCGTCTGACACGATGGGCGGGTAAAATTTCACCCGCCCGTATTGTTTTTTCTTGATTTTTCCATTTCAACCTGACAATCAAACTAGAGAGGCAAAGAGTTTAAGGGGTTGGCTGATAGACAGAGGGTCTTCATTTGGAGTGTTATGGAGTTGAGTGCAAGGAGAAATTGCCAAGGCATTTATTGAAAGCATATGTCTATACATCAATTCTCACTATTATCATCATTATGGTCATCCATGATTATCTCATTTAATGCAAAACTTATCTATTTAGAGTGGGGTAATATCGTTTCGGTGCCGGTTCCATTCAGAACAAAGTTTAGATACGACACTGTGTGCAGCTCAGAGACATGCGAAAACCACTTTTTAGTGTACTGAACCTGGCTATGCTTTCCACCCTTTCATTCTCTCACGAAATTCTAGAAAGCAAGTAATGAAATAGAACTCGACGCTTTTCATAATTGTATTGCATTGTTATATATTACTCGATATGCATGCAACGCAAAGTTAATCTGTGTTTTGAGTATCATTTTTACTGTAGTTTAGTTTGCATAAATAATATTTGAAATGGAGACTAGGTGCCAATGAACCCCATCTCAAAATGGTGTCTTTTATTTATTATGAAAAAGTGCATTTATCTAATATTATACTGGTTTTATTATTTTGTGAAAAATAAGCTGACCATACGGGCCCATTTAATTTGCATATTTGCGACAGAATTGACACAACACCGCTTTTAATAAAATGCTAAGCCGCTTCTTTTTTTTTTTTTATGAAAACCACGTTTTCACGAAACCGGCCAATTAATAAATGCTCACTCGATCAACTTGAGAAATAACATGTTCTTACCGGTTGGATTACATTTTTACTGTTTTAACTATTTCTCATTTGTCCAAATTAACGAACATTTACTTTGACAATCTTTATGAAAAGACAGTGCAACTTTATGAGAAAATTTATAAAAGTTAACGTTTCTGAACTAATAAGCAAAAAATAGATTTATAAAGGCTTTTAAAAAAAATCATTGATAGGATGTCATATCAATTAAAGGAGTCTCAAAGGGTATAGTGTAGGTTAAGAACTGTATAAAGGTAGGTCTTTCATTCGATTCTCATGGATGTTATGTTTTTCTATCTTAAGGTGGTAGGGCGTGACATCCAAGTTGAAGGATGCTCCGTTGCTATCACTTACTCCGACGCAGCTCAAAACACCATAGGGAGGAAGAATGTAGGGTCTTCGGGCCTCGTTTTCTAGTGGTCAAATTAATATGCTCAGCCAAAACTAGGGTAAAAAGTTCTAACAACACAGTGGCTCTATTTTAATGGCACCTCCGTTTTGTAGTAAAGTGCATTAGATATTGGCAACTGGTGCGATTTATGACACGGTGACGACTAAACAAAATTAACGTACAATACTTAATGTATACATTAAATAATAATTCAGATTTCGTACAGGAAACTTAATCGGCCTTCTCCAATGCACATTGAAGTCCATCTCCAAGTTAATTTGTGAGATGATCCAAGAACCAAGTTTGAAGGTAGGCTTGTTAAATCCACCAAGTTCAGGATCTTCATTGAAGTTATTTTGACGAAAAATGTTTTCCCTTTGTTTTTTTACTGCCAAAGTTTTGTTGTTGTAAATGCCATTAGTTTGTTATGATTAAAAATGCACTTATACATAAAAAGAAAAAGTTTCACATATATTTTCCATCAAATCACCATTATTGTATAGAAAAAAATTTTAATAATCTATTTTAAAGGTTTTTGCTCTATAAAATCGTAGACATGATTTCAAAAGTTATTTGATTTGAAGTTCCGATTATGAAAGAAGGGAACTCATCAAGCTCTTACAGAATCAAGGTTTGACGGATGAATGATGAATGACACACAATTACAATTTCTTCTTTTCTAGTAAAGGTTAGCACTTTTTAGGATTTGTCTGATTTGAATCAGTGACACTCGCAACTTCAAATTGCTTAAAGTCACGTCAATTCAAACAAAGCCCACCTGTTAAGAGTGCTTTGCTCGTCATGAATGAAGCTAAATCAATTATTGAGTTTATAGAACTTTCAAGCTTATCATTAATTTGATAGTTCATTTGACTAACGAGGCTTCATATTATGTTCAGCAATGTAGGAATCCCAGATTCGGCTCTCTTCTTGGTGGTAAAAAGAAATACTCATTCTACTCATTTAGAAGTATTAAATCTGGGAGGAAATACTTATCACATCCAAGGCTACTTATACTGCTAACCTTTAATGCAATACCAAAATACGCCCAACAGTGATCTGGATTTGATGAGCTTTGGATATGAAGTGCTTTGGCAAAGCCTTCATCACCATTTTCACGGGCAATTATTTATCACAGTCTTGTCTCTGCTACTGCATCTACAATATATAGAATGGCAATAAATTTTTATATGCTTCTTTCTACCATGAGAACCAGAATTATTGGTTATGAAAACAGTTGAAACGTCCCCAAAATGTCAGTCAGCTGCTTTGGTCTGAATTTGATGTAAATCTCCCAACATTGCTATATCAATATTGCTTCACATGATGCTGCAATGTATCTGGCTTCTGATGAAGATAGAGCAGTTGAGTTTGTCTAAAACAGATGTTTAATTTTGTGGAACACTGTGTTCCAATGTCATTGCAGTGTTCTTGGGTCATCTCATAGATTAACTCTGGGCTGGTATCATTGTCCTGCTGCTTCAATAGCTCTTTTCCACAATTCAATTGAAGTTGGCCCTTTCAATTCCTCACAGGGAGGGAGGGTGGGGTGCAGCCACAATCATTTGTCCTAAGAGTTCACGGGACTTCAGTCCTGAACAGGTGGGGTGGAACCACGATCATTGTCTAAGAACTTCACGGGACTTCAGCCCTTTATTAACCAATAAAGTTAAAAATGGAATTAGAAAAATATCCTTGTAAAATGAAAAAAAAAGGCCCTTTAGGTAAACTTTAGGAACAGAGCTTTCTGTGTTAGTGACATTTGGCGCTCTAATCTCAACTCTCATTAATCCTTATCCGTCTTCCGTTTCCTCTATTGTCACATTATGTTATTTTGCTCTTGCATTTGGCAATATATCCTCTTTTTCAAAGGGGTTGGTGCAACGGTCTAGGTGGAGACTTGTAGTCGGCCAGTTTTCGTTTCGATCTCCCATAGCGTGAATCCTCTTTACTGCAAAAAGGAAGACATTGATATACAAATAGCACACAGTAGGGGTGCCTACTTCGAGACACCAAAGCAGCCCTGAACCCTGAGATGAGGGGAAAAAAGGAGAGTGGGCTTTGGCCTTCACTCAGGCGGTGGGATTAGCCTCTCGCTTATGCGAAAAAAAAATTATATGTATAATCCTCCAAAATTATTCATTTGGACTACAAATGGTGGATGTATGATACTTTTCTTCACAATTATACTACGGCAACCCAGAGCTGATGCTACCTAACTTGCTCACCTTATTATACATGGATAACATCTAAAAACAAATTACATTTCCTAAAACAAGAACTTGGTGTACTAAAAAGATTTGAGTTGTCAGAAAAATTTTAATGCATAAGTGTGATTTTAGCCATTCTTCAGTTTGTTTATGAGCACGCCAGGATTGACCATAAAAACAATCCCAAGAAGAAGTGTGCTCTATGAGTCTTGTGTTGGTGACGCAAGACTTGGCCCACCGTTTGTTGGAACATAGTGTTCCACAAAATCCTTTTAGGATGTGTTTGTTTCACCGTGGATTTCAGATCTCTGGTGATATGGGATCTCATGGATTTTAAATCAAACCACCTCCCATTTGACTTTAAATCTATGGTTTTTTACACCTCTCATGAATAAATTTGAGGATCTCCCAAATTAAATATGCAGCCTTGAATCTAATCCAAAGCTATCAAACGCATAACCTTGAATCTAATCCAAAGCTATCAAACGCAACTTTAGTGACTATCAAGTAAGCTATTGGGGCTCGGTTTCCAGCGTTTTCTTGTGCCAACACTCTTTTTCCACTTTTGTTTCTAACAAATCATACCTTACTACTGGGCAAGTTACTTTTCTAGCTATGAACCCACCAATTTCAAACACAACTTGATGCGTCAGTTCTTCTTTTTAATTTAGTAAAGACCCCCAACAACAGGCTCTTTAGATCTCTATTTTGTCATGGCCATCATAAAGAGCACCGGCACCACATTTTTGCTCCATATGCTAACATTTTTTAAGACAACTATTGCTTCATAGACTATAGTATTTGAGTGATGTCATTCCATTTATATTTGAATTGAATATTCCCAACAAAACTTTTCAATACACCGGATGAATCAGGATCCCATTTCCGCCAAGCCCTTTTTATATTTCAGAAAGCTATAGTCAAATTGCAAGTTCGCGTGTAAATTGAAGCTCTTATCAATTCTTTAACCTAAGTCTCGCTATCAAATGTCCTTTCCTTAAGCAACTTGCTTATTGCTACCACATAAGAAAACACGCGAGCCATTATATAATTCGTAAAAGTATTGCCATGGACCCAGCTGTGCCACTGGTTCTGTCCCGAACCTCCTTTTTTCTTTTTTCTTTTTTTTTTTTGCTTACGAAAGCCGGTGCAGAATCACATGTGGGCACAATTACAATTCATTTGTTTACTTATCATATGATCTTAAAATTTTGTATATTTATATATAAAATACCCCTCAAATATAAGGTGGAGTGTCCCTAACAGCCACTTTGCAGAGTTAAATTACTTGTAGAAAAGCAAGGCTGTGTTGCTTACACAGCGTCCCCACTAAGCTTTGGATCTTGATTCGACTCCATGTCACCAGTTACTGTTCATTTTTAACCTCTTCCTTAACCTGGCTCCGATTAGTTAACAATTTGTTGCTGTTTCATGAATTTATCCTAATCTTTAGAGTAGATTTATATAATAGTAACATATTAATTACATTGTCAAATGAGCTCATAGTCCCCAACGCTGGAATGGGAGGAGGAACTACGGCTGGGTACCCAATACTCAACCCAAAAAAACTGGCCCAGGTAAGTCCGATGGGGCTCAATTTGGCCATAATGATATATAATTTATTATTAAAATATATTTTATATTAATTTTTTTTATTTTAACCGGCCTAGCTGAGGTGAGGCATTCTGTAAGAGAGTATTGTCAATTCCTTCCCATCATATGGCCCCCCTGCTCATACACGCTTAAAAAAAAAAAATCATTAAAAAAATCAATTATTTTATATTAATTATTTTTATTTCAAAAGACAAAAGTAGAACGATATGTGTCCATATGGGTTGATACATAAGGGATATACGTAGGCTTATATGCCATATTACTGAGATAACTGATATACATGCATCTATTGGCCGATAAAATACAGAATCAATAATTTTTATTATGATTGTCTAATGAATTAGTTTCATAAAAGGAAGGAATAGGAGGAAGTAGATGTGACAAAATCTCTTTCAACACCCATGAACACTAGCAATAGCAAGGTAGAATTGGATTTTTCACGTCTTCTCCTAAGAGTAAAGATGAAGAAGAAAGAAAGAAGAAGCAAAAATGTTGCAGGTCCTTCCCCACCATTTATCTTTACAGTGTTGGAATCTGATTTGGTGAAAGGACAAAGTTGCATCGCAACTTTGGAAGCTTTTGTCCATACATTTTTTTATGCACAAGTGTGAACATAGTCGCGGGACATCCGAGGCCCACTCAGTCGCAGCCCGCAGGGTTTGGTGGAGCTGGTCCCATCAGCCGCCGTTGACACTGATAGAGGGAAAAAACTCTAGAGGCCAAAGTCTCTTTTTTTTGGAGTTTAGGACTACTTTGGGACCTAGATAAGGAGCGGGATAACCCGTCGATGAGTCTATCATTATGGTTTAGAAAAATAGTGCTCATAAGAACAATCAGTCATTCACTACTCCGCCAGTCTGACCAACTACACCATTGATTGATGCCCATATGGATGGTTTCGAAGAAACCGCACCAAGGCATAAAAGAAAACCAATTTATGAAAGAGATGATCAAATGGTGTGGAGTTCACATAGCAACTGGAAGATTAAAGCTGGTGAAATTTATGGAAAGGTAAGAAAAAGGAACCCAAGAGCAAGTTGGTGCAGGGTGGTTTGGAACAATAAAGCCCCTGCTAGAGCATCGTGGTTCGTCTGTACTTAGCTTGTGAGAATAAATTTCTCAATCAAGATAGACTTAAGAAAATGGGCGTGTGTATGACTAACTGCTGCTTGCTTGTTATGTAAGAAAAAGGAGGGGAGTAGTTTGCATGTGTTTGTGAAGTGTAGGATTGGTTTGCAGAGGGGCCGGATCGGTTAAGAGGGTACACTGGATTCGGTTTTCTTCCTCCACGCCGGACCCTGGTTTAATAGGATAGATCGACTCAGGTCCAATACCAGCGGCCATGAATAACAAGGGTTTTGGTCTGAGATTGCTGCTAGGAAAGACAAATCAGATCAAGTGTAATTGACCAAAATCTTTGGGCAGACCCATTTTATACGTGGGTGGACTCTGGCGACTTATTATACACCACAAAGCAATTTAAGATCCAAGGTGATTTGAGATCATTGGGTATCTTAAATCCAGGATTATAAGTTATATATACCCCCTCCATTCGACATTGTATCTGAAGTTTTGGCCGTTGTTGAGGATCTCAAATCTTGTGACCATATATTTGAGGATTTCAAATGAATCTCGTGTTTGTTTGCTGTGGGGACTCACGGAAGAGGGATTTGGGATCTGCATCGTATGGAACACACCTTCGATCCAGATCATGTGCGTAGGAACGAGACTCGGGTACATAAATGCCAAATCTGGAGATCCTGGACGGAATCCGTACCGTTCGAGGTCCGAACAATCGGCGTACCCGGATCTTCCAACCTCGTGACGTGTCGCTTTTTGTTCGTATTCGGGAGAAAGTAAATATATAAATAAGTAAATGATGAAGGGGTCTACCGGGACGGGCAGCCTGCCCGCCACCCCCGCTTTCCTCGGGCAGCCTGCCCGCGAAACTCCCCTCCGCCAGAAGCGCTGCCGCTTTCCTTCCACCATTTATTCTCAGCCTTCCCCTTCCCAATATCTCCTACAGCACCCACGAAGAAACAGAAAGGAAAAAGAAAAGCAAGAAGAGGGAAAGGAGAAGAAAGTCCCACTCCCGACGCTCTTTTCCGCGTCTCTGCCCCTTCCGATCGATCACTAGAGAAGAGGAAGGGGATGGGCGTGCCGATCGCACAGCCGGCTGAGCGCCGGCTCGTCTTCACGTACGGCACGCTGAAACGGGGGTTCTCCAACCACCGGCTGGTTCAGGAGCTCATCCGCCGCGGGGACGCCGAGTTCGTCGGTCCCTACCGCACCGCGGAGAGGTACCCCTTGGTGTGCGGGCCCTACCAGGTTCCTTTCCTGCTGGACTTCCGCGGCAAGGGCGACTGCGTCCGCGGCGAGCTCTACGCCGTCTCGGCCGCTGGAATCCGGCATATGGACGAACTCGAGGGCACGTCCAAGGGCCATTACGTCCGCCGCTCCGTGGTGATCATGCCGGAGGAAGGGGAAGAGGAAGGAGGCGAGGTCAAGGCGGAGGCGTATTTCGCGCACAGCAGCTATGCGGAGAGGCTGTGGCAAAGGCGTGGGATGAAGGGGCTGAGCGTGTACTCGCCGGAGGAGACCGTCGGGTATGTTCGGAGGGCCGATAGGCCGCAGCACCTCACCTTTCTCCAGCAGATCGACCTGTTCATCTCGGTGGGCGGCCAAGCCTGATCGGGTTCTGTTGATCGTCCCTAGGCCCTGTTTGCGTTGCTAGTTTTTTCTTTCCTAGCTGATTCCATGATGACGATCTTATACTCTCTCGGTCCTGTTTGATTGGGCCATTACTCTAGTTCACAATAATATGAAATTCTCGCGATTTCGTTCACCCGCATGGCCTTTCTCTCTCTCTCTCTCTGTTTTTTTGGTTCTAGTTCTGAACAATATTCGATTCCATTTCAATGGAATCTGGATCTCACTCAGGTTTATGTGACAATTATGGGCGTCATGAGGAACTGTTGAGAACATGGATTCTACCTGTAAGTGGTTGGTTTTGTTCTGGATTTAATGTAAACACAATAAAAATGCCAAGTTCAGAGTCCGATGTCGCATAAGCAGTTTTATTGGATTTGAACCAACTGCAAAGATGACCCATATGGACGAAGGCACGGGAATTAGCTAATTCTCAGTCCAAGGACATCTGGAGTGTTCCGATGAAAATTTTGTTACAAAAACTGAAAAGGAACAGTTTGAATCCACGACCTATCCGGCCGTAGATTCATACCGAATCAATTGGTGAAATTTTTGTTTCCCATATATTTAAGAAGTGGGTGGAACCTATTCACAAACATTCTTTTAAAAGGCAAAGATGAAGGTATGTGATCTATCAAGCAATACTGTCAATACTGTTAAAATAATGTGACAGTATTAGGTGGTTCGTAAGCTTGTGAGCGTCAAATATATTGATGCATCTATTGACGTTTAACATGTAAGTGACTCCGATACATGGTCCCTTAACAACTCGGTTTGCATGAATCTAGCGATTCGATGCAGATCAGCCTACATGGACGTATTTTGATGTGATTTAAATTAGATCCTTATATCTATCACCTTCAACGCATTATAATTTATCTGACCACATGGAAAATCAGTGGCTCATTACCCATGAATGTGAAGCAGCTCTAGCATGATCCAAGGAAGGAAGGTTATCTTGCACATTTATTTAGATACCAATTTACCATCATCAGTGTTATATTCAACCGTCGAAGACATTTACACAAGTTCTTTAACCAACTTACTCATTTGACTGGGCGGGACAGGAAGAAAGGAAGGGAAAAGCAGACCATTGGACGGCTTCACGAGGTTGACATTAGAAGAGAACCAAGAACCTCAAAATCCAACTGCCCTGAATCTCAGCATGATCAAAGAGGCCAAAGAACTGGAAGATGTCAGGCCTTAAGTTTTAAATAAGCCCATGCTCACTTGAAAATTTTACAAGTGCTAAACGAAAGAAGCTCTGAATGAGAAACTACAGAGCAGGGTTCCTCTCCACTGAAAGTTCCTGGATCAAGTTTGGTCTCATTTAAGCTGGGTCTCATCCCGTTGCTGCTCTATCGGCCTGGAGATGGTGTCCAATCACATGGTCACAGGCAGTGAATTGCACTGAACAAGAAAATGTTTTAAAGATATAGATTAGTAGGATCGAGTTACAAGAAGAAAAGAACAGAATTAGAGAGAAAAATGCTCCTGCAACACGGGAAACTTATAATGACAAAGACCAATCATAATTCTCAGGCTCCATGTCTAATAGATCTCAACGGTGCTACCAGACCATGCAAGTATGGACTGCACTAGACTCAAGGTTCATCTAAAATATCTTCCGGTCTGCTCCAACCAGATTCAGATAATTCCAGATGCCATTTGAAGGCAATTCATGTCCATTCAGATTGGTATAGCTGTTGACACAGATCTTGCTCAGAGTAACTGATTCTGACACGATCTTAAAGCAACATGGAGTTACAGAATGAAACAAAACAGAAAAACTAGAGGAATAACCAAACGCTACTTCATCTTTCTTAGCATAGCTACTATTCAAAGAACATATCACGGAAATCCATCAGACATTTCCAAAACCATGTCCAGGTCACGAAAGTTTGAATCCTAAAAACAGCCCAACAACAGGCAGGAACTTACAGTTTCCAATCCTTCAACACACAAACTATAATTTTCATTGTCATGATGGAAAACTTAGGGAAAACCATTTTTCTGGGACTATCGAATTCATTCACAATGAAGTTATGATTGATAAGACTGTTCCAGCAGTCCCCTTTCTGCAAACTTGTCCAATGTTCACAAGTCTGTCAATTTAATAAAATAACCGACTTCTAACGATTATCTACCCTGCTCTTTGAGTGAAAATTTGTATCACAGGCTGCAAATATGACATCACACAAAGAACTCTATGATCTGTTTTCCATGTACGTTCTAGACAGTAAACCCATTTACATATCCAAATCAGATTCTATACAACATATAAGATTCTAGCAATTCCAGATCAAATTTATGAATATTGAGTTGTAATGCGTCTGACTTGATGCCTTCAATTTTCTTCTTTTCACATAACAAACTCCCATTCGGAGTGTTTCATCTGTTCTGGCCGAAAATAAAAATGACAAGCTTTAAATTGACGTAGTCAATTGGATTAAACCATTCATGACAAGGGGTCCAAATCTGAAAAGTATAGTAAACAAGTGCCTCAATGCCCTTTTCAATTCTGTTGGTTTAGGAGTGAAAAAAGAAAATTTTGTGAAAGGGTGCAGATTTTCATGTCAGCTAAAGGATATGGTTGGATTCGTTTTCATTTTTCTTCCAGCAGGATTTGGAACAATAAGCATAGTAGTATGATGGTTGGAACAGGAAACGGAACCCTTTTCTGATTCCGTGTACAAAAGTCCAATGTGCTTGTTACAAAACATTGTGGGGCATCAACAAGGTATAAAAAAAAGGGAGACAAAAGATGAGAGATGGAAATGGTATTCTACAACATAAAAATATTATCTGAGCCAGAAAAAAAGGAAGTATCAAGAGAAACAAAAAACATGGATTGAGCAGGAGGTCTAATGTCAAGGTACATTTGAGGCAGACACAATATAAGCCAGGACAACTAAATGGGCATATGACTTTGCAGTACAGGATAGCGTTAATGAAAAAGTTTGGCTCATCTACAAGAATCAAACAGCCAATAAGCCAGGAATACAATAGAAAGTTCATTGACTAAATTAAATATCATTTCTTACCATGGTAGAGTTCACTGTGATATTGCTTAAAAACTCTGTCACATTTTGCTTACAAAATGTGAATAAGAATGAGGAACTTTATTAGTGGATGGGTTACAAAACAAGAAAAATGAAGCAGTAATTCATCTTTGCATCAACCCATCATTCAATTTGCTTCATGACAGTGACCGACAGCACTCAGTCCAACTTCAAGATTAAAATCCACAAAAGCTTGCTTTGCATGTCCTCAAAGGACAAACAACTGCAATTTTGGTTGTAAACTGGGAAACAGAACAATTTGCAACACTTAGCAAGAATTCTATTAACCTATTAAATGCATTTATAAGACATCAGAACCAGCTTAACACTTGAAACATCTTAGAAGTTAGTAACTAACTTAACACCATAAAAGTTAGATGGAACATCTTCTTTACTTTGATAAGTTTGATTACACCAGCTTCTTTTGCAAGATGTTTGGCATACCCTGTCCTAACTTGACCAAACTTCACAGTCTTTGCATGACATAGAAATGGATGAGGAATTGTTTCAACAGTCACATTACATTACAAAAATTACAATTTCGGGATTGTATTCTTTTAGACTCTTTTCATCAAATCAAAATGCTGAACCTGCACTTTGCATAACAAGTAGAGCAGTCGGAAATGCAATTTCAAACTTCCAAAGTCACTAGAGGAAAGCAACAGATTTCAACAACAAAAAATTAACATAAAAATTATGTAGTTAAGCAAGGACCAGAAGAAAGTCCACACCTGACTCATTAATCAGCAAAGTCTGCTTTCTCACTTAGCTGTTGGCCCCTGAAAAAGTTAGATATGTTCCATGTGAAACATAATATTCAAGAACAAGAAACCTCTCAGTGAAGGTAAGTGTTAAATGAACTTGAACTTATACACTGGAAAATACATCAGAAATCTTTTGGAAAATACCATAGTGAAGCATCACCAATACCAAGGCCATTGCAAGTTAGTATCATTCCCTTGAATCGACTAAGATACTCCTGCAACAGGCACAATTTGGAATTACCCAGGTGCAAATGATACAGGAACTTCGGAACAGTCAAAAGATAATCGCCCATTTCAGATATAAAGATCACGTAAAAGCACATACACTTAATGTGTATCTCTCAATATCATAGTTCCCTGCGATGTCATAATCTAAGCGTTTGGAAGGATCACTTAGAACTGCAAAAATACGTTATAAAAAAATCAGCTAATGTTAGGTAAGCAAAGTAGGAGATGTTTCATGAGCATTTATGAGCACTTCAAAAAAAATAATTGCATCTAAAAATCCCAGTAAGCATTTGATTCCAATGTAAATTAGCATGCTAAAACCAAACGTAACTAAAGCTGAAAGTTGTACCTCTATAAGCTTCATTTATCTCTTGAAATTTTGCTGTGACACCTTTATCACCTTTGTGCTTGTCAGGATGCCACTTCTGAGAAACCAGAAGTTAAAAGTTCAGAGCATAATTGAAAGCATGACACCATGTCTGACAATGATGTGATATAGACTCCATGG
The DNA here is from genome assembly GCF_008831285.2 of Nymphaea colorata. Taxonomy (NCBI): domain Eukaryota; kingdom Viridiplantae; phylum Streptophyta; class Magnoliopsida; order Nymphaeales; family Nymphaeaceae; genus Nymphaea; species Nymphaea colorata. The sequence goes on from NC_045141.1 coordinate 22,098,841, forward strand.
CCTACCAAAGCAAGCCTTAGATAACTTAGTCTGATTTTCTCATCAGTTGCATCATAATCAATTTCCAGAACCTTGTAATAGTCCTGAATAAACATAAAAAAACAGTTATATAACTGCTACCTTTTCTGATGCCTTACTAACAAAGGGACAAATGTGGCTATATTTCAAAAATATAGCACAATAACATATGCAAAATAGGGAAGAAAAGAAAAAAGATGCCAAAATGTCATGAACTTTTGAAATATCACCAAAATCCATTGCCCATGAAGGTAGTGAAATATCTTCCCTTTTTGAATTTTACATGTATTTTAAACCTTTGTTTTTTTTTCAATCTTTTGTTTAATCTAACATTTTAAAAATTATTTGCAATTTGACCAATGTTTTTGTAACAAAAGAAGTAGAGTTTTCATATTTTTTATATTTTTTCATATATTTTTAAAATTTTCAAATGCCTGAGATTTTTCTCAGAAAAATAACTCTGCCAAAGAATACTTGAGGAAAACTTTGCAGTTAAACTGTTAAACATATTCTCCACTATGCTTAATAATAATGAAAGGACTTCGTGGCTTCTGGTTTCAGTAGAAAAGGAAGATTCCCTTAACTGCTCAAATTGGGCCAAGATTTTTAACGAGCCCAAATCAATCGGAAACCCAATACCAGAACCTTGAATGGAAATAAAATTTCCATCAGCATGGACCCAGAACTTATTTGTCTAACTGAATTTTGATCAACCTATTTGGAATCAGATCCTGCACGACAAGTACACGTTCATATTAGGACCAAATCCTAGGTGATCTCCTCCTATATTAAAGTTTCTTGTGATTCATAAGCACAATAGATTCTTGTTAAACTATTGGTTGGGCATGTAGATAAAGGCAAAGATGATATTAGGACCGACAATCCACGCTAAAAATGACCATTCAAGTGCGGGTCGGTGCCGTTTACTGTGAAAGATGGCACCCGCATCAACTATCACCTTCAGTTTTCTCTAAGTTCGAAATGGAACAAGAGCTTGGCATTTTCTCACCATTTCTGATCATGTTACTGCCAGCATTTATTACTTCCTAAACGAATTCATCATAAAACTGTTTATATTCAATCACTTAAGATACGTTGTCCATTCAGGATTATATTCCTCCACAAAGGATTACATCCCTTTTAACACAGGCGACTGTTTAAACTCCCGGAACAAGTTCGAGAAAAGTATTTATGCGTCCATTAACCATCTCAAAATCAACCAATTCCAAATGCTGAAAGCCGGAGCTAGAATAGACATGATCAACCAATCCGCAACGTTCGTATTATCCACGAATCGATAGACATACGGAACAGAGCAGGTCAGCAGTTGGTTGAAAATTTTCCGATCTATTATAATGCAGCCATTAGAGATGCTTTCAAAATGCATAACAATGCCCAATTTGGACAAAAAAGGAAAACCCAATAACCAATTTCCGATAACCCAATTCTGCTTGCTCATAACACGTAATGCCAATTCAATAGAAAACCTCCAGAGGAAAGCAAATAAATGATAACTACCCAGTTCTCAGGATTATCAGAGGAGGAATGGCAAAAGGACAGATAAAATAAAAGGATCACCTTCTGGCGTTCATCTGCCGCTCCCATCTCTTTCACCACATTGAAGGAACAGCTCCGCTATCACAAACCTCATGGGTGCATCCTTCATTGATGGGACGCGCTTAGCAGAAAATCAACAACCCCAGAGAGAGGAGAACGATCACAGAGATACTTCAATTTTTGCTGGCGAGGTGGGTGGTCTCTGAGAGCAAGTATCCTTTATCCACTGGTTGGCACCGCAAGAGAAAGAGGAGGAATAGGAAGAAGAGACTCTCCAAAATGAAAAGCTGGACTCTGCGGGGAATCGAAGGAAGCGACCAACTCTTCGCATCATCCACAAGCCGCAGTCTCCCTATCTCTCTCTGCGCGTTTGGGCCTTCGTGCACTTCATCTTGAGAAAAGTTGAATATCAAGTCGGTCCCAATTCTCTTCCACGTTTCGGCAATCTCGTCAATGAGCCTTCCGCCCACTCTCTCTTTTCTCCACCTAATCAGCTGGCAGCGTAATCCGGTCGAACTTGAGTTTTGGTTTAAATCCGGATTCACAGCTAACGCTAAACGCCTAGTGTTAATCCAGTTACTGGATCTGAGTCGGTTCATTTATCCGATCGGGCCCAATAAAGATCTGCCTCAGTTATGTCAAATTTCGTGCTTACTTGGATCTGATTCTGTTAAGAAAGGAAAAATAAAATCATATTTCAGTTATGAATCGGGTTGCACAGTCAATTCTATCATATTTTTTAAAAAAAAACTTATAATCGATCCGACTCGAAACCTTTTCCATCTTTGATTGTACCAACATGGTGCATGAAAGAGGTTTAAGTTTCATCCTCGAATTATGGGTTGGCCATACCGTTTGGGTTGGGTAAGAAGGTGGTTAGTTTTCATTTCTAAAAATTAAGAGCGTCAATTTCATGTGCTATGTCAAAAAAGGGTTCACCAATAATCCCCAAGTTGAACCGCAGCTAAGATCCACATGCATGAAAGAACCCTATGTTGGGTAGTTCAGGAGCATAGTTACTTTTATGAGTGTTTCATAAATCGACCCCAAAGTTTATAGTAAATTCATAAAACACTAGTTCTAGTGGTTTATAAAATTACTTTAATTTTTTGAGTAGATTTATGAGACATTCACAAAGTATGTTGTCAAACCACTCTTAAAGAGCCAATGAGTTGAATGAAAGCTTCAGCGAGGCGCTCAACCAAAAGTTTGTGCAAGTGCAAAAAGGTAAAGGTGAGATCATGGGGTAAATAAAGTATTTTATTATGCAAGCATTTTAGTCTCAGCTATCTTATAGTTTGGAGCCTCCCCAAAGCATGATTAGGACTCCTCAATATGACATGTTAAGGATCCGGCAAATTGGGTGGCCTTGTATTGGAACATAGCACTCGAAACTGAACAAATTCCTATGTGCAAAAATGAATTACATGGGGTGCAACTGTTAGCTAGGATGCAAAATGGAGTTAGAATTTATCCGCGGCGGCGGAGGCAGAGGGCTGGCTTGGGCCACTGCCCTCCTTTAGTTTTGGAAAAATTAAAAAACACTCTATAAAAGTTACAAATTATTCAACCCCAGTGAAGATTTTAGAAATTGTATAGCGGCCCTTCAAAAAAAAAAAGACATAATTCTGCCCTGGAGCATAATTTTGAAAACTAAAGATAAGGATCACACCTACCCACACTCCCAGTAGAAAACTAGGAGAATATTTTTAATAGTAACAGAAGAAATGTGTTCCACACGTTTCACTGATCGTATGTTCTTGTTTCAGAGAGCAAAATATAATTAAAAGTATTGTATTTGATTGATGAACTACGAAACCAGAACATAAAGTTTTTAAATGAAATGATGTTTTAAAAAACACAACGCTTTTTTTACCAGATGCTCTCTGACATCATGCTCGACTTCCAGTGGATGAGCCAGGATTGGCACTTGTTGATTGGCGACTACAAAACTATGGACTGCCCCCTTTAATTTGGACTAGTGCATCTTTCAACTTGGCTTGTTTAAAAAAAGCGTCCACGGACCGTAGCTGATGTAAAATCCTCAATCCATACAGATTCCTTCCAGTCGCAGCTACCCGATGCATGCAAATCCTCAATCTTCCTTCTTCTGATCACTTCTTTCTTATCAACAGAGTGGAGAATACATACTGGGATCTGAGGCCACATCATGTCAAGTTAATCTTCTCATTGATATATTTGTTGATGCTCTGGATGTGGGGATCCTGACCTTATAAAAAAGGATTGGTCAGACAACAGTCGTGGCACTAGGCAGATTTTGAGGAAACAGCAGATTAAATAGAAGATACAGCAGAACTAGGAAATGTAAAGCATAAATAAAACTGAACTTTTATGTCCTATATTACTAGGTTAGGGATAAAAACAAAGCACTTTTCCTTTTTTGCTATCTAAACTTACTTATTGCTATGGTCGCATGAATAAATTGATGAGAAACATACATTAAGTTAATTATTTTTTGAATTTAATCATGTATTGATAAAACATAAGATTGAATGGCTAATATAACATCCAAATTTTTACCATGGAAAAATCTTCATTGTTTGTAAAAACAACTAAAAATAAAACATGTTTTATATCAAATAGTTTTTATAAACTCATGATGATGGTTTTATTTTAGTAAAAAATTAGAGGGTCTGGTTTTTATCCCTAACGTAGCAGCCTGTAATCTACCAATTTTCCCCATGTTTTATATTGGATCCATAAATTTGTGAAAGGACCTTTTAGGTGCATTTAAGATGCAGATATGTGCTCCTTTTAAATTATGAAACGGTTGCAATTTTTTATTATCTTCTCGTTCGATTTAACAAAAAAAAATCTAAGAATTATATTTATATGAGACTTCCCAAAACGGTGAAAGGAGGCCTGGTGGAAAGGATCAACAAGGACGTGTTTGTGGGTCAGGTGGTGATGAGCTCGATGGCGACAGCCCTACTGGAATTGGGCTCCACCGACGACCTTAGGGTCCTTTGTAGCTTGATCCACGTCGTTAAAAGCCCCTTTGTCGATGAGATCCACCAAAGCAGGGAGCTCCTCAAGATCATAAAGGCCATGGATTCGAAAGACCAGGGGTTGAAATCAACTGCTTTGGATCGTATATTGGAGATTGGGTACTTTGGCAAAAAGGAGGCAATCGAGGCCATTATGGAGGAGGATCTATTGAGGAAGCTGGTGCTCTTGCAGGTCGAAATCTTGCGGGCCTGATGAAACTGGGCAGTGCAAGTACTGAAGAAATGTAGGATTTCTCCACTCATTGTGGAGATGGTCACAATGGAGGGTCCCCTTCTATGAAGGAGGAGGGGTGGTTGGAGCAACACCCATTTGATGGGTGCGTGGCCAAGTTTGTTATACGGTTGGAGGTGGGGCAGGGGTTGAGGTAGAGGGAGAAGAGGGCCTTCAAGCTGGAGGTGCTTAAGAGAGTGAGAAAAGCGGTGGACTCCGACGCCGAGGCTGCTACCATTATTGTTGAGGTCTTGTGGGGAGCCTCGCCGTGAACCTTGGTGGTGGTGGTGGTGGTGGTGGAGAAGGAGGTGTCCGGTCGCCGGCGGCCGATGGGTGGTACAGATCATTTTTTATGCACATATACCAAAGGGAGAGTGTTGTGTAATTGTAGCTTCGGAATTGTCTAGATTTGTAAAATGATTTTAATTATTAGAGGATTTGTCATCTGCATTTATTTTTTCCTATTGAATTGCATCTTTGACATGTGTAGCGGTGAAGGAGTCGTCTCTCCTCTTGCTTTTCGCACTTGTTAGGTTCTTCTGGAGAGACACTTTTTGTTTTCTTTGGACCTGAATTATGGAAGTTAGTGCTTAGGAGATCCAGAAGGTCTCTTGCAAAAGATTATTATAAACAGTGTGTTGCACTCTTTAACATTCCATACCATTTTCATACAAAATGTAGACATGAATCTCGGTCATCAAAACAATAGAAATCTACCTAAAGTGGCGTTACGATGCAGAAATAAGATCTTAAGAGTCAATAACGTCCTTTTAAGCTTATAAAACTCACTTTTGTATTGATTTCTATAATGTAAAACATAAAGATTAATAAAGTTTGAGTTAAAATAATAAGTGGTCGTTATGTATATACATGCTTTGTTAATTTTTTTTTCCTTTCATATTTAAACCAATTTGTACAAGATCTATATTTTTACTGAATTAGTTTTTAGTTCATGTTACCAAACAAGAACACCATTCATCTAAATCCAAACAGTTCTAATAATAGTAAAGGTGAGATTGGAAGCACTTACCCGAACAAATTATGACTGTGTGCATACATGTGTGTGTGTGTGAGAGAGAGAGAGAGAGTACTGAATTTAATGTATTAATGTACCCACTTTATTACATGATGATACATAGGATCATAAGTAGGATTCGGTTAATGAGCACCAACATAATTGAAAGTGGGAAACAACGATTGGTGGTTTGCTTAGGCAATCTGGATGGGCTTGGGCTCGACAATGAGAGAGTAGGGACGGTCCATGGACTCATGCTCCAAGACACCAATGTCATCTTCATGATCATACATGCACTGGGAGACCCTCGCAATGTTGAGAGCTATGTTCATGAAGGAACAAGAGAAGGCGGTCTGTTGTTGTTGTTGTTGTGCTGATAGTAGCTTCTTGTTCAACCTTCTCCATGCATACCTTAGCAAGTTCCTTGTGTACTGTCATGCTTGCTCCTTCACTACCGTTGTCTCATTCTGTTAACGATAATGTTGAAAGAATATCGTTTTAGAGAAATTTAAGGAAAGAATCCCTACAAGATCAATCAAAATAATGATAAAGGAAAAAAAAATCTTTCGACAAAAATTAGATTTAGCTTCCGATTTAGTTTTCCATGTTTATCATCGCCAAGATTATAATGTTAATGATAATGTTGAAAGGCAACTGTTATAGAGAAATTCAAGAAAAAAAATCCCACCACAATCAATCAGAATTAAAGATAAAGAGAAAATAAAATCTTTCCACAAAAGTCAAATTTAGTTTCTCATATTTATCGTTGCCAACATTATAGGAACTTCAACTATTTAAGTTTGTTTTATGCATTGTGTAACTAAGTCTCATGGTGGCCTTCCATAGTGAAAAATCATGTACGTTTAATGAAAATAATCTTTTCATTGCTGGTTTTATTTGCTTTGTTTTTTTTTATTTTTTAACTTGGTGTCAGAGCATGATGCTTGACAAAGAAGAATGAAGCTCATAAGTGACATGCAGATGACCAAATACATCACTGCCTTCTTCACCAAAGCGAAAACTCGATCATGTGAAGAAAATCTTGAGAAATCAAACTTGGGTTTTCTAAATCACTAGCAAAGCACAATCTACCTTCACAAAAAACTTCATGAAGCAAATTTGGGCTCGCCGAATCACTACCGAAGAGATGACATGATCATCTTTTACAAAGTTCTGGAGCAAACTTGAACTTTTAAATTCATCGTCCAGTTTCAAAGAGGATGTTAACAATAATGTTGAAAGACAATCATTCCAGAGAGATTCAAGGAAAGAATCTCAAGAAAATCAATCAAAGCTAATGATAAAACTGCAATATTTTGTAATAGATCAGATGTGTTCGAACCTAATGCAGCGATCAGAACGTGAGGTGAGAAGATTTATGCAAGGATCGCTTTTGGTGTCCATGTTGTCAGCAGCGTTTGGGCCAACTACGTCTTTAATCGCCTTGAATTCGTCCAACAGCCCCTGCCCCAGCTACCACATGAACTTGAAACTGATCTAATTATTATCTTGTCCACGTCGTGTTTCTAATTATAGGGGCGCTCCGCAAGCTTCCTAGACGAGGGGGGGGGGAAGCTCTCGATGCGGCTGAGAACCTCCTCGAGCTCTTGTTTGTTGGGGTACTGCGGAATCTGGAGTGCCTTCTTCAACTTCCAGCTATCGATCGCCCGCCCTTATTCCCTCCCAGATCAGCCGTCCCGGGCTTCAATGGTTCAGTCGACCGCACGGCCCGGACGGAAACGACGGACTTAGGCCGGATTTTGGGGCTTTGTGGCATGAGAGGAGGTTTTGAGAGGCGCCCATTTGCAGAAATCACCATTCCCGCCCCGCCCAACAAAGTTCCTATCTCAACTGGTCTCTCTCGCCTACTTAATATAATGCTTCTGCCCTTCTTAGCTCCAAATTCAGCCAGAAAACACAGTTAAGCAGAGGAAGCCCAACATTTGCGAAGCAGGCTGTACGTTATAGCCAATACAAGTGACGACGCGTTGAGACATAGTTCACCGAAGATCGGTACTTGACCACTATGTTACAGACTTGAAATGACCAAAAATATTCCTGTTGTTTACAAAACATATGTTGTTCTCTACATTAATTATTTCTGTAATTAATGCTATTAAGACAATCAAGTTAAGTAATGCATTAGTGACTGTGGAAATGAAAACAAATAACATTGCCAAATTTGAAGTTTGATTGATGGGAACGATGCTATTATAAAGGAGAATTAAATTCAATTCACTATTCATGGCGGCTCTTGGAAGTGGGTGCAAGACACGGAGGTCACAGGTGCAAGGAAGCCCCTATAATTAGAAACACGACGTGGAAAAGATAATAATTAGATCAGTTTCAAGTTCATCTAGTAGCTGGGGCAGGGGCTGTTGGACGAATTCAATTGAAGAAAATATCAAGGCGATTAAAGACGTAGTTGGCCCAAACGCTGCTGACAACATGGACACCAAAAGGGATCCTTGCATAAATCTTCTCACCTCACGTTCTGATCGCTGCATTAGGTTCGAACACATCTGATCTATTGCAGTTTTAACTTAGAATTGGATACGCAATTGTGCAACTAACCATGCATATTTGTTGAAGCCGCACTCGATCTGAATCCGATCATGAATTGGGTTGATCCATCCATCTGCCCAGATCCACTACATGGACATCTTAAGTGGATCTGCCACTCAAAATAGACATGCAGACCTTGGAGCCTTTCAATTAACCCCGTTCTCAGGACCAGAGGCAGCCATTTTGAGATCAAATTTGTGGGGCATCAGCATGAACATGAAAGAGAATATGGGTCTGCATCCAAAATGGTAGGCCTGGTCTCCATTTTGCAAGGAGATCACCGATCAGATCCAGTGGCCAGTCTCTACAACCATTTCACATAGATACAGATTGTGTTCTTCTTGTTTCGTCTTAACGCAAACTTTTTTCTAAGGAATAATCCATTGGATTCTGAGTCCAGATCCACTACATATACATCTTAAGTGGATCTGCCACTCAAAATAGACATGCAGCCCTTGGAGCCTTTCAATTAACCCGTTCTCAGGTCCAGAGGCAGCCATTTGAGATCAAATTCATGAACATGAACAACAAACCGGCCTCTTAACATTCAGAAGCTAATTTCCAATTTTCATGTTATGTATGCCGTTAGTATAGGGAAACAATGTTCGTTCGCACTCCGAGGGGATTCAGGTAATTTTACAAAAGCATTTGTTTTTTGACCAATTCTACTTTAGACCATAATGGGGTTTCCATTTAAACAACAGGAATATTTTTGGTCATTTCAAGTCTGTAACATAGTGGTCAAGTACCGATCTACGGTGAACTATGTCTCAACGCGTCACTTGTATTGGCTATAACGTACAGCCTGCTTCGCAAATGTTGGGCCTCCTCTGCTTAACTCTGTTTTCTGCCTGAATTTCGAGCTAAGAAGGGCAGAAGCAGGCTGTACATTATGGCCGGTTTGTTGTTCATGTTCATGCTGATGCCCCGCAAATTTGATCTCAAATGGCTGCCTCTGGTCCTGAGAACGGGTTAATTGAAAGGCTCCAAGGTCTGCATGGTGGCAGATCCACTTAAGATGTCCATGTAGTGGATCTGGACTCAGAATCCAATGGATTATTCCTTAGAAAAAATTTTCACAGGCGTGGTTAAGACGAAACAAAAAGAACACAATCTGTTTTATTTCCTTACACGTTTCTCATTTTTACTGGCGAGGTGGGTGGTCTCTGAGAGCAAGTATCCTCTATCCACTGGTTGGCACCGCAAGAGGAAGAGGAGGAATAAGAAGAAGGGACTCTACGAAATGAAAAGCTGAACTCTCCAAGGAAGCGACCAACTCTTCGCATCATCCACGAGCCGCAGTGTCCCTATGTCTCTTCTCCACGGAAACTATCATTCCTGGCATCGGGTTCGGCCGGCCCGGCCCGATAAGAACGTCAAAATCAAAGCTTAGAAATTGTATCGGGCCAGCCCGAGGCCCGGCCCATTTATAAATGGACCGGGCCAATGTAATTTCAGGCCTCGAGCTTTGGTTAATGCCCGAAGCCCGGCCCGGCCCGATTGATGATGGGCCGGGCGGGTTTAGTCGGACTTTTGGGCGGGGCGGGCTGGGCCTGTTTCTCATTTCTTCTTTTTTCTCCTCATTCTCGCAAGAGAAATCGATCGAGTGGTTGTGGTGGACAGTCCATTGGAATGTAAAATCTGACCATGAAATGAAAAAATGATTGACTGGTTGCAATGATAACGAGAAGCGAGGGAGAGTGTGATGAAGAGGCAGTAGCGAGGGAAAGAAGCGCGATGAAAGAAGCCCTAACGGACAGAAAAAAAAATCGTCGAAAAAAGGTCGGACCTTTAAAGTCGGTCCCAATTCTCTTCCACGTTTGGGCAATCTCGTCAATGAGCCTTCCGCTCACCATCTCTTTTCTCCACCTAATCAGCTGGCAGCGTAATCCGGTCGAACTTGAGTTTTGGTTTAAATCCGGACTCACATGCTAACGCCTATTGTTAATCCAGTTACTGGATCTGAGTCGGTTCATTTATCCGTTCGGGGCCCAATAAAGATCTGCCTCAGTTAAATATGAATGTCAAATTTCGTGCTACTTGGATCTGATTCTGCTAAAAAAGGAAAAATAAAATCATAGTTCAGGTATGAATCGGATTGTACAGTCAATTCCTATCATTTAAAAAAAAAAAAAATACTTATCATCGACCTGAATCGGAACCTTTTCCATCTTTTGGTGCATCAAGGAGGTTTAAGTGTAAGTGTCATCCTCGAATTTTGGAAAAATTAAAAATCGCCCCTACAAAAGTTGTAAATTGTTCAACCCCAGTGAAAATTTTACATATTGTATAGCGGCCCTCCTTGAAAAGAAGCCTTGCTGCCCCCAGGATAATAAATGATAAATTCTGGGAACTATAGATAAGGATCACACCTACCCACATCTCTAGTAAAAAACTTGGAGAATATTTTTAATAGTAACAGAAGATATGTGTTCCACACGTTTCACTAGGAGAACATAGAGTTTTTAAATGAAATGATGTTTTCTAAAACCGAATGCTTTTCTTACCAGATGCTCTCTGACATCATGCTCAGTGGATGAGTGACATTGTAGCCAGGATTGGCACTTGTTGACTGGACAGAAATTAAAAATAGAGCCGACTACAAAACCATGGACGGTGCATCTTTCAACTTGGATTGGTTAAATAAAACGTCCACGAATCATAATTGACGTGAAATCCCCAACCCATTCAGATTTCATCCAATCGTCCTCACCCATACATGTAATGCAATGGACCGGAGGATTTTTCCATTTAAATAAAAAAAATTATGAAATATATATATATATAACATGGAAATAAGCTTCCGAATGGTGAGCCACCGGTTTGTTGTATGTCATGTGGAGCAACTTTTTTGTAAATTATTTAGTTAGAGGTAAACCCTCGCTCAATTTGCAGGTGCTTGTACACACACGAAAGTTATATATATATATATGTGTGTGTGTGTGAAACAAAGAAAAGCAGAGTGCAAAAAAGTGTAGGCACCGCAGTGATGGTTGGCGATTAACCCTGTTTGAAAGTGGAAGTTCCAATACTAACAGTAAAGATGAGAATGTGCAAAAGGGACATGCAAAGTACTAAACGTTAAGGAAGTGAATGTACTGGAAAATACTATATCAGGGTACTAGACGATAAGATTAGATGAAGCATAGCGAAGCAAGCTGCCAACCAGAAGCAGGGAAACCAATTTAAGCAAACGAAAGTAAGTTTTCTAGCTGCTGCACGTGTTTGAGATCACCATTTTCAAGATAAAAAATTGAATGAAACTGGTCAAGCTACAAATTCGATAAATTTGGGTCAGCAGGAGAATTAGTCTCACAATCCGAGCAAGAGCCAAGCTTGCCCTTCACGTTGTGCTTGGGTGTAGAGCTGTTCCAGTACCAAAAAGTGAGATTTCCGCATGCTTAACTTGAACATAGCTTAACTTGAACATAGGAGCTCAACCTTAGGTTGAGCGTCCGGCTGGGTACCCAATTCGTACTTAGTTCTCTGCCCAACTTGAATCCGGGCTCGGGCTCGATAAAAAGGGCATTGGGCTGGCCCGATCAATTATCAGACTGGCCTGGTGGGTCCGATTAAGCTCGTATGAGCATGATAATATTTTTTTAATAGATACTTTTATATATAATTATAATATTTTATTACGAATGAATTATATTTGTATTAAAAATATATATTTTTAATTTAATCAGACCAGGCCTAGGCTGGACTCGGGCTCGAATTTTAAAGACCGAACCCAGACCTGAGTTTCTGGTGTCAAGCCAGCCCAAGCCCTATTCCTTATCGGACGGGACCAATGGTCAGTCTTAGTTCAACCCCTTTTTATGGTAAAAGAAGCATAATCTCTTGTGTGTTGAACTTGAGACATACAAGTCACAGCCCATTCATTTGACCTATGGCCCAGTATTTTCAAGCCATTAAGGGATCATTAGGGGATCAATCCCTGCTATTTTGCATATTAAAACTGATCAGATTGCCAATTCAATAAATCAACCAAAAGATATGTTGATTATTATTATTATTATTATTATTATTATTATTATTATTATTATATATATATATGTGAGAGAGAGAGAGAGAGAGAGAAAAGAGTAGGCAGTGATCTTGACAATGATGCAAGAAAAGGCCGATGCATTACTAGCTGTCCACATGCCAAGTTAGCAATGCATCTCTTTATTGGCTTTCCACTATAAATGGTAATAATTTAGCGATCTTAAGTGTCACATCCTTACCCTGAATTCAGTGGATTCTATTTATTCTTTGATCTACCGGACGTCAACACGCCATTTGAAAGTGAAACTCTACCAACCACACCGAGGACGTCACAACTTGTTAGGGAACGCAAATGTCATGGTTCACTTGTAACTCCGATGTGTAGTCGCTTGATTTATCACGCGCTTAAAAAGATTCGGAAGCACTAAAACTCCTTTTACATAGTTGAAAACCTACGTGCATCACTAATCTTTTACATTGTAATCGATGGAGTCCAGCTTGTGATTAACTTAACCAGAGTTCAGCTAATGAGTTGAGATCATATGTATTTACAGCTCAACTGGTGCTGGAAATGATGAGAAGACTCTCCAATATGGTGTCCGCGCAGTTTCCATCTCTAACCAGAGTTTGGCTAAGAAGTTAAGCTCTTATATATATATATATATATATATAACCAGAGTTTAGGTAATGAGTTGCATGTGGATGATATATGCTGTGCATAACAATATATGTTAGGGTTAACGTGTTCCCCAACCTTGTGATTACGTAAAATTTAAGTATGCAAGGTGGGACGTATGGTATAGGAAAAATATGTGAGCTTATGCTCTAAACTAATATGTGTATTAGAGCCGTATATCTTGTGATTTTAGTATAACTTTTTGAATGAAGCACATCTATTTTTTGTCATTTTATTATAAAAAAAGCAAGGAGTGTGCTTGAAATTAATAATACTGCAAATATTAAAGAGAATTTAGCAGTTGGCATACTTTCATTTCAAAACTGGTTATGTGCGCACCCTGCACGTAACTCCATCTCCTTCCTTTTCTTTTCTTTAAGAAAACCTACTCCATAATTATATTCTTGGACAAAGAATAAGATGCAAAATTTTCCTTGGGTATGAATGCGGCGTTCAAAGCTGTTTCTCTACTCTCTAGACACCATGGATAAGATCACTGATTAGAGATTACCCATGCGTAATCCTACTGTCCTGTCTATACCTTGTAAATCTTTCTCTCTCTCTCTCTGCTTGTATGTTCAATTGCTGATGATCTAACTCTGCACGGTGAATGGAACATCTAGATCTTCCTAATCTTTCTATAGATAGCTGTTTCTTCGAGCAAGAACAAGTTCTCTTGATTGTTTACTAATTAATTGGTAGCGCCTTCAAGTTTCACGAACCAGATGCAGCTAATTATGTATGATCTATGACGGACGATGGAATCTGGCTGCCTTTCCTCCAACAAAAGGACCTCTGGTTTTAACATTTCTTTACCTAACCCCGATACGTCACACGGTCTGAGTTGTTTGCCCACACACCTTGTGCCGGCCGTTCCCTTTGATCTGTTCCTGCTTGTTGGCAGTAGGTAAAAGAGCACAGGCAACCCCCCTCTCTCTCGTAATTCATATGTAACAATCGAGAAACAATACTGGAAAAGGTGATCGGCATGCAGCATCACTTTGTTGTTTAATTGACCGCAAATTCTTCTTGCTTTCCCTGTATATCAACCATTCAGTTCTTCTAAATCAACTGAAGGAACAAAGTGCAGTTTTGTTTTTCCTTTCTGCACAATCAATCACTACTAATCTTCAATTAATTCTCAGCCGGTCGAATGGCTATAAACTTACATCAACTAACAACAAGGGCGTCGGTGATGCATCATTACATTCGTTAATGCTCCAGAGCAATAAGGAGTTGAAAAAATTCCAAGTGTCTTATCACATCATGTCAATGATACTTTTTCCTTTTTCTTATTCTTTTTCTTTTCTTAGTTCTAAAGTCTGTCTTGGTAGAGAGAAGGCTGGCATGCTAGCTTCTCTCAATCCTTTCATCGATCTCTTTCTTGTGGTGTGAAATGGGTTCGTCGCTTTTGTGACATTCTTCGCCTATGCATGTAAAAGGAATGAATAGGCCCCTACTTTTTCTTCAGATCAGATAAAACTCCATACTTTGATTTATGCAGTACAGCATCAAGCGCAATACTTCTGCTTTTTGAGATATGTAGGCCCAACCAGAGAATGAATTTGCGACTCCACACGACCTCTTCCAACCACTTCTTGACGATTCGAAGACGCGTTTGTAAATGGTATAAATACCCCTCCAGCCTTTCCCCTTGCATCGCATCCTACTGAACGAGTTTCAGCCATAAGGTGTTCACTAATGGCTACTCGCAGAGTGAAGTATGCATGTTTAGTTCTTCTGATTCTTGCTGTAGGTACATGTTCTGCCTCTAGGGCTCTTCTGTCCGTAGGGGAAGAAGGTTATGAGAGCAATGCTGGTGGCTACGGGGCTGGCAGTGGTGGCGGCTCTGGTTACGGCCTAGGCGGAGATCATGGTGTTGGTTATGGCAGCGGCGGGGGTGGTGGTTCTGGTTATGGTGTAGGAGTAGGAGGAGATCATGGTGTGGGCTACGGTAGTGGTGGAGGTGGTGGTTCTGGCTACGGTGCAGGAGGAGGAGATCATGGGGTAGGCTACGGTAGTGGCGGAGGTGGTGGGTCTGGTTATGGCGCTGGATCAGGTGACCATGGGGTGGGATATGGTAGCGGTGGTGGTGGTGGTAGCGGGTATGGTGCTGGCGGAGATCATGGAGTTGGTTACGGTAGTGGAGGTGGTGGAGGTAGTGGTGCTGGTTACGGTGGTGGAGGCGCCCACGGTGGTGGTTATGGCAGCGGTGGTGGCGGCGGCAGTGGTAGTGGCTATGGTGCTGGTGGGGCACATGGTGGTGGCTACGGCGCTGGTGGTGGTAGTGGCGGAGGTAGCGGGTATGGAGCAGGAGGAGACCATGGTACTGGGTATGGAAGTGGGGGTGGATCCGGAGGTGGTGAAGGGTATGGTGCTGGAGGAGACCACGGACTCGGCTACGGCAGTGGAGGAGGGTCAGGAGGCGGTTCTGGCTATGGTGCAGGAGGTGCACATGGTGGCGGTTATGGTAGTGGCGGTGGTGGCGGCGCTGGGTATGGTGGAGGTGCAGGTGGCGCTGGTGGTTATGGCGCTGGTGGCGGCAGCGGTGGTGGGTATGGTAGTGGAGGCGGTTATCTTGGTGGTGTTGGGTACGGTGCTGGAGGTGGCCATGGTGGCGGTGAAGGGTATGGAGGTCATGGTGGCTATGGTGGTTACCATCCTTGAGAACAGCCAGCATATTGTCTGCTTAGTTACGATTTCTCCGTTTAGAACTATACATCAAGGTGCTTGCGCTTTGAGTGTTGTGTCTGTCTCTATGTATCTCGAATAAGATTGTCCGGAGTCGCGTTTATCATAGTACCAAGCTGTGATGAGGAGCCTTATGGCTCTTCCATAAACTATGTTGTTCTCCATCGAATTAATGGAATTTCTGTATATTTTCTACTTTATTAGTTTAGCAAGAACTATTGTGAATGTTCATAACTCTCTTCCTTAGCAAAGCCTAACACATGTCCATCAAATGGCACACTGCAACCGGCCAGCTCATATTCAAGAAAGCTAAGATTTGAATCAAGCGGTTGTTGTCACGTTTTAGTGTGTTATTACGAACTGTGGTAAGTACGACACTCGAGTTGAACACCTATTAACAAGTCAGAACCTTAAAAGCATAAGGATATGGTCTTAGAAGGTATTATGCCCAAGCCGTTTTTCCTAAGTAAACACTAAAAAAAGTCTAAAACATCTTTAAATTTTTGTTTTCTTTAGGGTATGTCGGCTTACATATCTGAAATATGAAATATGATGATATCAAAGAAACTGTTATTTGTGCACACAAACATGCATATGAAGATTAGAAAACTTTGGAGGGCTCTACCACCAAATGATATCCCTTGGGAGAAAAAATAAGTTAAGCTCCTAATAATCTGTCTTACTATAACATACCAGCAATAGGCACAGACAGGGATCCACTAAGATTGCTAACTTGGTATATATACTTTTATTCTAATATTATGCAAGCACAGTGTTCATAATAATACAGTAAATGTGCTAAAAAATTGTGTGCAAGTATTTATGACTAGTATGAACCCTACTGTTAGATTTGGGCATGGAGGCGGTGGAGCAACCATGCATGCTTTCCCCCCACGTCGACGTCTTCTTTTTGCCTAATTCGAGAAGCTTGTTTCTCGGCGCTCTATGATTAAGCACCTTTTCCCGGCACAAAAAGGAGGAAAAGGAAACACCCTTCGCTTTCGATAAGGTCCAAGAACGAAAAGAAGTCTGCATGATCAATTCCTTTTTGTTCTTTCAACATAATTTGCTTCCTCCACCATTTCTTCCTTTTTTACTTTTGTGACGTTTTAATCGACCCACCAAAGGCATTCTAATTTTACTTTTGTGCACAACGATTTTCAAATTACAAACAAAGGTCATGTGCCTGCATCTTGGAAAAAGAAACTTTGAAATGAAAAAACGTGTGCTGCTGGTGCTTGTTAAAATGCTTGGAGAGTTGGATCTGGCCATCAGGATCTTCATGTCCATGTAGCATGTTTCTGGTAGCTACAAGTTCTTTATATGCTACACTTGATAGCAATCGCATGGGGTCGATTGTGGTCAATTGAATAGAGACTAGATGACATAAATTAAGTTGAAAAAAATCTAAACGCATTGAGGAGATTAGATGATATAAATTAAGTTTAAAAATAGAAATGCAGTATTTTCAGTTTAAAAATAGAAATGCAGTATTTTGAGGAGATAAAGAAATCGTTTGGCGTAAGAGACACTACAGAAGTGTCCAATGAATCTACCTTAAGAATGAGAAAGATTCATAAAATATTATAACTAATATCTCATTAATCAACCTCATGAAATAGTCGCAGAATGTCCCTGCTATCAAACGACCTCAAAGAGTACATTTATGGGTACTTCAACCCTTTTAAACACAACTGAGTTTAATGATTTTCAACTTAGTTTCCATTGTTTGATCTTCTTATAAGGGCTCAAACAATTTCTATCAAGAATGACATGTAAGGGTTTGATAGCTAGGAGATATTTTATATATATATATATATATATATATATATATATATATATATATATATATAAAATATAAAATGAAATATAATATAATATAAATTATATATTTGTGTGTGTATTTGTGGTGGATGATGTTATCAGACAGCTAGACGTTTAAACTCTGTTGGTAAAAAAAAAAGTTATTGTCACATGACATGAGCATTGACAATTGTTTATAGTGCTTTTAGCAGTGAATTACGTTGCTTTTTACTAACTGATTTTTGGTTTTAACCATCCAACAAGCATCTAGCATATGAGAATGCTCATATGTGATAGTTTACGCACGTATCAGTCAACCCTCATTAGAAAGTTCAGTCGAAAGGATTAGGATTTAGCACATTTGCTTTAAGTAAAAGTTTGTGATGTTATTTTTATCAAATCAGGCCGTGGTTGGGTCCTGACTCACACCGAAGACTCACTGGCAATAAAAAGAAACAACAAGCTGTAAAAAAACGACAATTACTTTTATTGACAAATGCAAGTTGAATGTTCAATGCCTATCACATGCATAGCGGTCATTTCATTTATAAGTATCTCTAAAAGGAAAAAGAAGCTCCCATCTCATTTTATTTTTTCCGAAAGATTTTTCTTTTGTTCTCGCTAAGCATTGGCCGTGCCATTCTCTGCCTTTTCAACCTAACCTAAAACGAGATATTGGAAAACTCGATATGTCATTGAGTTGAAGCACCAACAAGAGCTATTTTGATTTTTTATGACATAATGGAAATTTATTATATTGTTATTTCCTCATTTTTCCGTTGAAATATTTAAATCGAACTCTCAAAATGCTTGAACAGCGAATATATGAGATTTATTTAAAAGTAATCCAATGCAAGCTAAAATCCGATTGTAGTCGAATATCATTTCTTAATTCCAGATCTGACCCGAATTCTTAATCAGATATCAAAATTTTTTATATAGCGTTTTTTTTTTTTAAGTCGCTTTGGCCGGTACCAAATCAAAGTCGGTTTTTTTTACATCCATAGGACCATATCCTCACTCCTCTGCTTCAACTAAAACACAACCAATATAAGGAGGTAACTTTGATAATAGAATAATCCATGGATCCCAACAGTTTGAAATTTTTATAAAGGATTGGATATGAAAGCATGTTCCCTTCTTTCTTTTTAACAGTAAAAAAAAAAATGCTGTTATCACGTCAAACGTATGGTGTAAGTTTAAATATTAATTCAAGGTACCAAACTATGTGTTGTGTTTGAGTGTACCTGTAGTTGTTTGGCATCAATAACAAATTATTATTATCCAATAAAACTGTCACAAAAATTAGGACATATTCATGAAACTCCGTAACATAGTGTTTCATGAATCTACTCGCTAGACATCCACTGGTTTATCACAATGGGAGATTCTCAAGAGGCCTTTCAGTACAAATGATTAAAGCACATTGCTGATCTAAGGGGCTAAAAGTGGTGGTAGTTCATCAGAATCCGAATCATTAAAATGTTGGTATTCGTAAGATTTGTAATTACACCTTCGTACCAATTCTTGCTCATTTCCATATATTGCTCGTTCTATATATACAAAGACCAGACGAACCCTAGCATAATCTTCCAGGTTCTAAGTTTAGGAGAGCCGCATGCCTTGAATCATAATTGGCAAACTCGTGACTTGAACCCAGATTGTCTCAATCTGAAGGTTGGGTCAACCGGTATCGGGTTATACCGTTGGCTCAATGACTCGGCTGGGTTAGGTCATAAATTTCATATATTCATAGTGCATTTTTTTTTCTATAAATAGGTGAAGAAGATAAGTCTGTTAGGACTTGAAATATGTTTTCTTCATCAACTAAAACTTAATAAATGTAATGTGAGTATTTGTATATATTTGAACCACACCCCGGTATATGATTAAGATCAAGAAGATAGAGATGTCGATTGATTGGATTTGAACAAGATGTCCGATTCATCGCTTTAAATAAGTCGGACATGAAAAAAGATTTAACATCCAAGAAAGAGATTGGATAAGATTTATATTTCAGTAATTGCTATCCTATTCAGATTCAGTCTTAAATAAGTATCTGATCGAATCAGGATTCACTTATAAACAAATATCAGATACTCAGGCACCGTGGAAGTCGATTCTTAATATATCATAATGTGGTTTAGATTCATTTGCCAATTTAAAGGTCGGTTTCAGAATGGATTCGAGTTGTGAGATCCAAATATGGCATAAACGGTTTTCTATTTGCATTTAAATCCAAATCAAATCCCAATATTGGAGCATCCGATACATAGTAAAAAGTACATCTGATTTGAATCCGATCCGTGGGTTGACTATCGTGGATTGATGCAGCACATATTATGAGTATTTAAAGCAAACAAAACGAGCACGAGCCCTCAAAATGTAGATCTCAAAGGAATAGAATAAAATCGAACAAATTAAACTTGAAATCCAATAGCGTCAAGAAGCTGAAATTGGACAAAGACGATCCAAACCAATGCCCGTTGTTCTTTCGATGATCCAGGATCTGTATGAGATTAATATCGTATGGGTGAAGAACCGATTTGATAGGATCTGAGGTGTGAAAAAGTGGGAACACGATCCGGATCTATCTCTTAACTAGTCAACGTCGGTCCGAAAATCGCCGATCCAATTGTCCAAATGAAATCGGGTCGGCACAGGTCCTGGTCGACTAGTCCCAACCCGTTTCAATATCCGAAAATTTGACCAATTACGGTTTTGGGATAGTGGAGGGAAATGTGGTTTCCCTCCTTCCACTCTCTTCCCTCCTAAAAAACGTTAAAAAAGAAAATCAAAATTGCTTTTAAGACGGAGGGGGAAACTCCCTCCAAAACCCAATCTCCCTCTCCCTCTCCCTCTCCCTCTCTCGCTCTCACTCTCTCTCTTCGATCAGACCTGTTCGTCGATGGCGGAAGATTCGCAGTTGACTGAAGGTCAAGCGGATTGTTCGTCCCCCTCTCCTCGTCCTCCTTCTTTCTCCCTCTGCGATGGCGGAGGAGCTGTTGCTGCTTCTCCTGTGGTGAGCTTCTTCTTCCTCCCCGTCGGCGACTTCTTTCATGATTCTCGCTGTTTGGATCCTTAATTCGCCTTGACTCTGTGTTTCTTTTGTATCTTTTTGTTGTTAGGGCGCGGGTTTGATGAATCTTGGCAACACCTGCTTCCTCAACGCGGTGCTCCAGTGCATCACCCACACCGTTCCACTCGTGAAGGCTCTCAGATCTTCAGATCATAGATCTCGATGTAAGATCTATCTCGAAGAAGAAAAAATTTTCCTCACAAGGAGGAAAATCTGTGTTCTTGCGTTTATTTTATTTTATTTTTCTTCTTTTTATTCGGTCGCATGTGGCATATCATCCGGCGTCTCACTCTAGGGTCCTCGGAGGTTCCGTTTTAACTATTTTTATCCTGATTTACAGAGGAAAATGCCTTTCGAGGCTTGATTTTGCGATTAATTATTACGATGCAGGATGTGTTGCTAATTGTTTTTGTTTATCATTTTGATTTATGTTTTGTGTTTTTCCTTCTCATGTCACAGGCGAAAGAGAGGTTTTTTGTGTTCTGTGTGCTATTGGTGATCATGTTGAGCTGGCTTTGTCGTCTTCTGGGGGAACTCTTCTCCCGCGATATCTGGTGGAGAACGTCTGCGGTAAGGAGCATTAATTTTATGATTTTCGATTGGATACTGCTTCAGTTTAAGTAATATTGTGTCTATTTTTGGACCTTGCGCAACCGTTGATTATTGATTCACTGAACTGGATGCTTTCCTTCTTGTTTTGTTTATTTTTTACGAACTTGATGGCTTATAATGTCTAGGATTTTGGACATGGTTACATCAATTCACGGGGATTATTTTCTTGAGGATGATAATATTTTATAGAATTTTTTTCTCGCGGCCGGAGTCATGTACACAGAGATAATTTTTCTGGTTAATTAAATCTGTATTTCGTACACACTGCTGTGATGTTCTTTTGAAAAGAAAAAAAGTTATTTTCTTGTAAGATTCGCACAGGTGCCACAATCTGCCGACAAACCTCTTGAACCTTTTGTTAATTGTTATGCTTGATCGGTTTTTCAGGTTATAGGTTTCTTTTTCTGAAATTTGTTGAGTTGCTCTATGGAAAATAGTCTATTTTTAATTGTTTTAGTAGGGACAAGCATCCTCTTAGCGTTTTTTTTTTTTCCACTCTAAAAGCGCAGCTCATGTCCTAAGTTTTCATGATCTGCTAACACGTATCTATTCTGTCCTTCAGAATGTTAAATACAACATTGTAGATTTTAGCTAATACCTTTGCCAAATTAATAAACTGTAGTGTTTCGCAGCTTTTGCTTTATTCGTCTATTTTTACGAAGTGCTGCAAGTGATCAATTTGTGCTGATTTCTTTCTCTGTCTTACTGTTGATAAGACCTCTTCAATTGGTAACGTGTGTGCATTCTAAAACTCATAAATTTGTTTGCTATGTGAACTTGCAAATGAATGATCTGACCAATATAAGGTTTCCCGTGCATTCTAAAACTCATAAATTTGTTTGCTATGTGAACTTGCAAATGAATGATCTGACCAATATAAGGTTTCCCGATTCTATCCACAGATGCATCTTCAGCATTCAGTAGATATGAGCAAGAAGATGCGCACGAGTTTCTGCACTGGTTGCTCGATGGCCTTCACACGTGCTCATTGCCTCCTAAATCCACCGATAAATTGTCATCAGCAGACGAGGATAGCTTTGTAAAACAGATCTTTGGGGGAAGTCTCCGGAGCCAGGTTGGTTGAACAAGCCGTTATGAATTAATTGCGCCACATTATTTAACTGCTGATTGCTTGAATTCTCGTGGTTCATATTGACGAAATTTCGTCATACGTTATTGGGATGTGGGCTGTCTTTGATATCTTACAATTAATATATTGATCTTGGGCATTTCATCGGCTACTCGCGCACGTGTACCTGATTCATTGCCTTTGCTTTTAATTTTCTTTTCAGATTAAGTGCTGCAACTGTGGTAACCGCTCGGATACTTTTGAGCCTCTACTAGATCTGAGTTTGGAGATTGACGACGCAGATCGTCTCATAGATGCTTTGTCGTCATTCACAAAGATCGAGCCTATAGACGACCCTGATCTAAAGTTCACATGCGACAGCTGCAAGCAGCAAGTGGCAGTAGAGAAGCAGCTTACTTTGAACCGTCTACCAAATATTATTGCATTCCATCTCAAACGCTTCAGAAACAATGGGCCTGAAGTGGAAAAAATTGGGAAATTTGTCGAGTACCCATTGGAGATTGATTTACAACCCTTTCTCAGCAATCCAGATGATGGGAGAGTAAGTTTTGTTTATTTCGCGGCGCAGTTTGTGGTTTTGGTTAATTGGGATGATTGACCTAGATCCATTTGATTAATTTTTTTCGGACCGTTTCCCTGAAACCATAAAACGGTGTTTAAGGGTCGATGCTATTTTGTCTCAAAAAAGCCGTTTAAGGCGTGTTTGGTTGATATTCAGAGACAAAACAGGATTTCAAAGTTGCGGATTTGGGTGTCATCCAAAACAGAACCAAATTTAGAAACCTGCTTAAAAAACAAAGTTTTAACAATATCTTATTTTTGCAAAACTACTAGTCTTAAGCTAGCTAACTGCAAACTATCTGAACGTTGGCCCTGGTTTTTAAGCTAGCTAACTACAACTATCTTTGTGCTGTGAAATACTGAAAGTCATGAACTTAGCTTTTCTTCCCTTTCTGATGCAGGGTGACGGCAAGTATGATCTGTATGCACTTGTGGTGCATACTGGAGGCACGTCAACCTTTGGGCATTATTTCAGTTTTTTCCGTTCCTCTCCAGATTCTTGGCACCGGCTGGATGATTCACTGGTATGTCCACGCTACAGCATCTCAAAGAAAATATCTGAACACTTGTTGGCCCGTCACATTGATCACTGAGGAACTGCAATCTAAGTTTTCAATGCCAAGCATTTACTGTAAATAAACTGTTATTGCAGGTTGACACAGCCAGTAAAACAGCTGCTCTCAGTCAAGAAGCATATATTTTGTTCTACAAGCGACAAGATTCCCCATGGTTTTCCAGTACAATCGAGGTGCAAATAGAGGCGCAGAAGAAACAATCTGACATGAACAGTGCCACAACGTCTCCTCAGTCAGTATTAGACGACACCGAGACTTCTCGCATGCCGTTCTCCACCTGTTCAACAAGTGCCTCTGGCAGCGAGGTTGACGACACACCAGAAGCCATGGATGTGCGCCCTTCAACGCCCTTGCCAACTTCGCTGCCTATCTGTCCAGACGACGAGCCTGGTAAATGAGAGATCGGGCCTCAACATTTTGTGTTACCTTTTTTGGTTAGTGGAGAACTAACACTACTTTGCCCATGGAATGCAGAAGAAACCTTTCAGATAGTACGGCCAAGGTCTGATTTTGACGTAGAGAACATCAATTCCTCAAATCAACTCGACATGAAGACTCCACCACACATTAAAACCCCTCAGTCACTGGAGGACCAGCGTAACACAGAAAGCTTGAAGAGACTGATTAGCAGAATGCCCAGTTCCCGACGATCGGGCTTGATCGCCTGCATCAACTCTCCGAGCGGGTCCCCCGGCGATTGCTCTGATGGCAGGAAAACAAAGAGGGGCAAGCTATCTAAACAATCAACACCTTCAGCGTCATCATCTAAGAGGATATCCAGGAATGCGAGCCCACTGTCCAGCAATAATGGCAGCGTGGTCTCCTTCCAGAGCATCAGCCCACAGACTTTAAAGCGAGCCTGTGTTGCTGGTGCTTCTCACTTAGATATTGATTTCGAATGCTGAAAAGTATCAGTGTTTATTGTTTTCTCGTTAGAGATCTCCATTAGATTCTACTGTCGTGAAATTGTCATCCTTCGTTACCGAGAGAGATGAGGCGTTCCATCAATAACCTTTTCTAGGCTGTTGGAAAAATCGACTAGCTGCGACCGCATTATGGTTTGTGGGCTGGTTTCCAGTATCTCGCTTGTTTTTCCAATTGTAGAATAAGCATCTACTTGCTGCCATGTGTCGTTTTAGCAGCTTATGGAGGGTTTCAGGCTTTCAGCGTCTCGCCTGTAAGAACAGTTCCTCATTTTTTTAGATGAACGGTAATTTATAATACTTTTGGCAATTTTTAGACAATATTTCTGGTTTTCATTCAAAAGGCGTACTTAGCCATATAAAATTAATTTTACTTCTGAATTAGATGTAGTCACATTCACGCAATATAACACGATAACCTCACACGAAGTTTTTGGCCTCAGTTTTAAATAATGCTTTGAACATGTCTAATTAGACAGTTCGTTCATGCAAACAACGAGAAATTGCGTACGCAAGCAGCTGCACAAACACCAAGGTGAAGAAAAGAACATTCTATTGGGATGTCCATATGAACCATTCACTTACAAAATAGCTACTGATACACATATATGCTGTGATATGGGAATGCATATGCGGAATGCATATGCTGTGTGTGATATGCGAAGCTTGAATAACCAATATTTCCCAAAAAAATTCCAAAGGCAACAAGGACAGAATAAGCATGACTTAAGAAATATGTAGAAAATTTGCGAACTTATCCAGCCTTATCCAGACCATAAATAAATCTACGTTGGACACTCAACTAGCGCTCAAAGAATTCTATCTTGAATATCAGTCAGGAAGCTGGAAGCCAAATTTGTAAGCTTCTTTCCAGTCTCCCCAGCAATGTTCTTCAATGAGGCTATGTCTTGTGACGCCTGAAACAATACAGTTATAAGAAGAGAAAATTGGATTAGCAACCTCTGAGAGAAAGCAATTACCGATGCTGGAGAAAGTAATTTCTGTGAAATAATGCAACTATAAATGCTACACTTCTTGGACACGCTAGCCTTTGAAACATGACGCACATGTCTACCTTTCGTATAGGTAGGTATTAATTACCTTGGGTAACTATTTCCCAAAAAGGAACTTATGGACGACAAATTATACTTGTAGTGAAATTTTGTAACGTCTTAAGGGAGTTTCCAATCACTATCAAATGGCAGATTTAAAGTTTTATCATGGTGAAATGCAGTTCCACCTTATACCTCCATTTTAAGGTGAAATAGAGGGACATTGTCTTTCAGTGAGAATTTCAACCCATTTGATTGGTGCAAGTTGGGTAAGATGAAATTTCACTCTGGGGAGACATACTCCAGCAATGGAGATGAAGCAGAAAAACAACACTGATAAACTAGCAAAATATAGCAGACAAACAAGCAGAAGGCCACTAAGATGGAGTAACACTAGAACACATTGGAATCCAAGTAATTTCAGAAAAAACCATTTGATGAAAAAAAAAACACAATGGACAAGAATTACGATGCATTGGAAAAAGGCCAAATGTACAATCTCCTACAGAACATCTGGAATGCAAATGTAACATGCATTCAGATTCTTATATTAGCCTACTTGTTTTCACAGTTTGAACTGTTCCAACTAAAATCTTACAACATGAATTAAAAATTACCTGAAAAGAAATCTTATTGATGAGTTCACTTGCTGCCAAATCAATCCCAGAATCATCATTTTGATGTCCAAATAGATCAGCACTGGATATAGCCGTCGAACCCTATAACAGAACATATGTGTGGGATAAGTTGCAGTAGAGAACTAGAAAAGAAACCAGTGAACCATCATAGGCAAAACAATGCAACAGCAGTCATAAATCTAAAAGGTAGTTATCATAACGGAACATACCGAAAATTTCTGCAGGGATGCCTGGAACTCATCACCAGCTCTATTTTGATCACCAAAGAACTGAGACGATGAGATAGATTTTGCATTTGAAAACTTCTGTCTAGCTTCATTTGTCTCTTGAATCTGCTAACCAATGGCCATATCAACGAGGACATCAACCACATGTTCTAGCATAGTTTTTGTACAGATTCTTTTAACAAAATATAAGTAACATGTGTTCATATTATGTTATCTAAGAAGAGAAGATAACCATCCAATGTAACTATGTTTCTTCCATTTTTCACCTATTTTTTACCTATGGTGCTCTACTTGAACCTATACACAATGAGATTGCCCTGTTGGAATCACAAGCTGTTACTGTTAGATGTATGCTTTGGTTTCAGCAACAAATCTGCTGTGAAATCCAAAAGAGACTGTAACTCTTTAGCAGCCTTACTTCAGCCTCACTAACATTAACTGACATGATAGACAAATGAAAGGCTTGTACTCAAAAACATAAAACTATCCAATACCAGATCCAATAAAATTTGTGAAGTTCACACAATATATATACACACACACACACACACACACAACACTCATTGACAACAGAAGCGACATCTTTTCGCTCTACTACAGTTTCTGCAGAAGAATCAGAAAACATCAAAGAGAAACTAACTGCTCCACAAGCTAAACTAAAGAATAGCCTGTGAAGAAACTGAGCACTAGACAGAAAAAGAGAAAAGGCCCATCTAGATATCCAAAGCCTGTCAATAAAACAAAGTCAGAACAATAATGGAAAACAAAGGTAATGCTCTGCCAAGGAAGGCCCAGTAATTTGAGGATCTCACCTGCACTTTGGAGGAGGTTGCCTTCTTCTGACTTAAATTATCCATTCCGTACTCTGCAAAGAAGCCTGTAGACTTAGGTGGTGCGACATGGCCAATGACTTCAGGACCACCAGAGCTGTTGTCAGAACTCATGCTCTCCACATACTCAAAACGAGAAGGAAATGATGATCCCAACTTGGTGGAAGGTTTATCAGAGGAACTGACCACAGGTGCCGGTTCTTCAGGCTTTTGATCATAGATGCTTTCACTAGTCTGCAGTAAAAGAAACATTTTGAAAACTTTTTGTATCAAATCACACTCAATTTCACTAAGCATGACACATCCTGAACATTCTTAGGTACATTGAATACAGAATAACTAGCTCTACACCAGGCTTTCCTCCTTCACTCACTTGAAACAGTGAGGGCAGGCCAGTTGGAAGACCATGCATGTGGTAACATATTTGCAGTAGAAATCTACTGTCTCCAGTAAGAAATGGCTGCTGGTTGTTATTTGGTCAACTAAAACAGAACATGCATTGCATGTTTATTTGGCCA
Source organism: Nymphaea colorata (assembly GCF_008831285.2). NCBI lineage: Eukaryota > Viridiplantae > Streptophyta > Magnoliopsida > Nymphaeales > Nymphaeaceae > Nymphaea > Nymphaea colorata. The sequence goes on from NC_045141.1 coordinate 22,126,501, forward strand.
AAAGAATTCCTTGCATCTAGTTATTTTGGCACAAAAATATATTTTTTTCCTCCGTTATGAAGCTTTAAGCATAGTAGTAGTGATCTGAATACTCCCGACGACTTGCTTATGAGACAGAAACTACAAACACAGATTTTGTGACTTAAACGGAACTTTTTTTTGAAGGCCATGTCTAATATGACGAATCCTTAAAGAAGTACAGCCAATCATTAGAAAATAAACAGGTTAACCAGTCAGTAGGATCTTCACAAGCAAAGAAACTAGAAAGTAAGGCTATATCTATAACATCTTGAAATAGCTATACCTTGGTTGTGAGTTTTCTGACACCAAGTCCTCCAGTCCTACTTCCTGTCTTCTTTGCACCGAGAGGCTTCTTCACAGGGTATGAAGGAGCTTTAGGTGAAGCAGGCTTCTCAGCAGGCTCCTGTTTGTCGAATGAATTTTCCTTTACAGTGTCCACAACCTTCACATCAGGAAGGCCATTAGTGGCATTTGTAACTTGAGAGGCAACAGGAGACCGAGGAGAATTCAATGCATTATCTTCAGTCAGGCTCTTTGCAACTTCTTTTGAGAGTAATTGTCTGTACAGATCAGCTGCCCTTGACGTGTATTTAGCCTCAATTTTGCCTCCATCAGTCCATCCATGTTGTTTAAAGAAGACATGAGCACGATTATTTCCTCCATAACTCATCATCTTCAACTGTTCTGGTGTCCAGGAATCTAGATTTGTAGACCTATTTGTCAAACAACATAGCATCAATCTTTAAGGATTTTTACTGTTATGGTGGATAAATCAATCATTCAAAATAACCTAGCCAATGTGCAAGCTGCTAATCTGCACAATGTGCAAAGGCATTCGGGATGGTAAAAGGCAGAAGCAACTCAACTTGACCACTTATATTAACACTGGGTTCTATCAAAACAATTGCAGATCATATCCAGTTACTGACACCATGCTGTGGTGCACAACTTGCAAGCTTGAGCCAAGACTTGACTCAAACAAAGTCACCCCTCAACTGTAAACCACATGCAAATAATAGAAAAGGAAACACAACAAACAGCTTAAAGCTATGAAATATAAAAAAATTAGATGATGCAAACTTGACAATCTCTTCTAATGCATTTATGCAGCTCCACAATCCAATTCAAATTTATACAAATGCATCAATGCCATTCCAGTATTAAAAAAGTTCAGAAGAAATGAAAGAATATTTGAAAAAAAAAAAATTGACAGCATAGTAACACACTGACGTATGCATGAACATTCACAAAGAAATTTCTACAAAAGACAGTCCAAAGTTCCAACTAAGGTAAATTATATATCTCATCATGTTTTTCAATATCTTCACGTGAAAAACGAAAAGAAACAACTGTCTAAAAAACCGCAAATCTAGGCACCAATATGGATTATTGACAGAAGTCCATGTTATCCAAACCCACTGACATCGAGGCACAGATAAAACAAACTGCAAACAGGAGACAACTATAACCAAAATACAGAAAATATGAACTTGAATTTTGCTGGAAAGGGATAGTTTCCACCTCCATCAACAAAACACCTAATATTGACAAACTACCAGAAATAAGTACAAAAATACAACCATTGTAAAAATGACAATCCATAAGATATTACAATCTCACCAGTATACAGTTGGAATTCTTTCAAATTAATCTCCTTCTAACAAGAAGGTGTAGGAAACTAATGAATCACTTGATATTCACAAAGGATTGCTTGAATGACATGGTGAAGAAGTAAAGGTATTATTCCTTGAGGAAAAAGTATATTTTTTATCCACTTCAGAAAAAAAAAATCCTTAACTATTGAGATAACCGACTTGCCATGGTAGGCTATGACATTACTTGATTTTTTCGCCCACTTCTTTTATAATCAGGTTTGTTCTGTTCAACACACCTTATTTTTCATTTACAAACTTGCAAGTTGCACCGTTCTAGTCTGGAAAAAAGAGGAACGAAAAGGAACTGGAGACTGGAAGTAACGGTCAAACTCAATAACAAGACTGTTCAGAAGAACAGATGCATTTCAATTGTTGGATGGATGAAAATTTCTCAATGAAGCAAGCTGTGTAAAGTCCATGAAACCAAAACGTAAAATGGCAAGTTAAGGGCAGAAGGGAAGATTGAAATGAACATCTGATGATATAGAAAGGTATAACATCACCACCTTTAGACCAAGAAAAAGTGAATACTACAGTGAAAAGCTGAAGCATTTAACACAATTGTGAAAAAGGACAACTTCATGCATGATCAGGCCAAGCCCACACCAAATGAAGTAACTTGTACGAGACCGAGAGATGCAACAAATACCAAGAGAAAGCCAAAAAACAAAAATCATATGTCATGTAGATGCCAAAACAATGTATAACCTATGAAAATTCACGAGAACCCTCTGCAAAGTGACTTAGCTGGCATACCAAGCAGTGACAGGAGGCAAAAAGCCTCAGCATTTGCAATAAAAGATAATGAAAGACACAGGCTTCCAGCGTAAAAGGGCATTCACAGAAACTGTGGTAACACAGCAAGAAGAGTCTACACCCTCTCATCTTCAAGTTCAGATGACCTCTCACTCTGGTGTACAATCTGAAAGACTGAAACTAGAGTCTTTGCTCATTCAATTTATAGGTCCACATATAACAGAGAACATTACCATATATGCCAACTTTAAGCTTTTAATTAAAATGTACTAAAACCTATTTTCTTCAGAATTATAAAAAGGAAGATACGAAGCAAGCATTAGCTTTTTATCTTTCTTTTTACTATAACGGAGACCAAGCATGAGCTTGCTGTCTTTCTTTTGGATGTAATGGAGCCACACAGGTTCCTTTTTTTTTTCCCCTCAAAATCCCTCTTCAGTTGTTGTTTATCATGCATACATCTTCATCAACCCCCTGGAGTCACGCCATCAGTCTTACATTGTGTTCGGCTATAAGGCTATAACTGTTGAATCTGGAGAAGAAACACATTGATATAGAATAAACCATTTAAAAGCCAACTAAAAGACTGGCAATGACAGCGGTAACAGCATAATCACCACAACAGCCAAAAACTTTCCAAGTTAGCCAATGGATAACCGTAAATGAAAATCCAGAGACCAAAGCCTAAGCGCTGGCAATGTAAAAGCTGCTACGACCCGTGCACTGTGTAAGACAGTCAAATTCAAAAATCTCCTTCGATATTGCCACATCAGTCCCTTCATCATCGATGCAACAATAGATCGTGGATAATATCCACCCGAAACCCTAATGATTCAGCCAGGATAAAGGTCCGACCATTTTCCTTAGCACGATCCAAACACATTAACCAAACGGAACGATGAATCACAAACAACAGTCGACGAACCGATCAAAATCCTCTAGACATTCACTAATGAGAGAGAGAGAGTACCGGACGAAGCTAATGTGGACGCCGAGGCTCCGATGAACGGCAGAGCAATCGATGCAGAGGAATATCCCGTAGGTCACCGACGCCCAAGTCGGGTTCTTCGCGTTGCAATCGAAGCACATCTACGCGAAAAAAACAAAAAAGGCGGAGGGTTTTCCGCATCAATCGAGTTAGGGCTTCCGATTCGGCGGATTCCGATCCCAGATCTATGAGTTCCTCCCTCCAAAACAAAGAAGAAGAATGAACAAGAAAAGAAGAAGAGACGTAGCACGAAGAAGGAAAGCACCTTGTTCTCCGGCTTAGATCTAAGCTTGCGGAAGACGGAGTTCCTGTCGGCGAAGCTCTCCGTCGTCGCCATGAAGGCCGGAGAACGAGCCGGATCGCAAACGCGTTTGGAGTTGTCTAACCTTCCTTTGGTTTGGGAAACGAGGGATTCCCGCTGCCCTTCAGGCGGGTTCGTTAAAAAGGAGGAGATCCACCGTCTTCGGCTTCCAATTACCGAAACACCCTTCCTTTGGTTCACGCAACCGCCCCACCACATTGTCATTTCTACTAGCAGGGGACCCCAAGAGGATGGGCGTTTTAGTAACTTCCATTTTATGTTTATAAATGCCGGACGACAGATGATGGATCAGGGAAATGCCACTTGATTTGTAAGTGGACGTTGTTTTGGAAACTCATTTTGATGGACAATTTTTATTGATCTTTTCATTGTAATACATGTCTGGTTTGGGATTAGAATACTTATAGATATTTAGTTTTAAATCTTTAGTGTAGATTCATAAAATCCTTATAAAAGTGACAATTCTAGCATTGGGTTGTAGCATATTTCAATTTGTCACTTGTTCAAAGGATACAACATAGCTGATTTGGTAAAAAGGCAGGTCATTAGTTCAATTTCCGTAGTCATCGACCATGCAAGTGTTTGAAGGTTGGCGTAGGAAGCTGAAAAATTAACTTGGGGTTTTAAGTTGCCGCATAAGTGGCAAAGTATTTCAGTTGTAATAGGTTTCCTCAAGTAATGTGGTCCTTGAAAAGTTTCAAATCATACATGCCAAAAGCTTAGTTACACGAATAATATTGATCTAAAAACAAGTAAATCTATATCTCATGTACATTTACTTATATCCTACACCGTTTGAAGATTCTGCTTTCTCTTTCTAAGTTTAATTTATCAAATCTAAGATTTGGGAGGTACTACTAATCTGTTTGGCAATAGTAACATGTTATTATTGTCCAATGAATCTACTTCAAAATTAAGACAAATTCATGAAACACTATATTATAGTATTCTACAAATCTGGATGGCATATTCATTAGACCGTAACAATGTGTGGCTGATCCCTCACGAGTTCAACTGCGTTAATCAGGTGGTATTAGTTGATCCATTAGTTAAGGGAGGCTTAGTGATACCTGAGCCTTCAACTGCCAGGGAAGAAGTGAAACTTTTGGAGCCAAGCTCTATGCCTTGGTTGGTGCACCATGATTATCAACTTGACGGGCTCCTCCAACCCCTTTGGGTCGGGTGAAACTGAATTTCCGTTGGTTAGTTGAGTAAAGTGAACCCAAAGCTAACTTTTTGTCTATTATTTCTTCCAACGTTAAGGTCTTCAGCCATTCTATCCAACTGGTCGAGACAGGCCATCTCTACATACAAACCAAAAAGAGTATAAGTTTGAGGCTTGATGACACTCATAAGGTAATCTAACTAGAAAACCACATACAAAGAGGCGTCGAGAGTCTACTCTCATCACCCTCACCACGGAACTGAATTACCTTATGACTTGATGGCCCAGCAGTAAAGTGGCCTTGATGCTACAAATGAGGAGATTTTCAGTTTTTCTCTTTGACATGATTCACTTTCTTTGGTGTCCTTTACATGTAAAGCTAGTCGTGCTCGAGACAGTGGCAGAGCTAGAATTTTTTGGGCGAGGGGAACTTGGAGTTATAAGTCCATGTTTGGTGTGAGCATTCTATGTAATTTCACGGTCATCACGAGCCCTTATAATAAAATTTTTTATGGGATGGTGTGGGCAGTGGTTTGCTTACATGACACGTTCCCCTGCTGACGGGCCGTGTCATGAAAGGTTCAGGTTGAACTCGATGCGTCCTCAACTCTTGCTTGGAGCACTCTATGGATAGATTCTTAAGGAGAAGGATTGGCACCGTTTATGTTTTTATGTCACAACCCAACCTACTCTCACATCAGACTCCGACCCTTGGCAACTTTGGTTTATCTCTTAAAAAAGCAAGGAACGAGGACTTTATAATATGTCCTACAAGATCCCTCTCAATCTTCAATTAAACTTTTACAGCTTGTGCATAGTTTGGATAACTCGTATTCATGTTTCCGTGGAAATGTGAAAGTTAAGGTTAATAAAGTATATTATGTTTTCATTTTATCTTTAGATTTAAACTAATTGAACAATATTTGAGCTTTGGGGGCAATTGATTGCCTCTATATAAAATCGTTAGGGTTTGAGAACCATTGGTATAAGTTCATACCCTTCCTCATCGGATTTTAAATTTGACTTTTTCTCAATATAAAGAAAATACAAATTTCAAATTTGGATCTTATCTCTGACTTAAGGTTACCATAGATTTTATGGCAAATATTTCACCAAGCCCTTATCACTCCAGTTGGTTCGAGAATAGCCTCTGACCAGTAAGAGATGAAGCCACACCGGAAAAACCACCTTCCGGATAGGGACGTGAACAGGCCGGCGGGATCTGAATACCAACTCAAAACCAAACCCGTAATTGCAGGTCAAATCTGAGTTTAAGACAAGAAAAGTATTCAATCGGAATGTAGCTCTGCCGGGTCCAAGATTTGTTTTCAAAACTTCAAAAGCTAATTTCAAAGCTCCCTAACGAAGTCACACTCCGAAAACGATACTCCTCCTGAGTCCAAACTTTTACATCCCTACTTTCTTGTTATCCTAAAGAAAGTAACGGTGAAAACAGGAAAATGAATTTGCTGCACTACTACAAAGGGGAAAAAAATAGCAATGGGGTGAGAGAGGCTCGAACTCTCGACCTCAGGATCACTCTTATAGCTATGAGACCTACGCGCTAGCCAACTGCGCCACCACCCCTTGTTGTTAAAAACCGTAGAACAAACTTTAATGAGGGTAAAACCAATCGTTTTTTCGGGCATAATTATTTAAAACGGAACCTCACTTGAACTCAAAGTCTTGTGTTCCACATTTATTCTTGTTCGAATCCTAGCGTTGATTCACTCTCGGATAAAGGCTGCAAGTTTCGATGCTGAATCAAAACCTCAATACACATGGGCCGCCGAAATCTGGCCACATCCGATCTAATTAGAACCATCTTTTGATGAGGTGATCCCACTTACGATTTCTTTCCTACAATACATCGAATATACACGCAATTCCGGATGGTAATGCAAATGTTGAACTTGTCGTAAACAACTAGGTTCGTAACTTTCGAGCTTATCTTACAGTTTCATGAAAAACTTTAGAATATGGCTTTGAATATAACCAACATTCAAGATGCAAGTTTTTTTTCCTGGTTTTCTTCATCTATTATGCAGCTATATTGATTTTGTTCATCTTTGGAGTATATCGACGGTATAAAGAGTGGACGCTTCATACTTATCCTGGAATTGCCTATAAAAATGACCATGTACAAGGCAAGTTTCATAAAAAGAACGGACAACACTGGGGCGTTTTGATTATTCTAAATGTCTGTTAGCATGTTAGGTTATGGTGGGAATAACACATATCACAAATATAATAAAGTAAGTTTTTGATACTGATCATGAATATAAGTAGAACTGCTTAGAATCGCTATTATTTCATACTGCAAAAAGTCCCAGAACTAAGAAATTTAAGGTTACTTATCTTTATCTATTCTCCCTCTCTCTCTCTCATTTTTTTTGATAAATGTATGTAATAATATGGTTTGCTGATTCGTAACTGAGTAAGATGAATTGTTGAATCATAGCTTCCTGAGGAAAAGTACACAAATATTTAAACACAAATATAAAGGCACCACTAAGTTACCTAAAATTTTGCCACCATTTGTATTGCCAAAAAAAAAAAAAAAATCAAAACATTTTCACTGATAAAGCAATTGAATGAACTTATAATGGAGAAACAATTCTTTACTTTCACGTATATATATGATGGATCTGAAGGTGTACATCGTCGTCAAAACGACGAGATCATTCCTAAAGCGGACGAGATCACGCCAATTATCATACCTCGAACAATGCACAACCTACAACATTGGGGCGCTTGTAATTACTTGACCATAATGGGGTTGGCCTTCTTCACGTCTTCGAAGCTCCAGTCCCTCCTCATGGCGCCGGACCTCAGAAGACGGGGCTCGGCTGGTTCTTCTGCCGGCGTCGTTGACGACGAGACGGCGACGGCCACCGCCTTCTCATTTTGGATCTTGCTAATGGGCTCGTAGGGAAGCTGGTCCATGTCCATGGACCAACAGCATCTTGAGGCCCTGAGTTGCCGTCGGCGACTGCTTCTCTGGCTCGTCTCGCCGTGGTCAGGGCCTGTCGTGTTCTTCTTCAAGAACTGGCTTGCCGTGAAGGATCGGCTCGCCGAGAAGGACCGGCTCATCCTTGGCTCGACGGCTCAGGAAGTTGTAACGCCAATGGATGGAACAGGATGATTCGATTCCTCCTCCTCCTCCTCCTCCCTGTTTCTGCATCTCCTTTAATATACCAAAGAAAGAAAGAAGGCTGGCTGGCCAAATCAAAATGGTGTTCTATATTTAAAGGCTGGACGCAATCTCAGGCAGAACGATCCCAGGGCCCTTGATTTTTTAAGTAAACTATGAGATTGCCACTTCGCTATGGTAATGCATTTGGAGATGAGATATTCTTTTTCTCGTTCCTTTCTTTTGGACAAGACAACCACATACATGTATTTATATATATGTGTATATATATGAAAATTGAATGTAGACTTTGATTTTTAAGAATAATCATCTAACTAATCAGAGCTGTCTGATCCATCTTGATGGATAATTAAAAAAAAAATGATAGATATTTTTGTCATATTTACACCCCTATTTACTAATACCCTATTCAACATTGGATATCGTAGATAATCCTGGATAATGCATTTTCCTTCTACGTACGTGCATACTGGCATTGAGGCAGCATTTTACGCGGTGAACTGAGGATCGACTTCTACCTGGCAATATCAACTCCAAAAGATTTAGCAGCAGTTTTGTCATTTTTAGTTTTGAACGAGTCGGCTTCCTTTCCTTATGTACAGTTAAGCACATCTGGGGCAGCGTAGTCGAAGATCGGACGTCGGCCCAGATTTTGCGATTTCCCTAATATGACAAAGGGTTCAAACTTAAAAGAAAATTAGAAAGAGAAACCGCTCGGTTCGGCCAATACCCGGATAGATCAGGAACCGTTGATCGGTGACCTTCAAGGAGAAGTTCTTTTCTCGTAATCTTGATCAGTCGTTTGACATCGGAAAACGAATATTTTAATGTTTGAATATTTTGACTTACAAATACGGGGTGGTGGCGCAGTTGGCTAGCGCGTAGGTCTCATAGCTACAAGAGTGATCCTGAGGTCGAGAGTTCGAGCCTCTCTCACCCCATTTCTATTTTTTTGCACTTTGTGGTAGTAAAGCAAGTTCAGTTTCCGTTTTCACGTTTCATTTCTTCTTTTAGGATTAATTTCTTCTTTAGGATAACAGGTAAAAAGGGATATAAAGGTTCGGACTCGGGACGTTTTCACGTTACATTAGTCGGTTACCTCAGGTTTGAGTGTTGAACAATATAGCGATATCACTTACTCCTTAATGCAAACACTTGCATAACTCGATAAGTCATTTCATTTTTAAAGTGTAGCTCGTGACCATTGTGGCATCTATTCATGATTCCCTTATATTTCCAAATAGATGCTCAAGAAATGCTGATCAGTGAGGTCCCAAGAAATACAGAAAATTGTTGACAGCAGGCATCCATGCCGATGTTCCAGTTTGCATAAGAACCATATGTGTGTCTATATATATATATATATATATGTATATATATATATATATATATATATATATGAATTTATCGAAAAAGCTTCTCACATCTTGTTCTTGAATTTACACAAGGAAATAGCAAATCTACACGATTTTACAGTTTTGAAAGTGGAAGTCGCTGGATTACATTAAAACCTTTTACAGCACCCAGCACGTCGTTTACACCTATGCTCCAATATACTCAGCAAGGATGCTGCGAATGAAGCTATCAGGTGTAACTCCACTGTCCACCATCCTATGATAAAGCATCAAGGCTTCAGATAATTTCCCCGCTTTGCAATAAGCATGCAACAGAATACCATAAGCAACTGCATCTGGCATCAGACCCTTCTCTAAAGCACACTGGAAAACTAGTGATGCTTCTTCTAATCGACCTTCCTGGCAGAAACCATGAACTAGAGAACTGTAGGTAATGATATTCGGGGAAACAGTGCCCTCCACCATCTGATCATAAAGATCATATGCGCTCTGAATATCCTGAGCTTTGCAGTATCCATCAATCAGGCAACTATATGTCACAACGTTTGGTAGAGGGCCTTTTTCTAGCATACCATTCAATATTTGTAATGCTTCATCCATCTTCCTACGTTTACAGAATGCGTCTGCTAGAATGGTTAACGTCACAATGCTAGGCTCCATCCTCTTCGTCTTCATTTCTTCATAGAACTTCAGTGCTTCATCAATTTTGTTTGCACAACAGTAGCCATTGATCATGGTGTTGTATGTTATCACGTCAACCTTTGCTCCCCGTTTGTTCAACTGATGAAAGAGATGCGACACCTCTTCCAAACGCCCCTCCTTGAACAGGCCATTGAGGAGGACATTATAGGTCGCTGTATCCGGCAAAAGGCCAGCTCTCATCATCATGTCAAAAACCTTGTAGCCATCTGCTATTTTCTTCTGCTTACAGAAGCCATCTATGAGAGCACAGTAGGATACAGCATCAGGAAAGAAGCCTCTCTTTATCATCTGAAAGAAAATATTTAAGGCCAGCTTTAACTCTTTCTTGTCTGCTATGGCCTTCATAATCATCGTGTAGGTAATAACATCTGGGAATAAATTGTTGGACTGAATTTGCTTAAATATCTTTAATGCATCCTCAGATTTTCCTACTCTGCAAAATCCTTCCATTAGCGTATTAAACATAACAATATTCGGTTCAATACCGGCATCCATTGCCTTCAGAAAAAACCGAACTGCATCTTTCATTAACCCTTCGTTGCTTAATCCATTTATCAGTATGCCAACAACAACAGAATCAGGGTTATGACCTTCTAGCACCATATGCTGATACATTTCAAGGGCCTCATTTATGTTCCTAGTGTTACATAATCCCTCAATTAGACTGCTGTAAGTCAGGATAGAAGGCTCCAACCCAATCTTAATAATCCTACAAAAGAATCCAAATGCTTCAAGGATTCTACCCTTTTCACACAGCCCATCAATCAATGTACTATACGTAACTATATTAGGTACAATTCCTACCTTCAACGTTTGTATATAAAACTCAAAAGCTTTCTCTACATTGCCGATCTTAACAAAGCCATCTATAACAGAACTGTACATTACCACATCCGGTTTAAGCCCTTTTACCAGAGCAACACCAACAAGCACACATCCATCTCTCACCCTGCCTAGCTTGCACAAACCATTAAGAAGTATGCTATAAACAACCAAATCCGGAGCAACATTGCTTTGCAGCATTACATTATACAGCTCAAGAGCTTCTTCCAACTTTCCAGCCTCACAATAAGCTCTGATCACAATGCTATATGTAACAACCGATGGAAGAGGCCCGCCTTCTGCAAAAGCAAGAAAGAACCTATGTGCTGCTCCAATGTCGTTTCTATTGCACAGTCTACCCAACATCTTGTTGCAGGCTATGATATCAGGGGCTCTAAATCTTTCAAACAACTTCTTATGAATGTCAAGTGCCCCAGACAAGCAACCTTCCTTGCAAAGCCGATCAATTATACGACAATACTCTTCGGAACTCACATTCACCATCTCCCTTAGCACTTCCCCAATCAGATTTCCTGCTTCACTTGCCTGTCCAGACCGATACAATACAGGAACCACAGCACTCAGAGTTTCCAAATTGTGTTTGGTTCCCTTTCTGTTGCTCGCCAATGACACACGCTTCTTCACATCACCTACTTGACTATACTTCAGACGACCTTCAATCAGTGCATTATCTGCTGTCATGTTCAATTTACATCCCCTCTTCTCCATCTCATCAATCAATTCCCTCGCCTTCTTGACATCACCTTTCCTGAGTAATTTATCGATCACGACCTCAAAGATAGATTGGTGGCTAGAGAGCTTCCATATTAGACCAACTCTATCGTTGTCCACCGCTAAGGCAGCCACCATTTTCAAGGTATCGTCCGGAGGGCAAATCCCCACTTCCTGCATTCGTCCCACGATCGACACAGTCTCATCAAGCATCCCCAGATGAGCATAACAGGCAGCAAGGAAGCCATACACAGCTCCAGGATTCGAACCATATTCCCCAAACCCCGAGCTCAGGGCGTCGAAAATATCGCAATCTTCTTTCCCGCACTGAATCATCCTGTCAACAATCCGGCCGGCTGGCTCCAGCAAACCCCGGCGGAGCAAGATGTGGATGATGCTGCAGTAGGAAGAAGTAGTATGACTGGAATGGCCGAAATGTCGCTCGGACCACTCGAAAAACCGAAGCGCCGAAATGGGTTCCGATCGAAGACGATAGAGGATCGATTCCATGTTCTTGGGCTGTAGCTCCGCCGCAGAAAAGTGATCGAACGGGTCGAATTTCGACTCGGGGAGGCCATTGAGGGCATCCTTTCCTTCGGTTTTTGATAATCTATCGATGGGCTTCTTGCAGAAACTGAGGTTGAAAGCAGAAGGAACCAAGTGGAGAGACGGCTTTCTGTGTACCTTGAATGAAGAAAGCATTTACATCCTTCGTCCAGCTCGAAGAGAAACCCTAGTGCCAGCCGGCGGGGCCTTTCCCTCCTCCACTACCCTCGTTCGGCCGGAGATGATATTTTTACCAGAGGCTTTCGAAAAAGGGGTCCGGCACGACGTGGGTGGAGCTGGTCCAATTATCTTTAACCGGGTCCGAGCCAAATTGACCATTTTCACGTGTGTGTGTGTGTGTGCTTGTGAAAATTAGGGATATCAATGAGTCAAATTTCAATTGGATGTACCTTTTACAATATCCAGTTTATCGGTTGCTCACTTCATATTCATGTACAGAAGAGAAAATTTTCATAAATTTTTCTGTTGTTTTCACATTTTTATCCGAGCCCAACTCTTAAATAAACAAGCAAATGAAGAACCTCATTATGATATGTTAGCAACCCACTTTCAATATGTATGAATTTTACTTCTAAAACAGTTGTTTAAAACTGCCGAACCGTAGAACCAAACTGATTTCTTAATTAGAATTCATATACAACTTTTTTTTGAAGCATTTCATTTGGATGTCCAATCTGAATGAGATCCATCGGCATTCTTCAGGGCATTTGATGGTTTGAAAGTTTGATTCAACAATGAAAATTCCATAATCATAGTTCCTCCTCAAAATTCCATTCTAGAATCTCAAAATTCCAGGTTTTAGTTCTATAATTCCAAAACCAAAATACTCCGTTTGTTTAATAATTTCAATTTATGAAAAAATGAGCATTTTGGTTCTAAAATTCCATGATTCTGGGTGTATCAAACGCTCTTTTATTCAAAATCGCATTAATTTTTTTCGGCAATTAGGGTTTTCACTTAAAGCCAGCCAGTAGGTTCCCAGTTAATGGGCATCTTCTGCATGTAAAGCAAAACTTGAGGCTTGGTAGGTGGTAGGTTGAACTCAGTTATGAGGAGTTGGCTTCTTGTGAAATAAATGAATGTTCCTTGCAGGGTCCATCTAGTTAGAGCCTAGAGTAGTGACATAACATTTTACATCAACTTTCATTTATAGCAACCACTGCATGTGTCTTCATTCCCATTGTACAACAAATGGGTCACTCTTTACTGAGGTTGGAAGCCAATTCATCTTCCTTCATAACTTGGTCACCAAGGGAGCCTCTCTATTGAACCTTTCTGCACATGAAATACTAAAAGTTATTAGCGAGTGGGGCACAGAGTAGGTCCATGGTAGTACAAGTGGATCTGGGAGACCAAGCCCAGAAGCTACATCTTTTTTTTTTTGTTTTTCTCACTGGAAATCATCTTTTTTTTGCGAATCAGCGTTAGAAGAAGTTGACCGGCCCACGAATGGACATCTCCTGGCCTTCATTCAATGAATCTGTTCTAATTTTTGGGATAAACTCATCGGACAGTTTTTTTTTTTTTATAACTTCTTATTTCTATACTTTGATCCTTTCCTATTTTTATACTTTCTTGTTGGTTTTTTTATGAAAATGTGAATCCTTCCATTTACAAGAAGAAGATGTTAAACTTGGTTCAACTGATTTACTTCAAACTTTTAAGAACAACGGTGCCCCCATGTAATCCAAAAGCAACTAGTTAACAAAAGGAGTAATAATATTGGCTTTCATCTCAACGCCCTCTCCCTGACCTTACAGGGGACCCCTAAGTAGTTGCATCAACTTCATCAATTTTTTAAAGCAATCCAAGAAAAAAAAGTTACGTCTAAATTTTAGAAACTTTTACTTATCATTTATAAAAATTTTAAAAAATGATATTTCAACACTTGTCAAAATTTAGAAAAATTAATTCAATCCCATCATAAAACAAAAAAAAAAAGCTTCTGGCACCGCCTCAACCAATGAACTAATCCACTACACACTTGTGTGCCGCCGCTGGCAAGCTAATGCATGCTCTCACTAAAGCCAAACATGGGGGCAGCGATCTTGGCTGGGTTGGTTTAAGGTCGCTGACTTTGTTCCATCTCTGCTCCATGAGAGAGAGAGAGAGAGAGAGAGAGAGAGGAATAAATTAAGATGAAAAAAAAAAATCAAAGTAAATAAACCAAAAAGAAATGACAAGGACAGGAGGGAAGATTTTAAAATGAGATGCCAAAAAAAAAAAAAAAACACAAAGGAAAATGATGAATATGATCTCAAAAGTAGGCCACTAGTCCTCCTTCGGATCTGCGTTCCTTTTCACGCCTTTCACTGTCGCGGATTTATGTTTCGTCGTCTCTCCACAAAGACTTTATTTTCCAGCAACGTGGCAGTTTGTAACATGAAGCATTTCTTTTCTCCTTTCCTTAATATATAAAAAAAAAAATGCTTCCTTGTAAAAGATACCCATATAAATTGTGATATTCATCTTAAAAACCAACGGTAGTTTACGACGAACATAAAACTTCTAATGATATATTTTTATGTATCTAGGATCTCTGGCCTTTTTGAGGGGTTTGGATGAACCTACAAATAATATATCATTGAATTCGAATGAATATAATGCTTGTCACTCACTGTTTGTTTGTAGCCGAGATGAATAATGCATCAAAGGGATCTCAAGGAAAATTAATCGGTAGAGACTAAATAAATACCCCGTTATTTTTGCCCATAATGAAAATAAAAGGGAGTAACTACTACGAGGGCTCATATGAGTCATTATCGAAGCTGCTTTTCAGACTTCGACTGCTGCAATTTCCTTTCATCTGCTTTCACCCTTCGTATTCGTTAAAGCTTTTCAGCTCCAAATTCACCAAAACAGCCAAAAGGAAGCTTCAGGATCTCTGGCTTTCTTGCTTTATCTTTAATCTTCTTCTTTTTTTTTTTTTTTTTACTTTTTATCTCCCTCTCTCTCTCTCTCCCTCTATTTCCTTCCTTTGGAAAGGCACATTCTTCCTCCCATTAAATTACAAGAATACCCTTTTTTTTATTCGTTGGGAATGAGCGGTGAAAATGGGCGTATGTATCGCTTCATTAGTCTAAGTCAATCCATCTGTTATGACACGACAACCTGAACCATTTTCAGGAAATTGCTGGTTTCAAGCTTTCCAATATCTCTCCCAAAGTCATCATGCAAATCACGTCTATATTTGGCATTATATATATATATATATATATATATATATATATATATATATAAAAGTTGATAAAAACCAAACAACTAAGTTAGGAATCTAGACCCTTTGATTTCGATTTAGCTAACCTTATTGATATGGTCTTAAGAATGAGCGATGCAAAAGTATATACTAAGTTGATCATTTGTTAAACTTTAATAGTGTTTTTATAATAAGAAAAAAAACATCCCTCGTGGCATGATAATACAAAAAACAACATTTTTCATTAACACAACTTGAACCAAAACATGTTTTATATCAAAATAGTCTATATATGAAGATGTTTATATTGCATTTAAAATAGGTTTTGAACAAAAAAATCAATGGGTCTCATATTTATTCCTGACATATATATATATCACGCACACAATGGACCAAACAGAGGGGAAGAGAGAGACTGGCAGGGAGATACAAGGCCCTTAAATCATATTGTTTATCAATTCTAAGCAGAACAAATAGTAAAGATTAAATTAAAAATATGGAAGTTAAACTGTTTTTTTAAGAGACCAAAATACCCTACAAAGAATAACGGAGAAAAGAGAGAGAGAGAGAGAAATCATTTTCCTTAAACTATAATATTTGACTCATTTGTGGGGTATTATTGTTTATTAAAAAAACAATTTGGCTTGTTCATTTTCAACTTAATCTCTATCATCTGATCCATGTAGAATCAACCGCTTAGTTGATTCTCATATAAAATTAATGAAAGTTGAATGAACGGATGTGCTTTACTACTTAATCCATCTCATTGATCACAATGCCAGGCAAGTCAAATATTTTCTAATTGCTAGTTCCATCTCAATCTGGTTTCTTAAATGAACACTGAATGTTTAATTGGATATTCCAATTGTGCAGACATTTTTTATTAGATAAATGCCAGTGCCCTGAGCTGGACTGCAAATTCATCCTGATTCAGACAAGATTGTGGTTAAAGACAACTCCAAATTAGAACAACAGTAAGGTTGAGACTTGATTTTGAATCAATAACTTAACAACTTTTAGGTTTTGTTAGAAACATTTTTTCTTTTAGCAAAACTAACTATACTTATGTGCCATTTACATCTAAAAGCAAAAAATAATCACTTTTCAAGAATAGATTTCTAAGTTTTAGAAATACAATGATCAATATGGTATTTTTTGCGAAAGCTCATGACTGGATCAGATTTGAGTACGAACGTTGCACATTTTCTGCCATTATAAATACAATTCTCATTCCATTAATATCTAATTGTTTTGCATTTATGTCTGGCATGCTTTCAATAAGTTTCATGTTGAGACTACCATATGATTTACATTTTGAATATAAATTTCGACATGCAGAGCGTTATGAAATTATAAAAATGACGTTTTTAGAATATACAAATAAGTTTTTAAAATAACAATATATATATTCTTTGGTTTTAAAACTCATTACATGATCCAAAAACTTGATTTTTATGTGAATTTGTATATTGTTAAACATGCAAATTACACCATTTATATTCACAAAACACAGTTTATATATATATATCAACAGCCTGAGAACTATTGAGCTATTAAATAGTTACAAGGAATGTTGGACAACTTAACGAAAGAGTAGACACGATAGTAATTTCCGGATTCCTGGAGGGCCAAATCTGAGAATACTGCCTGGACTTGGGGTTAACACCCAAATCACAAAAATGAGTAAAAATTTTCAGTTCAACGGAAACCATTTTGCCATCGAGTCCCTGACAATAAAGGCGTTGGTTACCACTTACCCGTTCTGTTTTTCCACAATGTGGGTGCCTTAGCACTCTCAGAAGGAAGGAAGAGGAGGGAAGGAGAAGGAAGAGGAAGACGAAGAAGAAGAAAGTACGGAAGGAGATGAAAAGGGAAAAGAAGAAGTGAGAGAAAGTTAGAGCTAAGAGTGGAGATACTCATTTCTCACTGTACCTGCTGTTCCGCCTCCAATTGTCTGCAACAATGATTTCCTCAAGAACCAGGTAAGTATTTTTTAATTTTTCCCATATGTTTCTTGTTGGGTTTGTTATTTTTCTGCATGTAGATCTGATCTGCGTTTGTATTTATTCGCGTGAAATGCATTTGCCATGGCTTATGCAATTGCGTCTCTGTTTTTGCTTGATGGGTTTCTGCCTTTGTTTCACTTATTCTGTTTCTGCTGTCCTTTTACTCTTGTTTCTTTTTTTCGGGATTCCAAATTCATGTTCGGTGTTACTTGATTGGATGTTCTTCTGTTGGCATCCTTGGTTTCTCTATTTCTGTTCTTGGTGTCCATTTGTACTAAGGTGAGTGATGCACATAATACAGAACTGGGTTGTTTGAGACGCTGCCCAAGTCCTCTGATCCTTCGCCTAAGGTTACCAAGTTGAGCAGACCGCCAAACAAGTCTGAACATGATTTTTCTCCCGTTGCTCATCGTCAGGGGAGGCAGTCACTTGATGGGTCACCAAGAATGGTCGATTCCAGGCCAAGATCAGTTGAATCTAAGTCATCAGAACGCCGATCACCTAAGATCAACACGTCTGAGGTCAGAAAAAGAGAATCTGAAACCCTTTGTTAATGAAAACTGTGTTTGACGTTTTACTTTTTTTGGAAAATTTGGTGAGTTCCCGAGTATTTTACGCTAGAACATTTGTTTGATTTTGTTCCTATTTTCGTGTAGAAGCGAGTTTCGAAGGGATCGGAGTTGCAGAGCCAGTTGGTGGTTCTTCAGGATGATCTGAAGAATACGAAAGAACTGCTGGAGAAAGCAGAAGATGAGAAATCACAAGCACTGGAAGACCTTAAGAAGGCAAAGCGAGCCACGGACGAAGCAAACGAGAAGGTGACTGAAGTACTTGCTCTTCAGAAGCGAGCTGAGGAGAATTGTGAGATTGAGAAGTTTCGGGCCGACGAGCTGGAGCAGGCGAGCATTGACAAGATGCAGAGGATTGAGCAGAAGTGGCAATCGGAGATTTCTCTTGTCAAGAAAAAGCATGCTGCTGATGTATCAGCACTGCTTTCTGCAAATCAAGAGGTGGAAAGGATGAAGAAGGAGCTAGCAATGGCCATTGAAGCAAAAAGTTCTGCTCTCCTGCGTGCTGAAAATGCGACTAAATTTGCACAGGAGAATGCTAAGAAAGTCGAGGTTTTGACTGCAGAATTGGATCAATTGAGGGATGCATTGAATGAAGCACGCGCTTCTCAGTTGGCTATTCGCGAAGAAAACGCTTCAATTGATGCATGGTGGGAATCCAAGGCCAAGGAAGCTTCCATATTGGTGGAGAATTTGACTTCTGAAGCGGAATCACTAAAACAGGAATTGAAGAAAGCAAAGATGGCTGAAGCCGAACTTGTGGAAAGTGAACTAATGATTGAAAGGTTAAGTGTTGAACTGCATGATGCTAAAAATTCAGAATGTAATGCTATTGATTTGGCAGAACAGCTGAAGAAGAAGGTTGAATCATTGGAAGTCGAAGTTGACAAAGCAAAATCTGCTGAGAAGGCTTCTAACGAGTCGGTGGCTTCACTTCTGAAGCGGTTGGAAGAGAGTAATTTGTTTCTGCAAGAAGCTGAAACTGAGATAACTTCACTTAGATTACGCGCTGAGTCTTTAGAGATGTCTCTTTGTCAACAGCGAGGTGATCTGGAGAAATCAGACAGGCAAATTGAGACGGCAAAAATTGAAACCGATTCCATGGCTAGGGTTATCGGATCTCTGAAAGGTGAATT
The DNA here is from genome assembly GCF_008831285.2 of Nymphaea colorata. Lineage (NCBI taxonomy): Eukaryota > Viridiplantae > Streptophyta > Magnoliopsida > Nymphaeales > Nymphaeaceae > Nymphaea > Nymphaea colorata. The sequence continues at coordinate 22,145,647 of NC_045141.1, forward strand.
GGAGATAATGGAGGCTGAGAAACAAGAAGCTCTTAAGAATGAAGAACTAGCGGCTCTGAAAATTCAAAGCCTAATGGAGGAGAAGAGCAAACTCTTTGATGAACTGCAAAAGACTACAGAAGAAGAAGAGAAGAGCAAGAATGCGATGGATGATTTGGCTTTGGTGATACGTGAAGTTTCCTTGGAAAGTAACAAAGCAAAAGAAGATCTTGATACCACTCAAGGCCAGCTTGCAGAAGCAAGGTCCCAGGTGGACGACTTGAAGCTCGTCCTTCAGAAAACAGAGGAGAAGTATCAGGCCGTGATTGATGAAGCGATGAAGGAGATTGATCAATACAAAATCATTGTTAAACAAAATGAACTTGACTTCCAAAGATCGAAAGCAGATTCGCATGAAAAAGAACTGAATTTCTTAAGCCGTATTAAAAGATCAGAGGAGGAAATCGTAGTCCTTAAAGGTGAAGCAGACAAGCTAACAAATTCCCTTAAAGCTGCTGAGGCTCAAACTCGAATGGCAAGGGAAGATGGTGTTCAATTGCAAAATTTCCTTTGCCAGGTCAAATCTGAACTATCCGGCGCAAAGCAAGTTGCAGAAAATGCTATATCTGAATCTCTTCAATTGAAGGAGGCTTTACACCGCAAAGAAAACGATATAGCTAACTTTGCACGTGAAAACAAAGAACTCCTTGACAGAGAAGCTGCTGCTCTGGCGAAAATTGAGGAGTTATCGAAGCTATTAGCAGAGAAAGCTTCACAAAAAGACGCGGAAGATGGCAAATTAATGACCAAAGCAACGGTTGGTTTAGAAGTTCCAATGAAGGCTGGGCTTCCTGGTGAGGCTGCTTACGAGAAGATTGAAAAGCATACTTTAGAGGTTTTAATGAAAGCTGAAATTGCTGCTGAGGCTGCCCATGAAAAAATTGAAGAGAATGGTCTAGAAGCTCCAATAAAAGCTGAGATTTCTGTTCAGAATGATACCGAAAAGATTCAAAAGCATGGTCTAGAAGTTCCAAGGAAGGCTGAGGTTTCTGTTGAGACTGCTTATGAAAAGATTGAAGAGAACGTTACAGAAGTCCCAAAGGTGGCCGAGACTTCTGACGAGACACCAAACGAAAAAATTCAAGCGAAGTTCATATCCAGTCTTTCCACTGGTAACGTAAAGAAACAACAAGAGAATGTCGTTTCTGTGACCGTTGTTCCTTCAGACCTGAAAGCACGGCCTGTGCATGGCAGCATGAACAACACTGAGAATAGCAAAGACGAAACTGAGTGGGAAACCTTTAAAACATATGAAAATGACTCTTCACCAAAGAGTACCATGCATGAATCCGTGGATGAGGATTTTGATTCGAAGTCGCAATTCGGCAGTTTGAATCGGAGACATGGATTGGCATCAGAAATCGTGGAAGACGGACAAAAACATCATCAAAAGAAGAAGAACGCATTACTACATAAATTTGGAGGTCTGCTGAAGAAAAAACACTCCTGCAAATAAAATCTGCAGAAGTGCGACACAGGCAAGAAACATTTGTCCGCCTTTTGAGCTTCTAGAGGTGCGCCTATGGTTCTCGTTTCTAAGATGATGTGTTTGTAAATTGTGGTGTTCATTTCGGTTTGTGATTACCCACTGCAGCCTGCTCGCACGCCGGTGTGTTTACTTTTATGTTTTTCTTCTTTTTCCTTTTTAACTCTTTGATCACGTCAAAATTTTCTTTGGCCTTCATACTTTGTTCCTCATTTGTTTGAGCGAGATGAGAACTGAATTGTATTTAAATCTTCTTATTCTTATCCCCTTCTGGGTCATCTTTTACAGTACCCTCTGTATGATTGCTATAAATAATTGAAGCAAGCGACGACAATCAATAAGGATACGTCTCATCACTTACGCTCTAGACCACTTCTCACCCTTTTACCACGCTCCGCAAAGGAAAAGAAAAAGTTCGGTGGTCCAAATGGTCCATGTCTCTTGCCGATGCAAGACTCAAGGTCTTGGTGATGGGCAATTAGAATTTACCAGATGCTCAACTATTTGGAACCCCTCATTCATAGGCACATAGTTTACGACTTGAAAGATCCGCCACTAAAGAATATGTCCGTTTTTTACCATCCATATTAAATACAAGACTGTTGAGTGTGTAATTGAGGTCCTCAAACTCAAGGTTAGTTTGACTGTAGAAAATACTTTATAAGTGTTTTATAAATTTATTTCAAACATTGTGATGAGTTACTAAGATATTAGAAAAACGCTCATAATGATACTACCAAACTATTCATTTCAGTTGTTGGGCAAGAGTTCTAAAAAGTTGGCATATGTTAAACATATGTACATTTGATGAATCTGTTATAATTTTTGAGATAGATTCACGAAACAATAACAACGTGTTACTTTTACCAAACAACTCTTAAGGATTATATTCTAATTTAAAACGGTACATCTATCTGGCTATTGATGCCTATGTGGTTCGGCATTGATTAAAATAGACGGTCATAAAAGATCTATGAGCTGAGCATGTATAAGGAGCAAAGGCTCCTCTCCTTTTCCTTTGCTCCTAATTACGCAAGAGACTTTGACAACATCGATAAGCGAAGCAGTGATAGCCCTTATGGTCCGACCAACTATACTAACCCTTTAAAACCTCTTGAAATTGGCCTTGTCTTAGTTGGGCAACGTGCTGCCGTTGTGTTTTCTCATTTCTTAATTTGCGGATAATTTATTCAAGATGTGGCAAGCAGGTAAATGCGTGCATCCACGTTTATTTCATGTCCTCTCTAATTTTTCTTCCCTTTGTGCTTGTCGGTGGCATGCCACCAACCCCAGCCCTTCCTCTTTTCTTTCTTTCACTCGGTCAAATATATATATATATATATATATATATATATATATATATATATATATAGAGAGAGAGAGAGAGAGAGAGAGAGAGATTTTACCCCGAAAACTAACTTGAGTTGACGCTTATTGTGCTTCTCCTTAAACAAACTGATAGAGATGCCTGCCACGATCCTACTTTCTTTAAAAAGGAGAGAAAAAGAAGACAGATTTCTAATTAATAAGTAAAATGTTTATATAACAGTATTCGCCGTAGGACCATTGATTGTCAATATCAATGGTACATGAAAGGTCACCCTGGAAACTAATGTTACCCTGGTTTTTCAGTTAATGAGTTAGCAAGAAAGACCAAGCGTAAATCCTCTTATAAACTCTTCTTGTCTTCACCACTTTGTGGAAACAGCGATGTCCGGAGCAAGATTGTCCACCCAACGGCCGAGGCCTATCCCTCCGGCTGTGACGACATTGTTTTTGGACCTTCTCTTCTTTCTTTGTCAAAAGCTGCGTTTTGGGCAGATCCTCATCACTTTGTTAACCAAAAGTTAAACATAAAAATTGAAGCTGTACATCGGCACCTTCAAAGGAGCGTTCCCCTTTGAGGAAGCCTGGATTATCAATAAAATGATGTTTTATAATTTTATTTCTTCCAAATCATGAGGATCCAAAGTTCGGAAAATGGTAAAACATGGAAACTCCAAAGCCTCCTTTGTAAAAAGAACAAAAACAAGGTGTCAGCTCTACTGCCTGTACTTCAAGGGGCTTAGTGTAACTGGTCGAGTTGGTGAGCCTTTAAAAGCCCGATCACTTGTGGGTGTTACTCATCTGTACTACAAACAATGACATACTCTGATCTTGAGTTGGAGGAAGTAACTATAACTTCACTTAGGCCTTGATGCAGTATTAGACTTTGGGGCAAGATGAAGAGAGGATGGGTTTCGGCTTCTTTCGGGTATCTCCCTTGTTCTACTGCATGTAAATGGACTTCGGGTGGTATTCATTGTCTATTCTTAAATAGCAGGGAACACATCCTGTTCTTAGCAGTCCAAGAACAGGAACCAAATCACAAGTCTGCCCTCGCTAGTCTAAGCACGTCGTGAGTTTACCCCTTGAAGGGCATTCCGTTAAGAACAAGAATCAAATCAGCTCGGTAGTATAAGCACATCTGGAGTTTTCCCCTTGAAAAGTTTTCCGTGGTCTGAAAAAGGAAAAGGAAAACCGAGGAGATTATTTTCAAAATGTAATTAGTTAGATCAAGATCAATGGCCCTTCCCTATATTTGTCAAATCACATTTTGGAAGAGATCTACGATTTGGGCACTCGATTTCGATGGTCATCGTTTTGAACGCTGAATCTCGTATGGTTGTACGAGACTAATTACTAAACTATTCTAGAAAGTCTTACGATTCGTATTGTTTAAACTTTAAATCAGATTTTAGCACAACCTAAGAAGAGTCCGACTTGATTAACCTTTTCTGGTGTGTCAAGAATGACATTCATGTGGTTCATTTCATGCAAACCTGTGAGTGTATTGCATTCATGTGTATGACAGTTGGTGACATGTGAGGTTCCTCCCTCAAAATATTTAACTTAACAGGGTTTCCTTCAAAGGGGACATGCCATATGGTGACTGGTCCTCTTAATTTTTTTTTATTTTTAAATAGAAATCTTAAATATTTATCTTTATATATATATAAGTGCCCACCAAATTTGAGTATTTTTAAACAAGTGCCCCTTCAATTAATTTTTTTTAACTCTGCCATCGCCGGTGGTGGTGACATGTGAGCAGAGCATGCACACTGAAATCATCACAGCCTTTCATTTTTCGTGATAAACGGCCATATAGATGGCGAGCTTGTTACAAGGTTTCTTTGAAAAGATATCTGCTCGGCTCACTTTTCCATATTAGAGCATCCAAATAAATTAGAACAGCAGTAACAAATTGACAGGCCTCAAAAGATTTATTGATCTATTGGACACGACCAGAACCAAAATACTTAACACTTTTGCATTAAAGATACCAATCACACGTACTTCATAAGTACAGAGAGACAGATGTGTACATATAACATCTTCTGCCGCCGTTATTCACTGGCCCAGGGTACATATATTGCCTCACTCATCCCTGATCCCGCCGGTAAAATCCACCATTATCTTATTCAGCTTCTTGTTGCTGATCCTTTGCTCGTACATTTTTGAATCCTTGCTGCTAACACAGAAGACGGAAGACAATAAGATTCAGGAACAATATCAAAACTTTTTTTAGTCTTTTCTCGTAATAAAGAGAAATTTTTCATAGTTATGCTTGTAAAGATTCATCTCCATTAAAATCTTATACCCATTAACAAATGAATCCATACCTTTTAGTGTCCTGCATGCGGCATTGGAGCCATATCGACTCTAGAAAACTCATATTCCCACGGCCAGGTTTTGGCCAAGGAAAACGAGATAGTTTACACCTGTTCTCAGAGGGAAAGGGAGAGAGGGAGTTGCATCGGGCCACTCTGTACCCCCGGGATTTCTACTGTTTGTGGGAATCCAGGTCTCTACGTACATAGCAATGCAGGTTTTACGTACATGCGGACATGCATATATATATACATTCCTGCGGCACATCCGGACAGTTGGAGAAAGCGGTACTGCCAATATGATGCTCTATTAACGATCGCCCCAAGAGAGGGAAAGGAATGAGAACCTGTTAGGTAGGTAGGTTGCGCTTGGAGCCAAGAGGCGAGCCAGCTCGACCGCGTCCTCCTCGCGGTTGATGAGTCGGTTGAAGCAAATGTGGCGCCCAAAGGTCGACTCCTTCTCGAAAGCGCCTATGTGCGCATCGACCAAGTAGTCAACATCCACCGTGACCAAGACTCCGTCCTCATACATCTCCGCCGCTCCCTTGAGGTATGGGTGTGCTGCGCCTAGGTCCGGGCCAGTTAAAAGCCCACTGTTGACTGAGACCATGTTGACTCCCCGGTCCATAGCTAGTGCCCACGCAGTCTTCTCAGCCAACGTCTTGCTCAGGGCGTACCAGAGCTGCCATCTCAGAAAAACCAAAGGGCGTTAAAATTTGGAATAATGTAGTGGATTCAATACATAATCGTATTGGATCTACAAGATTAGAAGATGTTCCATGTTTGAATCATGCTCACAAAATATCAGACTTGGTTATATCCCAGCAAGACGTCGAGAAAAATATAGTGAATAAGCTGGAAACCTGACGGACAAAACATACTAAGCTAACCAATTACATGTAAACGAAGATCTTAATCTGTCGACTTAGCTTTCTTGTATTACATCTGGATATGTCAAGAAGTTGCGGATCCAATGTAAAATGAAATCACCTTGAAATTTCTGCAGAAGTTGGCCTCGCTCCAATGTCGCTCGTCGAATTCGGCCATGCTCTTCCGGTTTTCTTTCCAGATGACGGCAGCCACAGACGAGGTAAAGACCACCTTCTCCATGCTCTCTGTTTGCCCGCATGCTTCCAGTACATTGTGAGCTGCTCGGACCTCAACCTCCATCATCAGATCCTGCAAGGCAAGATTAGTTTAAGTAAAACTGTCAATTTTTTCTTCTCTGATTGGCAACGTCGGGTCAAGCAAATGGACAGTACACCAGATCCCCCAAAACATGTCGATGAATGCAGTGGGCGTGTGCAGGCATACAGACACATACATACACATAAATACTAAATTATGACGACTGAAACATAAGATATTTTCCAGCATCTTTTTATACACTCGATAGATCAATCTAATATCTAGGAAGAACGTCCCAAGCGGGTGAGGCCTATTGGGCCAGCCCAGGACGGTAGGCGCATGATCAAAAGTTCGAACCTCATGGGCAAATTCATCCTCTGCAGAAGCCAATGAAAGTTGGACCGAGGTTGGGCGCGGTTTCGACATGTCAAAACAAATATCCAAAAGGGAAGAGAAGAAGAATGTGGGCCAGATGTCTTGAGGATCCCCTTAACATTGATGGGCTCTACCAATGCTCAAAAAGTTTTATTAGGCTTGTTTAGGATGGCAAATGGGTCGGATCTGGTTTGAGTGTCTTGTCTTTTTCTATTGTACTCGGATTCTACCTCTAATGCATCTAGCTATCCCGGATATTATCCTTTTGCAGCTCTAATAATGTGATTTATGAAAATAGTAAGAGGACATAAGAGATGATTCATGGAACACTTACGCCCAGGAAAGGGATGGAGGGAAAGGGAGGGAAAGGAATGGAAAGGGAAGGGAAGGGAAGAGAAAGGGAAGGGAATGGAATGAAATGGAAAGAGGTGATTATAAAAGCTTGTTTGGATAAAAGTGAATGGAATGGAAAGGAAACGATACAATTTATAATAATACCCTCAATAGTCAAAAGGTTGGAAGAAAAATCGTGGAGGGGTATTTTGGGCAGTCAACACTTTTGTACTTACTCCCTTTCCTTTCCCTCCCAATCCGTCCGATTTGGAAGGGATTGAATTTACACTATACAATCCTTTCTTTTCCTTTCCTTTCCTTTCCCTCCCCTCCCATCCAAACAGACTTCCTCTCTTTCCCTTCCTTTCCCTCCTTTCTAATTAGCCAACCAAACACAGGAGAGAATGCTCAATCCCTCCCTTTCCCTCCCTTTCCTTCCAACCAAACAAGCCCTTAAGTGTTTAAGTATTTTATAAATCTGTCTTAATTTTTTAAATATATTCATAAAACAGTTACATGCTGTTCATGTTACCAAAGGCCCCAAAGTTTAACATTGGCTGCATACATATTTCCGGGTTTTCCCACCGACAGATGGCCTGGTTCCAGCTCAGGAATTTCCCAACAAGCTCTCTCATATTTGAAAACACAACAAATATGTCTCACCTCTTTTTGGACATAAAATCTGGAAAGGGGCCCATCGGTCGGGTTCTCACTGTTCATTTAAGCGATCTTTGACAATCTTGGATCTCATCCATGGCCAAACCCCTCCCCCTTCAAACCACAAATCTGTGGTTTTTATGAGGCAATGCAGATTTAAAATACAAATAACATCTCAAAGTTTTAAACGACGATGTTTTTCTCCAATATAATACGGCAACCTTGAAAAAACGAGAAAAAAAGACAAATCTATGATTTTTACAAGGCAACACAGATTTGAAACCATAGTCACAAATAACGTCTCAGAGTTTTAAACGGTGAGACTTTTCTCGGATATAATACGGCAAGCTTGCAAAAAACGATAAAAAAAAGAAGAAAAATATGGTAATTTTTTAAACAATTTAAAAAACTAAAAATAAAAAAAAAGTGAGAAACTAATAACATAAACATCAAAAGATAATAGACTTGCAACAAATTGAAAAAAAAAAACTGTTTGACATTAAAAAAAAGCTTAAAAAAATGAAAAAACTGAAAAAAGAGTTAAAAACACACATTTTTTGTTTTTAACGTTAAAAACGTTTTTTAAAGTTTTAAATGGCTAGTTAATTTATCGTGTTTTTTTTCACTTTTTTTTTTTTAAAAAAAAAACGAGTTTTCTATAACTATGTTTGAAACCTTCACTGCCTGCTTAAGCCATGGAACAAACTTGGCCTTGTGGTTTTGGGACTTCATTATGTCATCTTGGCCGCACTAAATTCATTACCGTTAGTACTCTAGCCATGGACCATGCCAACAACTAGAATAATTAGTGATTTCTATGTTCGTTGCAGAACACATCGCACAAACATGTGTCCCTTCGTGGATTCGAAAGAATAATCCTTATTTTCCATATTTGTAGAATCTTCTCTCTAGAAACCTTTGATAAGGGATAATTGTTTCTTTCAATCTGAAAATTACGTGGGTTTTGGAATATCTTGATGTGACCTCAGTCACGTACAATATGAAGTTAAAAATTGCAATCAATACAGAAATCACTTTTGGGATGAGAAACCTAATAGAAATTGAGTTGCTATCCATTTCACCTTACAAAGCCCAACATCAACAGTAACAGTTTTGTTTTCAACTGCGAGTTAGCAACTTCATTCCGTGACAATTGTAGCAATTTTAACTTCTTGCACTCACAATCTCTCTCCAATGATGCGCAGTTTTTACTGGAACCCAAAAACATTATGCCCTTGGAAATAATAAAACATGTATCCAACTAAGTGAAAGAGATACTTTAAAGTTAATTGAAATCTGACGTATTTATCTTTAGTGATGAGGATGAACCCCTTTCTTGTAAAACTAAGACCATGAGGGCAGGACCAATTGTATAATGGGAAATTGAGAAACATGAAGACTCTGTACAATTGAAGGCAAAATATATCTCCTTTCGGTAAAATTAGATTTACTTTTATAAATTTTCGTGCTTGAAATTTGCATTTTATAGCTGCCAATAATTGCCACAACTTTTTTTTCGGTTTTTTAATCTTGTAAAAAATTAAAACTAGCAACAATGACAAAATTGGATTTGAATACTTACATCGTAGGCTGTTTGATATTTTGGAGGCTCAAAACTGTAGAACAATCCACAACATCCCTTGATAGCATCTACTATACTCTGGTAATCCAAGGGATCACAAGAGTACAGTTTCAGGCACTTATTATCCTCTCCCGCTAGTCGTTGCAGGAACTCCAGCTCTCCTGCACCAATAACGTCAGTAATATGTCAAAGCGTGTATATTATATGCACATATATAACAGGTTCCTGTGATGCAGGGGTGAGTAATCATAATAAGTAAATTTGATCTTCTTTTTTAATGGAGGGGTACCCGTCGAGGGCTCCACCAAATTATTCGAAACGTCAGAGAAAAGTCTTGAACTCGACAACGATATCGTGAAAAAGCTCAAAGAATGATAATGTTGGGACTTAATACACAGCTGCGCCTGTTTCCTCTCTTCTGTTTAGAAGGTTGCAACTAATTTAAAAAAATTGCAAAAAAGGTCTTCCTCTTTTTTTTTAGGCGACATCAAACCGGCCAAATATCGTTGGGGACTTGGGGGGAATGAGCCCAAACTGTACAAAAAACGGCAACATTGATGTAGAGTATTCATACTGCCTATTCTCCAACTACGGTGGTATTATATAATAAATAAATTTGTTAAGGGAACACCCTTTCCTTGAGAACTTTTATACTGCATAGTAAAAGATATTATCAGCGTGGATCCATGCGATTGGAGAAAACATAAATTAAAAAGAGAGGAAATATTTCAATAAACAGTTTAACATGCTTCTCTAATCATGTCCTCAAGCAAACAAGCTGGGAGAAACTCACCTGAAAACTTCTACCTCGTATCAATTCACTTCAAAATAAAGGAAAAATGAAAAGAACAATAATCTCATCCAAGCACGGAGAACATTTCACATTCAAAATCAAGATACGCTGTGCAGGTCAAACCGCTCTTTTAGAACAAGCGTTAAGTGTCCTATTAGAAATTTTCTTCCACGAAACGTTTCCCCATGAGCTAGAGACTTTCTTCAGAGTAGATTGACTGGAAAGTTTGTACTTGTAGAACCCAAGAAGGATGAAAGAGTTCTCTTTAATGAACTGGCTACGGACAAAAGAGCTGTCAAAGTGTGAAATTTCTTCCTCTGAAAAGGAATATCAATGGAATCAAATAGCTTCTCATGCCGACACTCGAGATATTTTGAAAACCATAAGAAATTTGAATTGTGCAGTTTGAGCAGAACAAGAACTCAATTTCACCGGGAGACTGGTTTTGTATTTTGGTCAAGAGTCCACCGATGTCCAGATCCACCAAGACGGACTGCGTAGAGTGAGATGAAACGGCCGAGTATGGTGAAAATTCAAAGTCGTGAAGCAGTTTTATTCCTGATTCTTTCCGGATGCCGCATCCGTCCAAAAAATTGTGATTTGGGAAATTCGGTTGCAGATAATAGCCCAACTTCTCAAATTATCCCGCATTTCCAGATAATGCTTGGACACATTACCGATCACAACTTATGACGGCTGAAACTTCAGTTTTCGCCTGAATGAACCAACTAGAATCCACCATCATCATCGTCATCACAAAACAAAGCCTATGATCTCTCATCAGGAAAAAAACCATTCGCTTTGGGGGATTTCTGTTTCTCTGTTCGCCTTGCCGGCTTTCCCTTCTTCTTCTTCTTCTTCTTACATAAATGACTATTTCCATGGGGAAGAAATGAAGAAAAGAGAAAAGGGAGAGAAAAGGAGGAAAATCAATTTTGAAGTGAAATTTTACCTCCGTTGTTGACGGCAGCATGAACGTTGTAGCCTCTGCGGAGAAGATGGTGGACCAAGCGCGAGCCGAGGTAGCCGGAGGCGTCCATGACGCAGACCGATTTTGGGGCTTCCGGCATCGCGGGAGGCGGACCCATAGCTTCGCTGCCACAGGAGCTCTCTCTCCCCCTCTCGACCCGGTTGGGCAAATGTACAGGGAGAGAGAGAGAGAGAGAGAGAGAGAGAGAGAGAGAGGGCGGGTGGGTTTTGGTTTGGGTTGGGGATGGGGATGGAAACTGGAAAGCAGTCGGTATTTAAAATGGCAGGGAGCTAGCATTCAAAGATCGTGTGAGAAGAGGGACGGGTTGGTGGTAGTTGTTATTGCTAGAGAGAGAGAGGAGAGCCTTTTTTTTTTTTTTTTTTCCCTCTTTTTCAGTTTTGCAGCAATATTGGCAGCTTGAAAACGAAAGCATACTATGTACTATTGAGTCTTTACATTTATTAATTAAGAGAGGGAGAGAACCGGGAAAAAAAGTATTAAAATAATATTGGCAGTGAAATTGAGATCAGCTGGGCCTCTGGGTGAGTCGCTTAACCATTTAAGCCACCCAGTCGATGGGGCGTAAGTCCTCCATGAACAGCTCAAATTGTTATCCGGGCTCGTAAGGTTTCTTATTGGATTTTTTCTTCCCTCCAAATTCATCTTTCACTTGTAATTTAAAATATAATTCGTACAAGTAATTGGTAAGTTCATCCTTCAGCTATTGCTGTTGATGATTTCATGCCTACTTTTTACTTTCGCGTTCCACAGTAGACCCAAACCAAAAATTACTGCTGAAATTGTTTCTTTTTTTTTTTTCTGAAAGAAATGATATAGGCATCCTGAAAAAGCTTGAAGAGTGTATGCAAGTATTCTAAAAAATGATACACACCCATTTTCTTAAATTACTTGTGTTCATGAATGATGCATGGAAGCATATTACAGGCAATATCTATTCAAGAGATCGATGAGAAAACAGAATGACAACGATATTATGGTTTAAGGGCACTCGTAAATAAGCACGGTAAGTGCTTATGCAGTATATGGACGGACCACAGTAAGAGAGTTTTTTTCAACATTCAATCTGAACCTGCCATCATTGTTGGATTCAGTTCATTAAAATTCACATCCGAATTGGATCATTAGGCTGTCTGACTCCAACTCGACTTGGATTCATATAAGCATGTTGAGTCTATGATGCCTCAGTTTTGCTTCAGTATTCAAACTTTTTTTTTCTTGACAAAATAGACAGGAATATTTATTTGATCCAGATTCGTGACACTGAGCTCCGATGCACCCACCAGAGCCAGTGGTTAAAAGCATGGGCTCCCAACAGTAGTGCTCAAGCATGGAAAATCTGTATCCATTTTCATATTTTCATATATGAGACCTAGATACCATCAGAATCTTGATCATTATGAATGTTTTTTTAACCCCAATCGTATAAAACATTTACGTGCAAAGTTAAATTGCTCTACCCACTTGGAACTACATGAAAACATCTATACATTACATTATGGACACGTATATTGTGCACGAAGCTTCATATGGAGGAGCATGTGAATGCATTATTGATTCATCTAAATGTTTGAAAGAATTTACTTTTTGGCTACCAAGCTTGTCACATATAAAGCTTAAAGGAATCATATAATTTTTTTTTTTTTGAAGATAACTCAATATACATGTGTTCTTTTCTTTTTCTATCGGCAAGTTGGGGTTAGGCAGGCCTCCTATCAGATTGACACCAACAGATGCTTCCTGAGAGCAACACAAACATGCAAAAAAGTACAGATAAACATAAGATACATATGCAGCTTTCTACTTCCACATTTATGACCTTCCATGTGTCAAATTAAAGATGCCAAAGATGTAAGCTTCATCAACATCATCATCATTTTTTCTAAATCTTATTTATCATAAATCTTGAAACCCAGCTAGTGAAGCTTTGAAGCCACCTGTCGCATAATTAGGGCTCGGGATTGGCACCAGTAAGGTCAAAATTCTTCCAATCGAGTATAATGTGATAGGAGAAGAGTGAACCCAACAAATATAAGAAAGTTGAAGCCCTCGCCGCGTTCGACATATAAAATATGAACGCATATAACAGGGAAAACTCAAGGAATTACTTGTTCTGGTGAAGAGAAGAAGAGGCATTGTTGAAGTTGGAGAGTAACGTTCAGATTGGTGACAGTTCATGATGTGCTGTTATTTTCTGGTTGAATATTGGACCTCACGGACTTTCGCATCCACTGACGCATGAGTCGCATTTCGATGGATTCGATGAGTCCCCCGCCGTCTCTTCCTCTTCCTCTTCCTCTTCTTCCGGGTGTTTTCCCGTCTGCAGTTTTTTCTTGTTTGGTTTTATCAGGTGGTAGGGGACACAGGTTTGACGAGGTGCCCTCCTTCTCCCTCTCTCGACCTTCTTTCAGCACTCTCAAGCAGTGGCTCTTTCTTTGGAGGACATGGCTTTGTAACTTGTGGTTGCATAGTTAGCTGCCCCTTGCTACTTCAGTCTTCAGGTTGCCATTGTGGCTGCTCCTAAGACTTTTTGATCATCCCACGAGATGATTCAGAAAAAATATAAATTAAAATTAGAGGATGAAAATGTTCTTTACTTTTTTATTTTGTTAACCATCCATCACAATAGATGGAACAGTTCTCATTCAAATGAGTTGACGATATATATATAATTTAGTTGGCATATGTTGTTTTTTCAGATTTTGTCTTTTCCTGACTTGTTTACTGGAGATGAGATTTTAAATTGGTGGAACATATATTGAGATATTTTTGGCCATTCAAAAACTTAATGCTTTCAAAATTGGAAAACTAATCAAATCGGCCAAGCTGCTGATTAAGTGAACGAGAGCTGAATTGACGAATCCGTAAAAAATATTATTATATTTATTTTATAACAGCATAAAATAGAAAATTGTAAAACAAAATAAAACTATAATAAAAAGTGAATAGCGTATGACATGTCGCCCTCATGGATCGTCCAGTAAACCGAATTGTTGTGCCACCAGCTGGGTTTTGATCTATCAATTCAAGTCGATTTTGACAATATTCCAAAAACTAAACACTAAAAATGAATCGGACTTTATACAACAATTAATTATGTTTACTTCTTGGTAAAGCTAATGAATGAAGAGTAAATTTATAGGTCTTTCGTTATGATGAACACGTCGGCATCATCGAAATGTGTCAACGGGAGAGAGAGAGAGATTATAAAATCTCAACTATGCGGCATGTTCAATCGCTTGACACAATCTTTTGCATATTTTTATAAAAACAATATACGGATGTAAAATTCATGTCTAAAACTATAAAACTTGACATAGAAATCATATTTCTGGGGATGGTTAACTACTAGATCACTTTTGATTTTCAACACGCACCCAACTCTAAACCTCCTCCAGCATTCCACGTGTATATACATATAACGTACCCACAGGCACACACGTCTTCTAGAGGAGTAGTGTACAACTTTCAAGCTGCAGTAGCAGTTTAGTACCAGGGCGCCATCCTTTGTCACACTACATTTGAGTTGGTTAAGTTTATTCCTCAGCTGCGCCTTTTTGGAGGTGGTTTTCGACTATATTATCAAATTTTCGGTCATGTGTCTGAAAATTATGTGAGGATCTAATTGAGGCGCTTTTCTTCAACCCTTTTCTAGGGGCAAAACCACGCGCCTAAAGCAGGGCCGGCAGAAGATTTTTTTTTTTTCAATTAAGCATGAAAAAGCTAGGCGAATTTTCTAATAATATAAAAATGTTAAGCTTATTTTATGAAAAAATTCCCTTGATTAAATTTCAATTTTTATGATGTTAGAAGAAACTTCCAGCGCGCCGGTTACCTGTTTCTCAAGAGTAAGGAGGAAAGAAAAGAAGATACTTCTAGTTTAAGATGAATTAATCTTCAAATAGGAGACCGCTTCCGGCATTTTCCTCAGTGTCAAGGGTCGTAACTCATTCGCTAAGAAGCTTCGTTGTTGCTCTAAAACACGGTAATTCTGGTGATGGAAGAATCACCC
Source organism: Nymphaea colorata (assembly GCF_008831285.2). Taxonomy (NCBI): domain Eukaryota; kingdom Viridiplantae; phylum Streptophyta; class Magnoliopsida; order Nymphaeales; family Nymphaeaceae; genus Nymphaea; species Nymphaea colorata. The sequence goes on from NC_045141.1 coordinate 22,160,690, forward strand.
CCGGACAAGATGCACACGACTAGGCGGTTGGCCCATCGATGAGTGAGCGTATTGATTTCTTACAATGATCTGATAGAGGTTTAACCTGGTTTCCTTGACCTTGATGTCGAGAAATCATTGTTTTCAAGAAAGAAGACCAGACCTGTTTAAAGTAATCTTCTCAAGGCCCATTAACAGCTTTAGATCATGGTTTTAGCAGCTATCTGGACACTCAGTCTTTTTTTCTTTCCCCTTTCTAAATCAAGAAGAAGAAAAGGTTCGAGTATTCATATTGTTAAATCATTCGATTTTTAGAAGTAGTGGGATGCTTACCATGCTCTAATTTCACTTTTTATAATGTAAAACTTCCGAACATGCTTTGAGCTAACGGTACTGGAAATGGAAACCAGAAAAAGAGAGCGCATGACAAATTTAAAGAGAAAAAAGATGAGATGAAAAATTGAGCTGTGGGGGCCCAAAATTTCACCTGGCAAGACAAAGATGTTTCCCACAAGTTTCTTGAAAATTACGTCTCACATGTTTTTTAAAAGCATCGCTGGTAACTACCAAGCCCGTTCATCTGGTGAATGCATTCTTGAGGCAAGTTGAAGTACAATGGAGGCATTATTCTGAGGTACCGACTGAATGGTAAGATGAAATATTCCACTTGCTCACTCAAGATATACTTTTTGAGATGAATTTTTCTCCGAAACACCAATAATTTAAAACCCTTCTAATTATTATTCTGAATAATCCAAGCATCAGACAAAGCTGAAGATGTAAATTTCACGTATTTACAACCATCTTTACGGCTTTGACAGCTCCAGGATCGGTGCGAACGAGTGGAGAGCATCTCAAAAAGAACGTCAACGTCCGAGACGTATCCTTCAAGGAGACGCACCTCCACATTTGGGTGGTAATTACTATATGGTCGACACAATGTGTGTCTCGCTCAATCTCCTTCAAACATTCAAACACCCTGAGTGTGGTGACTCCACACACACCCCGCCCCACACCACACCCTATATATATATATATATATATATATATATATATATATATATATATATATATATATATATATATATATATATATATATATATATATATATATCTTACTTACTTTCTTGCTATTTGCTCAGAAGATCTTAGTTTCGCTTTTTCTGTTCTGTCAACAGTTGTCAAGAACTAGTCAATCATTCATGTATAATCAAATGGCCTAGTGCAATGTCAAGAAGGGTCATGATGCTACGGCCAACTAACCAAGCTTTCCCAAGCTTGGTTCAGGCGCCTCGTAGTAGGTTCAGAAGTAGATGACCTCACGTGCACCTCTACCAGTTCTTATTTTGGCAGGTTGGAGAAGTAGATCCTCAACTACGAAATGAAGGTTGTTGGCTTGGCGTATATGGTGTGCACGATGTGTTAGACATCTACCAACCCCATTTCCTCCTTTGTGGTTAAAAATATACACACGTAGAAAAAAAATGCTAAGATTCCAATCAAGGACAGCATTAACTGGACCACAAATCATTGTATTTGAATTTAATAAGAAACCAGTCTGTGAACGTGGTTCAACAGGGACTGCAAAAGGTTCGAGATCGGCCACCTTTTCCGGCTTTTCAAGAGAAAATGGAGAGGACATGAATAGAGGGACTCCTGCGCACGGCTTGGTTCAGACGATCGAAGATTGGAGAGGGAGCAAGATGGAGTAGTAGCGGAGGGCGCTTGCGTCTTATGCCCATCAGAAGGATTGAAAGAGAGATCCTAACAAGGAAGCATAGAAGAAAAAAGGTCCCTCCTTAAAAAAAAATATGGAAGGGTATGATTTCACTTTATTGTATCACTTGTATAATTGGCTATAGTTAATGGGAAAGATAAAAATCATCAGCTAAATAATGCCTAAGTTTGTTGCTTAACTTAACTCCCAAAACAACATTTGTCTACGGGAAACTAAAGGAAGCATTAGAATGCAATCTTCCGCTTCATCTAAAAGGAAAGGATCACCAGCAAGGAAGGTTTTAATAAAAACATCCTGACAATCAGCAAGAAGAAAATTCACATGGACTGGGGAACTTGATTGCGACACAAGATTACAGACAATCAAATTACTTTCAGTGCAAATTCAAGCCTAAAATCAATTAAATTCCTGAATTTGGTAACCCAAATGCATTAATAGGCTACCTACCATTTTGAACTCCTATCTAATTTGATCATTTTTAGGTCCACCCTCCTCCCTAAGATCAAGTTATCTTAATGGGGGAGAACAGTTACAGAGAGAGAGAGAGAGAGAGAGAGAGAGAAAAAAAGAATAACAACGTGAAAGGAGAAAAAATATGTGGAGTAAGAGCAAAAAAGGAGCGAAAACCAACTAAAAATAGACTGATTTGAATGAGACACACATATATGAAAACTATGTCAACTGTTTACAAATTAATTTTCGCTGTCTAATCTCATTGAAATCGACCGTCCAGATGATTCCTATTCTATGTAAGTCCAGTAGATACCATTCATATATTTATTTATATTTATATTTATATTTATTCATGGTTTTGACCGTCTCATTTGAACGGTTGTCCACGGCTGTCTGACATATGCCACTCATGCGAGCTGTTATCGAAAATTTTGACATCATAAATGAAGTGAGAAGGTACAAATTCATAAAAGATTGAAATCGAATATGTGGATGTAATTTTAGAGCCTATTTATTTTCAAAAAGTGCTGATTTAGATTCCTTATAGAAATTGATTTACTTATTTGTTTTCAACAATACCTTTTATCCAGATAAATTTTGGATATTTTGAATCTATTAGTACTGCTGTTTTTTTTTTTCAACAAACCAGCCAGATGGTGGTAGACGGCCGATCAAGTATGATAGTGAAATTCATGGACACTACATACTCGAGAGATAGAGAGAGAATGCATATGTCAAGAACTTCTTAGTATCCAGTTTTTAGAGATTCGCATGCATCAGCTTCACATTGTTAATTTTTCACATTCTAATCGCATTCTATTGACGCAAAAAACAAAATTGCTAACCAACTAAGAACTCGTACACCTGGCTAGGTGTTGGCTTCAGAGCTCCATATCGGCTGATAATTTCAAAACCTCATAAAATTCTATTGACATGAAGAATAACAGGTTAAAAAATTTGTGCACCTCGCTAGGAAGTTTGTAAAACATCCATGGTTGTGTTTCCAACCCGGTAATTTCAAACCTTCATACACATCTATAATACACATATAGTAACGATAACAAACAATGAATCCGTACACCTCGCTATGTGGGTTAGCTTAAGACCTCCATAAATTGTTAATTATATATATATATATATATATATATATATATATATATATATATATATAAGAACTTGCTTACATGGTGAAGCGGTTTGGATTAAAATCCCCATAAGTTTCAGACTTTTAATTTTCAAACCTTTACAAAATTTTAATTACCCACGAAAACAGAAAAAAAAAATTTGATCACTCAACGAATCCTCTACCTGACTAGGTTGGTCCGTTCCAATTTAATCGGATAGGTTGGTCGGTCTAAAACCTCCACAGGTTCAAAGGTTTTAGAGCCCGAAGATACTAGAGGCGTACATTTTCCCCTAAAAGGCAAAGGAGGATAATCAAGGTACTTTTCAAGGTGTGCTGGACGGATGAAGTTTCAGGCATTTACAGGTGCCCAGTGTTCCTCAAATCAAACAAAAATAAAATCTAGCATGAAAATTTTCATGTTATGGCTTTAAAGGCAAAATAACGACTGCCTTGTGGTCCTAGTATCTCTCCGAAAGAACATAGATACCCCAGAAAGGTACACCATCAAACTCATTTTAGGCACCAAGCGCCCTTATTAAGAAGATGTTTGATTTCTCATCCCAAGGATGCCAAGAATGAGATGCATTTCTCCTTGCATCTCAAGAACGGAAAAAACAAACATGGCGCAGAGGCCGCATTTACATCAATAGGGAATGTAAACTCCATTACATGTGGAGCATCCTTTCAACGCCTCTATTGGCTTGTGTCTAGTCGTACAGTCTGAGAATGGCGACTCAAAACATTTATTAAGGGTTTCATGGTTCACACAGCGGGATAACTCAATTCAGCAATCGTTGAAGACAACCTCTTTGATCAGCATGTCTGGGATAAACAAAACTTGGTGGCTTTCTTCGTTGAGAAAAAGAAAAGCTTCGATACAGGATCAAATACCAGGAGTTTTTTAATTATGACAACCATATCTCACATGGTTAACTCTTTACATGAAAAACTTAGGATACGACATCATCCGAGTATTCCCGTGTGCATCTATGCACACACAGTTAGAATATTTGTCCTCATGTCCTTGAAATCTGCTAAAATTTACATACGTTACACGATTTAAAAGCATTTTGAAGCCCCAAGATTCTGCTCTTATTTGTACGGCAATAAACTTTGTTGGTTCTCTACTTAATTATGGGATCATAGTCATACGGAGGCTCACAAAACAGGTCTATGAGACTATAAGTTTGACAAGCTTATCATATTTCAGGAACTAAACCTTGAGGTACTTGAATCAGGAATTGGCTCTTCAATACTCACTCAAGCTTGTCGGAGTCCACAGCCTGCTCAGGTAAGCATAGGTCACTCGCATGGTTCTTTTATTTTTGTAAGTAGATTTATAGATTACAATGTAATTTGTTATCAAGACTCTTATTCAGTACGACAAAGAAAATTAATATATCAAGGGGTCTATCAGCTCAGATATCTTTGGCCTAAAATCCAAATGCATCATAAGTAGCTATGATCAGTCGAGTTCCATTACTTGTGATGAAAACAAGAAACCTGATCCAGTAGAAATATCAGCTTAGACTTGCTTGGTAGCATCAACTAAAGCTCATGATGAATCGTGTTTCCATCACTTTGAGAGCTTGCATTGTCGAAAGACCTCTTGACACCCCACCCCCTTCACCTTTCCTTTCCGCCTTCTTGTCAAGAAGCAGTAGCAATCCCGCCTTTCTCACAAGCTCTAGGTTAGATTAACTCACCCTTATCCACTAAATGTAAGTTAGACAGCTATCAAATAACACATGAATTGCATGCCACCGTAGGAGCTTCCATATGCATAATGATTAGAACATTCTTAATGCAGAAATGCCGTTGAAGGGGAATGATCATATATTCCCTAGCCACAAAGTCCTTCAAAGCCTCCTGAAGCTGTGAATGCGTGACTAGACAGCAGCGGTATCGTGTGCGTAGTCTATCAAGATACTATCTCCATCGGCCTCAAGGTAGAGGATATAGAAAAACATTACGAGCATGAACATATATTTTAAAAGAAAAGAATCATCCAAGACATTAGTTTGTCCCATTTATATTATTGGCATTGGTATCAATATTATTACGTTGAATACTGACACAGAACTTACAATACCAAACGTCACTCTAGATTAACTAGATGGACTTAATGGAATCTCCAAGGACAGTCTTCTCCAAATAAACTGTCAGTTCGGATATCTCCCTAACGGAATTTAGTTATCAGAGAATTCGTTTTCTACAGGCAACTGGCGTAACAAAAATGAACAAATGAAATGAAGAGGGCGAACATTGAAAATTTCCAACCCACAGTTTGAGATAAATACCTACTCCTTCAGCAAAAAGGCTGCAAGAAAAATCACATGAACATACCCTACATGTCTCTACCATGTAGTTCTCCTTGAACTGCACCGTAAAACATTAAATTTGAACAAGATTGAGAGACAATAACTTTTTTCAGTTGAAAAAAAAGGAAGGAAATTAATAATTAAAACTTGTAAGGAGCCCAAAATTGAATTCCTATTAACAGGAGGAATTGGTTATACTTACTAAATGATGACAAGAATCGGCATAACATGCTCAAAAAAACTCATCCCAAATTTGAGCAGGAATTTTGTTCTCCAGATTTATTCTCATCTAGGGGATAATGCCGCTTGGAATTGAATGGAAACATACAAACATTGTCCCAAGCTGCACCATAAACAACCCCATCAATCAAGCCATAATGAAATTAAAAGGTAATACGTTCTCTACTGTCCCTGTCGGTTTTCTCTCGTTGACATCAACAAACCAATTGCCAAGAAACATTAGGAAGCATGAACTCATAAAACCCTAGAATTACAAGAGAAAATGGTACCGCGTCCTCACTGACCATGAGAATCGGCTACTGCATCCTCTAAACTTGCCGCTTCCATCCCGATCCCACAAAGACTAGTCCTCTGCCGAATCGAGATTCGGCCACTCTCCGGATTTGAGGAGGTCGGATCGTAGATCCCCTGCAGGAGCGTAAGAAGAGGAAGTCGTTTTGGAAGGTTATGTCATTGGGGAGGGAATAGGTGGAGGCCGTGATCAAGGTCGACTAGCCCCTTTGCAATGGATCTACCACCAGTTGCAGCCCAGCGGGAGCTCATCGCTGCCCGCTGCGCATGGCACTTGGAATGCTGTTGAACACGGGGAGCGGCGACCAGATTCCACCGTTCTCTGACCGGAGATCAACGGAACTTTCAGGAAACCCTAATTTCCCGGGCCTTTTTCTTCCATCTTCTCCGCGCTTCAGTTCGAACCTCAGTTCCCGCGCTTCGATCTTATAGAGGCCGAGGTATGTCGGTTTTAGAGATCCAAATGCGCGGCGGATCCGAACTCAAGAAACACAGGGTCCATGGAGATGGAGATGGAGTTGGACTTGGAGGGGGGAAATTGGGGTATAAATAACACTGGAACCGATCTAGAGCAACGCAACTCATGAATTTTTGTAATTATATTATAAAAATAATTTTTTGTTCTTGAAAAATTTTAACATTATCAATTAGATTAGAAGATTAACCTGAATTTTTTTGGGAATTCTGGATTCGAATAGGACACTACAAAATTCGATTTTCTTACATTTACAAGTCATAAAATCTTACGAAAACAATTTAAAATAAGTTGTAAGGATTTATGGCAGTTCACAAATGGGCAGTTGTAAAAATGCCAAAGTTAGGTCATATAAAATAAACGTGTATTTTGATGTGAATCTCATTTGAGAAGGGTTTAAGTTCGTATTAATATTTGTTCATTTCTTTGAATTAAAGGGGCTGTTTGGATGACACCGAAAACAAGATTTTGGAAGCAGAACTTGGTTTTACCTCCATATCTAAGTTTTCTGGAGTGTTTGGATTCCATTCTAATAAGCTTTTGAAAAGCCTAGCTTTGCAAAATGGTCGAGTTATTCACAAATGTTAACATTTGGTTGTATCATCCAAACAAACATACAATTAAACCAAATAAGTTTTCGAAACTCATTAAAAACTTTTGCTTTCATAAAAACATTTCATATTGGATTTTTCTCACTTTGAACACGATACCATAGCTAGTCAAATTATTAATTATAATCCAAATGGACCCCCCAAAACTACTGAGTTTGATTGGTACAAGATTAAATCCATTCTTTTTTTTTTTTTTGGGATAGTGGGAGGAAATCTTACTGCCTGAGTGAGGGACCGAAGCTCCTTCTCCCACCCTCAAGGCCTAGAATTGAAGCATGACTGGGTGAACTTACAATTACTCTCTTCAACTCAATAGTAGCACCTGCCACCTTTTGTAGTTTATAAGAATAACACCCACGAAAATCAAACTAACAATCAGGCTCTTACAACCTACCAATCCAACCAAATATGCTATGCGTCTTGATACAATTAAATCCATTGTAACTCCACCCTCTTTCCTGTTTGAATACCTTTAACTAAATACCCCGGGATCAAAGTGTTGGGCATCCCTTGGCTACTAAAAATAATTCATCCAAGCAAAAAACCAATATATATAATAAAAATATGTGGAATCTTACAACCATAAACCCGCATCTTATATAAATGAACATGAAAAAGTATCAATAAAATTACAAACGTGATGTAAATGAACATATTCCATAGTGTGGACAATATGATAAATTATATAGCAAAGTTTGTCATATAATTTATACACAACAATTCCATATAATAAAATATTTCATGTACCAACACCTAAGCAAACCATAGTTCTTCACCTATGTCCTCAAAATACATACAAAATTTTCAGACTAACCATAATAAAAGTATGGTAATACATCCATCGTAAAGCTAAAAGTAATAATCTACATTTATTCAAGCAAATAACTATCATACATATACAACAACTATGATGAAGATTGACACAGGTAGACACCATATCAATCCATACAATTTTTGTTTAGTTTTTATGAGTACAACTAATCTTCATCTCCTGCTTACTTGTCAAGAGTAATTGCGTAGATGCAATTCTGCTGCTTTTAAGTTGGTAAGAAAGACTGCACCCTTATATCGATAGACAAGCGGTTGACAACAGTCCTCTACCTTCAAATACAAGCTAGTACTTGCAAACCTTTATTTTCGGTTCCCTGAAGTTGAAAAAAAAAATGTCACTAGCATGCCAATATAAGACAATAGTAAACCAAATAATGTAAAATAGACTCAATATGAGGTAAATAGTATATATGGATGCATATATCAGATGCTAACTTACTATTTTGAAAGTCTATTAAACATTTATGCAGTTGTAGCTGAACTCTATGAATTGTTACTTTCATGTTGAAAAATTTGCATTGTAATTTCAAATTCATCTGTAAATGATGCATTATTACTTGTCTCATATGAAGCAGCATCATGGAGTTAAAAAGGGCTAATATGTTACTGTTCAATGTATTTTGCCCAAAGCAAAAACTTGAAGCAGATACATAAAATAATACAAGTATTTGGCATGATTTATGGGAAGATAATTTCACAAACCCGCTGCATGAACCAGCAAAGCGGAGGGTAATAAGAAATTTTCTCGCCTATATATTCAGGAGAACAACGACAGTGAGACTCGTTCGTGCCTCCCGGCAATATTACGCTGCCGCGAATGATCTCCTCCCTCCTCCTCTGATGACACCACCATCGTGTTCGTGTTACCGCTGCCTCCAATCGTGAACCAGAAGTAGTCTCAGCTGTCTTTGTTCCGGTGCACGAGATCCCCTTTTCCGACAAAGAATTCGGCCGAGCGAAGACCACGGACAAGCAAGAGAGAGAGGGAGAGAGAGAGAATGGAGGCGCGGCTGCACCCGGACGGCCTGATGGTGGGAAGCAGCGACGGCCTCCGCGACTTCCTCCTATCGGCATCTGAGGATATTGATTCCATCCCTGACGAGCGCCTGCGCGACAAAGCTAGGGCCCTCTCGGCTCGGGACTCCGTCCCTTACAGGTCCCTCCGAGAAGTCTATCTTGCCATGCCGGCATCCTCCAGGCCGGCGCTCCTCCCGCTTCTCGCGGGCTCCGACCTCCTCTTTGCGAGCCCTAAACCTAGGGAGAAGGTAAACCCCGCTCCGAATGGGCACCAATTTCATCAGTTTCTTTCATTTTGGGGAATTCGCTCGTTACTGACTCGTTTTGGGTGGTGTTTTAACTTGAGATGCGTTACGTTGATTTGTTGTTAGTCCCAACCAAAAGGAGTAAGCGTTAAGGATGGAGCTTAGGTTGTGGTGCCCGAATCTGTTGATCTTATAAAATGATCCTTAATCATAGTTTACTGTGCCATTACTGAATCGAAGATGAAACTGAACATCAGTTGTCCTGTTGACAACTCGTCCTACGTTTTCTATTCATATGCAAGAGGACTATGATCTGACGGGCAGCCATGATAGACCGTAAACACACGGAGATGTATATACTTCGTTAACAGAAACTGCTAATGCTGCTAATTGATCAGTCATGAGCCAACTTTCACAAGCTCTTCAGTCTTATGCACAGGCTGCAGTCTTTGTCGACATCACTAGCATTGCTTCATATTTTTGATATAGTATAGGGATCAACTCCCGTGTCTGGTTATTCCATGAGTTCGAGGTGATGGCACTAATGTAAAGAACTGATTGTATTTCCAATTTAAAACAATAGTACAATCAAACTGCATGACTCATACTTTCCCATAGATCATGCATACCATCATGGCTTTCTGCTTCATTTTTTGACCCTGAGGTTGCAAGAACAAATTTTCTTGCTTTCTGTCAAACGGTGCAGCCAAACTTCCTTCTTACCACGTACAAGGTTTCTTCCCATAAAGTTCTGTTGAATGTTGCGAAATGCTTGTCGGTCAGTTTGTATGTTTTATTAGTTGTTGCTATTATTTATTAGATGGGCGTATATTTTTATATATTTCAGGAGACGGAAAATTAAATTGCAGCTTTTATACATTGTGTAATTGTGGTTTTGTGATTTTTTTTTTAAATAATTTTCATGTTGCTATTTAATTTACCTCGACATCCTAAAATGCGAAGGTTTCACATGGGAATCTTATTTTTATTGCTTGCTATCAGTGTGATGAGTTGAAAGAAAGACTAATGAAGCTCGCTGAATTGGAGGAGAGGAAAGCATATGATGCACTTATTGAGGACATTGCACCAAAGAAAGACACTGAGGAGCCATTTTCTTCATACAAGGATCAACTAGGATTTGGTAAATATGTGTACATTAATAGGTTTTTTTTGGTTCTCGCTGAAATCTTTATGCTTCAGATGTGTGTGCTAAGCTGGCATTACTTGTTCTCTACCTGTTGATTTTATTTCTTCAACTGGATATACCTTGTTGGTTCCTGGTTCCTTGTTAGAAATTTCAATGCTTCAAATCGTTGTCCTGAGCTACAAGAAGTAGTTTCTATGTTCAAAACGAGCAAAACCTGGGACATTTGGTTCTCGTTTTTCAGATGCATCAATTTGTGGAACTTATCCACGTAGCATATCTTCAGCATGGACAGTCCCTAATTATTTAGTGTTAGATCTTTTTCCAGTTTGGTTACGGTGGCTCTGGGACTCAATCTGTTGGAAAAGGTTAGGCCTGCTTACTGTTGGAAAGTTGATAACAGTGGGAAAGGAGATGCCCTTTATAGATGTATTATTCCTCCGTAAAGGTGGTCCAAAAACGGTTGGAATTAACTTGAATTTTGCATCCTCATTTGACAGCACTGATTTTATAATGCTTTTTCTGTTTCTGTGTTTGAATGTGAATTCCAGCAACTTCAGATTAAGATATGTTTAAGAATCACTGTGTGTAGTCCATCCTCTTGGCCAGAAGTTTCATGATGATGTGAGCCCATGAGCAGATAAAAGACAAACCAAGTATGGTGACTGGTGAGACATTGAGTTAGGGTTGCTGATTGCCTTTAGAAGGACTGAAAGGGCCAGCTTTATGGTGCGAAGTTTACTGGCGATTTTGAATTGGTAAGAGATGAATTGTCTAACTAATGGGAAAAAATAAAGCTACTTCACGTTTACAAGGACTTGTTTGGACATTATGGGTTCACGAAGTGTTGAAGTACCTTATATTTGAATTATGAGTTGTAAAACTAAGTTTTAGTTTTGCTTCAGGCCTTCTAAGTTGAAAAACATGGTTTCCCACTCTGGCATGCATTAAAGAGACTTTAACCTTAGCAATAATTGAATTCTTGGAGAATAATATCCAATATGTAGCATTGTGAAAGAAAAGGTGTATGTTAACACAAATAGCAATATCTATTGTTTGGCTTGTAGAAGCAAAAAATCAAGCATCGTGCAAGAAGGGGCGTATGTTAACACAAATAGCAATATCTATTGTACGGCTTGTAGAAGCAAAAAATCATGGGGGACTCACTTCACCTTCCCAAAGGTAATAAAAAATGAAACACAAGTACCACACATATTTGAGCATTAAGTGTTTTTTGTTTTTGACTTGCAGGAAAAGTTTAAAATGGAAAAAAGGGAGTACCTTTCTTCTTTTCTTGATGACTTAAAAACTGAAGAAGCCTGTGAATATCATGTTAGAAGAATAGTGATCTCCAATTTACTTGGGCAGCAAGTTTCTTTTTAAAGAGGATGATGTTTCTTCATATTAGAAATAAGGTCATGTAGCTTGTACACAGTTCATGATGTATATTGCCTGGAATATGGTCATGATCTTTGGTGGTTGGGAATGCTAGTTTCTGAATGAGTTTAATTATGTACATTATTTGTGTGTCTGTGTGTCTTATTTATTAGTCAGTGGCATTGTGCTGCATGGTGGTCTATCATCAAAGTGAATTCAAAGCTATTTATGTACTCATTCCAGTCTTTTAAAGATTAGTTATTTCTTATATTAGCATGAAACTACATTTCATAAAGGGAAGAGGCAAATGATGTCCATTGACGTGAGGCAGGCCTTCACAGATTCTCTTTGTAGTTTATTGGAGCTAATGGTCTACAGGTGGTCCCTCTGCAACCATGGGTTTGACGATGCAAGGGATGTTGGGGCCCATTTGCTAATTGACATTTTTCAAGTAATGGTTAGAAGAAAGCTTTCAAATAGTTACAAACCAAACCTTTCGAGGCTATTGCAAAATTGAGATTGGTGCAAGACACTCGAGGGGTGAGAGGATGAACATCCAGCATGTAGTCTGGCGGTTCAACTAGTTGTCATTTATGGACGTTTGGAGATTTTTAAAGATAATCTATTAAATCTGCATTTAATTTTAAGCTTCTAAGACGTTTTCATCAATCACATTTTTCAGCTTTTTCATGTCTTTATGGGTCTCTTATTTTGTTTCTGGCTTGTTCACGTCCTATGCTATTTCTTGTTATTGGTTTTTGAAGTTTAAAGTCCACTTCTGCCCTTTGCAGGCCTTCATGTTGTGGTGACGATGTTCACTGGTTACTTGGTTGGTTACGCAGCATTTAGAGCTCTTTTTGCACGGAATCAATTTATGGTATGATCTGTGTCTGAGTTTTAACTTCCTCGTGCCTATCCGAGCCTTTAGCATCTGTTACAACCAAGCAGTTTCATAATTTGTTGCAACTGAGATCTTTTGAATTTGGCGCAGAGTGCTGCAGGGGGAATCTGTGGGTTGGTCTTTGCCATGCTTCTTGAGACAGTTCTCTTCATCATTAGAACATCTGGTCCCACTAAAATATCCTCGCCTTCTACTTCAAAGGTCAAGAAAAACCTCTAGTGGCTTGTCCGCCAGGTTAGCTGTCCATCCTAATCTGTGTTTACTCTGTATATGTTATCAAGGCAACTGAAGTATCTTCGGTTGTTCTGTTAATGTGAAGTACACGTTTTAGTCTTGCAAATTACTACAAAATTCCGCTTGTACAACAGATAGATCTTCCAAATATGGAACACGTTTTATTTGCAGACAGATCCATTGCTCCAGGAAATTGAAAAATAATCTCGTCTGCAAGGCACGTTGTGTTAGTTACATGGTTCTTACTAACTCTAAGATAGTTCTTCTTAAGATAACATTGTTTCATGGTTTAGAATGGGCATGATTATTATCTTTATTCTGAGAAGAGCATCCACTCCTAAATTGGCTGAGTCAAAATTAATGGGGCAATCCATGACTCTGTCCTAGCATCGGCACGTCAAGTTGAGCATGTATGAGCAGTAATTTTTGGTCGCTACATTATGAACTGAGGAAATATTTCGACCTTGAATCCTGGGTAACTTGTGAAGTCATGGAGGTAAGAACAGGGCTTCGCCTCCTTCCAGGAAAAGGAGCTTTCAATGAGGTTGGACTTACACACACACACACACACCAGAGAGAGAGAGAGAGAGAGAGAGAGAGAGATGTGGCCTAACAAAAAAAGATCAAAATTTCAATGAACAATTTGCATCCTTGGTCGTTCGACAGGATGGGATTTGCGCAACTAAAAAGAACAAAGTGTCAATTAACCATTTGTATCCTCGGTTGTTCAACAGGCTTCAATTTTTAAGGAACCGGAATGTGATTGCATGTGAAAAATTTTAATTATAGTTTTGTGTGACTTCTACTTGAAATGAAATCTGATCCAGGATCAAGCAATATCTGGATAGTTGGATATAGTAATAGCTAGGTTCACTTTGAGTCAAGATTAACTGGGCAATCCAGGGCACCCTCCACAAACTGGTTGCGTAAACTTAAATTTGGTGGTCACCTCTATGGACTGTTCTCCCCCGGAGCCCACATAGTTTGGTTGGTTCTGGAGGCCAGTGTCTCCCAACTCAAAATCGTAGGGAGTGGTTTCACATCTTGGTGAATAGAGCTTAGCGAGCTTGCCTCCTAAGTGGTTGGCGGTCTGGTTCTTGGTCGTACTAAAAGAAATTGAAAATGATTCAACCTTAGCTCATTGAAGTTATATGAGTAGAAGCGCAAATGGCCTTGAAATCGATAGTAAGTCGATTCGATTCATTGGCCAATACATGGTCTCACGTTTAGCACAATGTTCACGTACTAAGTATGTTTTATGGATCAAAGCAGCTCTTTTTAGTTGCATCCAGGCTCTGAACTGAAGCAAGTTAAAACTTTGGACATACAAGGGTATGGTATGACTTTGGAGGTTTTATTCTTAGGCGGTTTCCTTTAGTTAGCTTTAAAATAAAAAAGCAGCTTCAGTTTGAATCGGCTTGAATCAAGTTGGTCTCGCATGGCCGATTCCGTTCAACTTCCCATTTGCATTACTAAATCAGAAACCAAGCCTCTGGTTTCCCAAGTACAAGCACTTTTCTCGGTTGAAAGTTGAAACTCGAAATATCCAGAAAACAGAATCTGTATCGGGCAAGTTTTCGGGTCCACAACGTAAGAAAATAGATCTGGACGCATTCACTTCATACCCGACCGCTCGAAACATCGTTCAAATTTTACCGCCCAAATTCCTCTCAAGTTCAGGACCCTCTCTCTCGATTTCCTTGTGCTCAATCCTGTTCCCGGACCGAGAGGGGCAGAGAAATTTTAGGCGTCCGACGTTTGGTCGCTCACATCAAGGTAGTCTTTTCTTTTTCCCTTTTCTTCATCCTTTCATTTCGTTTCCTGCAAAAATTTCTGTTGCATCTTCTGTTTCTCTGAATAGTTGGGCCTCTCCTATATCCGGCGAAGAGTCGAGAAATTGCAGAAGTGGAAGAAGATGGGGACAAAAAGAAGCTTGTTGAAGCTCATTGTGGAGAAGGGGCGTCGGAAGGGGGAAATCATAGAGTGCGCGCAGTCATCGGACATCAGGATAGGAAGGGTCATAAAGGGGAACAATTTCACGATCAAGGATCCGGCTATCTCTCAGCAACATTTGGTCGTAGAATTCAGGGATGGAAGATGGGTGGTCTTGGATTTGGACACCTCAAACGGGACGATGCTGAACGACAAGCTGATTCCTCCACAGGCGGCTTGTGCTGTCAGGGACGGTGATGTGATCAAGGTCGGAGAGAAATCAGCACTGTTTGTTCGTATATCGGAGGAAGAGGGGGATGCCGGAGTTGCGGCAGATCCTTCCAATATAGTTGAGGAGAAACCCTCCCCTGAAGTTGTGGTCAGGAGGAATCCCAGCCGTAGAGCCGCCGCTGCATTGACTAGGAGCACACGGGGTCTGGAGAGTATTTCCGTGGATGTCGGCAAGAGGAGAGCTAAGGTTCCAAAAAATAAGTTGGTTTCTGCGACTGTGGGTAAGAAGCAGGTCTCAATAGCTCAGAATGTGGAGGCTGCTGAGGAGTGCAGTAAAGAAATGGAGAAGAATGAGATTGTCAATGACCGGGGTATGCAGCAATCCAGAAATGGGGAGAAGGACGAGAAGGAGCTCGGCGGAGAGCAGCCTGGATCGAGCAAGAAGAATATGGAGAATATAACGCTGGGGCAGTGGTTAGACAGAATGGAGGTATGGTTACCAAAACAGATTCGGGATGTATCTGAAGATTTGATTGAGTTGATGAGAGAAAGGGCGAAGCAGGTTGAAGAGTTTGTATCCCACCAAGAAGCTGGAAATAAGACAGCAGCCTAGGTTTGTGGAATTCCGGCAGTTGAATTAGTGCAACTTAGGTTTGCTGGTTTCCGCCAGTTGAAAAAGAGCCACGAATCTTCTTCCACACTGCCGTCGGAGACGTAAGTTGTATCTCTCTCTTGCTCATCATAGGGTATATATGTATTTTGATCTGGTTGCGAGAACTAATAATACAATATGGCATTATCATGTTATTGTTTAAATTTGTTTTTTGTCCATGACCACAAATATATCCTTCATTTTCGTGTGTTTTCTTCAAGAATGAACGTATCAAAAGATTTCAGAAAAACTGTTCCCAAGATAGACAAAATACGTAGAAGTATTTAGCACCATAGAAAAAATGAAAACAAAGCAAAGTTCAGGATAAGATCGTTCATGTAAGTCCTCTTTGTATCTATTATGCACGTAAAATGTTCAATTCATTCGTTCAGAAACGTTTTTTGTTCTGGTTTTCTTGCTAAACTAAGAGGGCGTAGCTTGCTCTTGAACACTTGAAACTCTTTCCTTCCCCAAAGGCGTTTTTTGTTGTTTCCACTTCATCCTCTTTTACATCAGCCAGATGACTGCAAGCAGAGCAGTAGTAACCTAGCAAAGCATTGTATGATTTGGATATGCAATCGTTTTTCTCCTTTCTTCAACAATTACACAACGAAAGGATGCTAGGAATTTAATCAGTTCATTCTTTTTGAGATACAGAAGTTAAATCAGTTTTTAGGACCCACTGTGTGCAGGGAACATGCAATATGACCTTTCTTACATGATGTAAAATAAGGAGAGATTTTCCCTTTGTTCCCACATCTTGCAAGTCTTTATTTCATTTTTCATTTGTGGAATAATCAGGGCTGGCTGCTTCAGTATTGGACTTTGTTGCAGCACTAGCCTGCTACTGGTGATATCATCCATATGTACTTGTTTATATAGCAACTCATTTCCTCTCAGACCTTACCTATTCAAACATTGAATTTATTTTTCTATTATGCACATTCCTATCTAGATGTGAATCAGGAGCTTTTAACTTTTAAGTATGTAAAATGGTTCACATACTGTGTTCCTTCTCCTAAAAGTTTAGGTTTTCTCCGGAATTGAGCATTTGCAGCTTAGGAGTTCAATGCTGATCCATGAAAACGTACTTTGAGCTTCATTTATATTTGTGTTGCGTGGTCTGCTATTGAGAGAGAAAAAAACAATTGAATATATTTGACTTAGATTTAGCTTGAAGGTAAGATGATTATGATCTTGGGCATCTACACGAGCAGCACACTGTAGGAGTTGCAGAAAATTTGAACTTATTGCATGCGCTTTGGCAATTAGCAGTATATTAGAAGATTATCTCCATTCTTTTGAAGAATCTGGAGCGGTTACTTAGCTATTTTGAGGATAGAATGTACAACAAACTTATTCTGCAGTTTTCTGATTGATATCATGATCAAGAGTACGTATAGCACACACACAAAAATAAGTTATGAAGTACAAGAGCACATTAGGCAAGAATAGAACTAAATAAACGTAACACGAAAATGGTAATAACTAATAACAATATATTGCACAAATGGCTCTCATTGATTCATGAGTAATTTTGCCTTCAAGTCTTTCCTCAGGATCTTTCCAGAAGCAGATTTTGGAATTGCATGTGTGAAGTAAACCTTGTGTAATCTCTTGTAGAAAACTACCTGTTCACAGAGAAGGAGAAGAAATTTTCTTTGAGTTCAAAAGTATGATTATGTATGGGGTTAATTGCACACTAGAGTTCAGGTGATGTGCGTACCTGCTTAGCAATGAAATCCTTGACTGCTTCTTCTGTAAGGTCGAAGCCATTGGAGCGCACCACAAAGGCAACGGGAACTTCTCCAGCTACTTCATCTTTTTGCCTGTAGAATTCCAATTATCAGAACTCCAAGCCCATCTGTTTCTTTTCTTGTATGCATGACATAAAAATTCAAACTTACTGGAGGTTACGTCATGTTAATTTTTCAATGTCATCAGTTGGTGCTTAAGGGTTCAATCGGATTCGTTGCTATGCTATCCTAAACTTCATGAACTCTAATGTGTTTGACTACTCCACTGAAGGGCCTGCGATATGCTTGTATCAACTATCAACAGTATGTTATGAGAAAAAGGCAGATTTAATGATGTCGATCATGGGTCTGACATGGTAACAAACGTGTTCTTTTGATGGTTTTTTTTTTCTAATTTTTTCCCCCTCTATTTTTTCTTTACTAGCAATATACGGACATGTTTATGGTTTTGATTGCTTACGGCACAACAGCAGCGTCTGAAATGCACGGATGGCTGATAAGCAAGGCTTCAAGCTCCGCTGGTGGCACCTGCATCAAACGAATCATTGTAAATATGTTTTCATGGATGCACGCTTAACTTAGCAAATAGATATGTAAGTTGCATCTGCGTATATAACAGACGCTTACCCAGTCGTACATTTGAACGTTTGTGCGGATTGCTTAAATAAAAAGGAAAGCCAAAGCCTTTATTTGCAGTAGAATTAAGAATAAAAAGCTTCTTATCCGAGGAAACTATCCATACTAGAAGGAATGAAAATTTTGACTCACTTGAAAGCCTTTGTATTTGATGAGTTCCTTGACTCTGTCAACAATGAACACTTCATCGTCATCATCCACATATCCAACGTCCCCAGTGTGAAGCCATCCTTCGCTATCGATGGTCAATGATGTGGAGGTGGGGTCATTCAGGTAACCTGTACATTGTGGGCAACATGTCATGATTCCATCTTGTCAGATCTTTTTTTTGCTGGTTTCTTATGTAGTATGAGAAGTCTTTAGTCTTTGATTGATATTTGGGGGAGGAAGCATGAGGAAATCCCACTGCTCTAATCTAGTGACACCCAAAGCTGAAGCCCCTTTCTTTACCTTGCCTCCAAGGTTCAAGGCTGCTTTAGTGCATGGGTTGAGGGCTCTTTTCTCATTGGGATAGGATAAGGGGTATGGCCTCCATGCTACTCGAATCAGCGACCAGCTCCCTACCAGCCACTGGCTCGAGTTGATGAGCCAAACCCCTCAAGGCTGATCTTTGATTGATATTTGTCCATCACAAAATAAACAACCAAAGGTCGTCTCCTTTTGCATGCAACACAGGATGAATCACTTTGCAACTCACCAACCAGCAAGTTCATCCTTACCCTTCATGATCTGAGACCCTCGAATGCATATCTCCCCTGGTTGGTTGCGGGGTAGAGAAACACCAGTTTCTGGGCTGACGATCTTCAGCTCTGCATTCCTCACAACTGTGCCGCATGAGCCAGACTTGGTTGGGAATGGCTGCTTAGCGAAGCCTAAGCACATGGACAATACTGGTCCTGCTTCAGTCATGCCGTAACCCTGCAAGCATGGGATTATTAATATTTCCTTTTTGTGTTTGAGAAGCATGGAAGATGATATACAACTCAGAAAAGCCACATCCAACCAGAAAGTTGCTTGTTTTTAAGTCACAGATTCAATGAACAAAATCCCCTTGAACAGGAAATGAAAGAAAACCCTTCTTATACAAAGACAAAAAAAAAAAAAAAAAAAATCAGAAAGACAAAAATGCCTTTCACAGTCATGTGGTAGCCCCTCCATGCTTAGGGCCATAGTTGCTTTAGCTCAAGTCTATTTTCCTCTTATATTGAAATCAATGATATTAAATAATAACTCAATTTTGAAAGACGTCTGTTCCAAAATTCTGATAACAATGGGATCTATCAAGTTATTGCTTGACACGCAGAGGGCACAAGTTCATACAAGATTTTGCATTCCTCCTATACAATAAGATCATTAGTCGTTCTCAACGTGAAGGGGCCGAACGGATGTGTTCTGGCCCAAATACCCACCACTCTCCCCGGAAAAAGGCAGAAAAACAAAAGGAAAAAGTGGGTTTCATGGTCGCCAAGAGGGGACGATTTCTTGAAAACTTTAAATAGGAGACTAAACTTCCAATGCTCAGAAATCGTCCCCCTCTGCAAAACTTGGTTCAAAGCTCCTAAACTTGGGAAAATACCGGACATGAAAGCACATTTCAACAATATTTTCGAGATTCTGTGCCCGATCGTGAATGAAATCGAGAAATAATTGAAGGAAATTGGTTTTGAGGTTTCCTTCATCTTTGAAGGTTAATGAGGGTTTCAAGGGTGTAAATTATGCCTCCTTGGAGGAGATGAAGACCGATCAATGTGGGCCAGTTGCAGAAAAAGGCTTTTCTGTAAAGAAAGGAGAAATAAGTCTGCCTTCAATGGTGCGTGAGGTAAATTTGCATGGACGATCGACCCGCAAAAAGATAAGAGTTAGATGTGCAAGAGATGTTGGTGCCCATTAATGGCATGCAGCAAAGTTTTAAAACTGCACCGGATGTGACAGGGTGGTAGGTTTGGTTCACAAGGAAACCAACCCTCCAATCCACGATCACTTGGTTTAACATGGTCCTCAAGCTTCTTACTAATTTTGTCCCTCTTAGCCGATCTAGTGGTTGCTAAACTATATATATATATATATATATATATATATATATATATATATATATATATATATATATATATATATATATATATATATATATATATAGAGAGAGAGAGAGAGAGAGAGAGAGAGAGAGGTTAGCACTTCATAGATTTGGGCAAAATTTGACCAGTTCTTGGAAACATGACTCTACCAATGCACCCAAGGAACACAGATCATTGAAATCCTATGCATGAATTGGACTTTATGATCCCAAAATTTTCCACAAAATTAAAACGTTTTGAAGTATTGATTTTAGATCTTCATAAAAATGTAATTCGTTGATCAAATCTGGGGGGTTCATTTCAAGTCAATAGATTTTGACTCTTCCAAGTTTATCCCTCGATTATATTTCAAGAAACTAGCTGAAATTTGGGCGAACCAGCCGGATGGCGCCAGGCCGCCAAAAATAATGTGGTGAATAAAGCACTTATTGTAAAAATTATTTATTTCGTAATGTTATCAATTTGTTAAGTCATCAAGTTCTAGCATGCCATGACCTCTTGATCATTTCAAATTGGAAAGACCTGCTTAATTTCACTCAAATCGTATTTCAAATGCTAAGATGAATGAAGACTTTCTTATAGTTGAGTTTACTGTATATTTCAGATACGATTCCTATCTCTGGTCGCTTTTTTAAAATAGATAATTTGGATTAAGAAGACATACTTGAGCAAAAAAGTAAACTCTGTGTCTTCGTCTTCTTGTTTCGTAGGTCTTTCTGTGTGATGATCGTATCTTATACTACGGAATCTGTATGTCGGTGGGAGGCTTCAGTTGTCATTCTCTGAGACATTGATGTGACGGATAGAAAAACTAAAAAGGTGGTAGTTATCTTATTATTAAGATTCGCGAAAGTTATTTGATCATAAGATTCGCGAAAGTTATTTGATCATATGAATGAAATGGTTGGCCATATAACTTAAAAAATTAAATAATCTTCTAGGTTGCTTTACATGTTTCTCTTGTTATAATTAAGATAAGGAAACCTCGATCACTGCCCATCCATGGCCGCCGGAAGTCCTCAGGTGTCGAGGCGGCTCCGTTGTCTCCAATGGACGGTAGTGAGTTCAAAATGAAGATACTAACCACTAGATTCGGCCACACACTTATACTATTCTTTTTGTGATGTGGGTACGTGGTCTGAACTCGCTTCACCACGTACGTGCAACACTCACCATGAATGCAGCAGAAGAAGAAGAAGGAGAAGGAGAATGGGGGTTGACCTGTCCGAAGGTGGCCTGAGGCAGCCTGTTCTTGAGCGCCTCCTCGAGCTCCTTCCCGAGCGGCGCGGCGCCGGAGAGAACGATCCTGATGGAGCTGAGATCGAACTTCTCCACCATGGGGTTCTTGGCGAGGGCGATGACCAACGGCGGGACCACCGGCGCCACCGTCACCCTGTGCCTGACTATCAGCTCCAGCAGCGACCCGATCTCGAACTTGGGCATCAGCACCACGGCCGCGCCGGCCCTCAGTGAGCAGAGCAGCACCGAATTGAGCGAGTAGATGTGGAAGAGAGGCAGCACGCATAGCACCGTGTCCTCTCCCGACAGGTAAAGGTTCGGGTTCTCGCCGTCCACCTGCTGAGCCACGCTGGTCACCAGCGACCGGTGGGTCAGCACCACCCCCTTCGGCAGCCCCGTCGTCCCGGACGAGAAAGGCAGCGCTACAGCGTCGTCGGGGCTGATGTCCGGCCCCCGGAAGTCCTCCCTTTCATCCGCCCCCGACAGCACCGAGAAATGCACGCACCCCTCCGGAGCGTCGTCGACCGTCACCACCGGAATTTCGCCCGGAGTGAGGAACTCCCTCAGCTTGTCGACGTAGGCGGCCTGCGTCACGACGAGGCGCGCGGAGGCGGCAGTGAACTGCTTGCGGATCTCGGACGGCATGCAGAAGGGGTTGGCGGTCGTACTGACAGCGCCGATCATGGAGGCGCCGAGGAAGGCGAAGACGAATTCCGGACAGTTCTGGAGGAGGATCATGATGGTGTCGCCCTTGCCGATGCCGAGCTTGGAGAGGCCGGCGGCGACCCTGCGGCAGTTTAGCTCGGCGTCGGAGAAGGAATAGGTGACACCAGTGGGGGCGTTGATTAGGCAGGGGCGGTCTCCGAATCCGAAGGATTTCTCGAAGCAGTAAGAGTGAAGGGAAAGGTGGTCGGGGACGGCAATGTCGGGCAGCTTCGATTTAAAGATGAAGGTCGTCTCTTCCTGGTGGGCGGCGCTCCCGGCCGCCGCTGCAGCTGCCGCCGCCGCCGCCGTGGCATCGGCGGTGTCGGCGAGATGAGGGATCTGCTGCTGCGTTTCCGGGGAAGCAAGCTTGATCATGGCTGTTGGTTGCAGAATTCAGGGAGGGGCGGAGGGAGGGGAAGTGTGGAGAAGAGAGTTGGGAGGTGCAAAAAGCGTGCACACGGCGGAGGAGGAGGTGGGAAAGCAGGTGAAGATTTAAGAAGAGACGGGTTGAGGTTGTGTTAGAAACGAACAATGAGGGTGACAGGTGAGGAGGTGCGGGTAGGTGGAGCGAGCGATGGTAGATTGATTGGTAGTCCTGAGGTGGATGGAGAAGCACGCGCTCTTCTCTACCTTCCCCTCCCTTACAAGAAATAACGACCCATAATGTGCACACGAGACAATTTTTCACGGTTTACCAATTTTAGTACGACCTTACAAAAAAAAAAAATATTATTTTAAAATTGCCCAAGTTTAATCTTACGTCCTTTTATCAAGGGCTTTCGAAAGTTTAGGTCACTATCAACTAAAAATTTGTTAAACATACGTTTCGTGTTTTATGAATAAAATTTTTTAACTTCACCTTTGTCACACCCTTCTCTTGGTGGACTTTAATATATATATATATATATATATATATTATAAAATTAAATTATGAAAAAATAGCATTGGATTTGGATTTGAAGTTAGTTTTAAATAAATGTCAGATTGGACTCAAATTCAAAGTCATATTCAATTTCAAATAATTATTTTATCAGATATACGTACATTTTTAATTACGTTGATTCTTAACATAGGTTCCTTTGGATTGTATATCTAAAAAGTTTAAAAGTTGGAATCTGATTATAAGTTTAAACATCAAATTTGTATATAGGTTAGATTTTTTTTTCATTTATATATTCAAAATAGAATATGTGAACATCCAATACATTAGATATGGTGAAAAGTAAGTGAGAATTAAATGCTATCTATTAACATCAACATCATAGAGGTAGAATAAAATATTATGAACGCAAGAGACAAAAGAGTTTTGTGCATGTGCATGCATGTGAGAAAGACGCACCCGTTTTCTTGGGAAATTTGTGAGGTAAATTTTCCTTTTAGATAATAAAATAATTTGAATTGACAGACCTGGTACCTGATGGGTAGTCAGGTACCCAACCAACAATGGGCCGAACTTAAGCTAGCTATTTGACATTCGGAATGACCTGATAAAAAACAACTTGCCGGCCTGGATTGGCCCGAGCTGGGTATTGGGGAGCTCGACTCAAACCAATATATGTATTTAAAAATCATTTTTCTATATTAGCTTATTTTGTTTAGTTCTCTCTCTCTCTCTCTCTCTCTATATATATATATATATATATATATATATATATATATATATATATATATATATATATATATATATATATATATATATATATATATATATATATCGACATGATGCTGACATATAAACTTTTGGTGCATCTTCGATGGCTTGCTACTTATAGCTCTCTTAGAAACAATTGATTCATGGATATGTGTTTTTGAGATACTAAAAAATCAAATGTTAAAAAGTTTCAAATAAGGGGAAACATTGCACAGGGTACACAATGGGTATGAAGTTGATAGTGGGGCCAGACTCAATAATTAAGCGGGTCAGGCTTGTGCTGCCGCCAAAGGATTTGGGCCAGCTAGGCCTGGCTCGATGCCATGCCTTAATTGCGACTTAATAAATATTTTCAATCTAGTTAATGTGAATAAGTTCTTCCAAGACTCAAAGGTCCATGTAATAGATGAAAGTGAAGGCTGGTAGGTCAACTCTTGCTCACACATAAATAAGTTTTTTGCAAGGACATTAGTTTTCAAAAGTTGAATGGTGAATTTTTATTTTGCCCAGATTTTAGGATTTTGTAATGTCTTCTTTTTTTTTGAAACTTGTTTCTTTTCATGAATTTCGCTTAATCTAGAGCCGGCCAAGATCTTAAAATACTGTGAACCGAAGCAACTTATCTATTTTTGGGCCAACAAGGTTTTTCGTTACCCAAAAGAATACTAAGCTTCCACCCAACCCTTGACTCATCGTTTGATGCACGATGTCACGAGAATTCAAAATGAGAACAGACCGTGTACCGGCTCCCACCCCGGCCGTTGGGCTAACCCCTTGATTAATGCAACTTATCTAGCTAAACACGTCCACGGAATCATATTAAGATCTTTAAATTGCTTTGAGCCAATGCAACTTATCTAACTGAACACATCCATGGCATCATATTGATGATGTATTTTGCTATTTGACTTTTTGATTAGGTTTCGCATTTACTGCTCCAATTATTGGAGCATTACCTGGTAATATAGTTATATTACACAGCTGACGTAAGTATTTAAATAGAGGTTTGTAAAAAAAATAATTCAACGTTTGATGTATTTATAAATAACTACTTGATATTGGAAAAATTAACAAGCAACCACTTCAGTTTATACAAAATAATTCACAAATATACGGTTCATAAATGAAAAGAATTAAAGCACATTCTATAAAACTATTTCACCGCAATTAGAAACACTTCCACGACTCCCTCCTCTGATTTTCCATGTTATGTCATGGACATGGGAAGATACGTTCCCAAGTTTTGTTAGAGGGAAATTTGAGAAATTTTATAAGGAAGTTGGACTCTTTCCCTTAGATTGAGTGACTCTCAGATTCACAGTGATCATGCATTTAAAGTCGCCCCTCATTTTGACCTCAATTCTGTTGTAGTTTTGAACATGTAATACATCCATATTATTGAGTTTGAGGATGTCCTGAAACACACCATTTTATACAATATTGAATATATCAAACACAAGCTTGGTTATATACTCTCAATGTCAAACTCTATACCTCTTTCAACTTCAAACACAAGGCCTCACTTTAAAAAAAATTACATGTAAATTTTATAAAATTTCACTTGTTTTATATAAAATTTTTAGAAAATGATATTTGAGTTCCAATCAAAATTTAGAAACTTTAATTCGGCTTTCCTCATAAAAAATTTATGAGTCCACCCTTGGCATCAACACTATATATATAGATATTTTGTTTTGGGAATTAGACATGCCTGTTCCCATTACAAAGTGCTTATAATGGCCTTTGACAATTTTATGCAGTAATCAAACCGAAACCCGAATAATCTATCTTTAAGTTAAAGAAACTCAATAAAATTGTTGGAATACTTAAAACTATTACAATGCTTTTAAACGAAGGAGAAAAATGAAGGTTTGGGACAAGGTAGAGATTGGTAGGCTGTCAGTATCCATTTCATATTTATAAAACGTTAACGTTAAAAAGCACTGAAAAAGTTGAAGCATAATTGTTATGTCATTTTAAGATGCTAAAAACAGAATAATATGACAGTCCTTTCGAAAGATCCACGTTATTAGCTGAAAATGTTATAATTTTGATGAGGACTCTAATGTTCCACCCTATGTCACCTGAATGCGGGGTGCAGGTGCCGGTGCCGGTGCCGGTGCGGCACATCTCAAAAAAATTAGGTGCGGCGGTACGGTGAAGATATTTTATTAATATTAATATTATTATTATTATTATTATTAATTTTTCGTAAAAATTAAATAACACAATTAAAATTATACATTTTTATGATAGTGGGAAAAAATCAAAAAAGAAATATTTGAAAAAAAGGCAAACAGATCGTTTTATCAAAGCCACCATTCTTTAGTCCTGTATCGTTTTTTTTGAAAGAGAAAAGAGAACATATAATATATCTATAGATGTATTAAATTAGATGCAACGGCCGATGGAGATTTGATTTTGTGGATTTTTAATCTGGTTTCATCCCGAAATCATATTCAGATCCAAACCATACACGAACTTGATCCAACTCTTCTGGGTGCGGTTTGGGTGCGCCTCATCATCGGGGTGCGGTTTGGGTGCGGTTTGGGTGCGCACCTGGAGCGCACCCGAACCCGCACCCGCAACGCACCCGCGGGTGCGAGCTCCTGAGAAATGCACCCAGGTGACATTGGTTCCACCGGTTGCCGGAGACGACGAGCGTCGTTGTCAGCCGTTAATCAAGCATTTGGACGGCCGGATTAGGTTCCGTGGAGCGCACAGCTGGTCCACTAGATTCAACTACCCGTTCGGCTTCTTTCCCCATTTAATGGATCTTTGTGCTCCATCCATCGGCCGGGATAAATATTTCGCGACCGGAAAAGGGCAAAAAAAAAAAGCAACTCGTCGGAAAATTAACTTTCTATCTTGTGAATTTCACGTTAAAAATGGACCTACTTTTTCAACCGTTATAAATATACCCGTAGCTTTCGTCCGGGCTTGACCCACACGTAATTATCAGTCGACGAGGTTCAACGGGGTTTGAACTTTGATGACTTGACGGGTTTAGAAAACCAGTTTTGTAAAATTGGCATAGCGGAAGGCAGATTTTTCAAGAAACTCAAAAACCGAAATCCTATTTGAGGGCGAAACCAGGTTTTATCTCCCAAAGCCTAGTTTCAGCACGTCATCCAAACACCCCCACATATGACACATAATTTGTTTTTCTCCTGTGTTTGACAGTGAGATATTTTGTCAGTGTCACATGAATTTATTTATTCTAAAGATTAAACATGTCAATAAGATAATAATTTAAGTGTTTCTTAAACCTCATACGAAAAAGTAAATTTATTACCCACTGTCTGAATTGGCTGCAATTGGTTCATTTTGATCAGGGGTGAAATTAGATTTTTTTTTCAAAATTTTTATATAAGACAAGTAAAATTTTCTAAAATTTAAACTTAATTTTTTTTAAAAAAACCGCCACTAGTTCTGATCAAAACCATAGCATACTAGCTTGATTCATGTGCACATATCAGAGTGCGACACATTATTCGTTATTAAATTTTTTAGTATTTCAAATGTTCTCTATTTTAATTGATTATATGCTATTTATTTATTTATTTATTTGAAAATAGAAACAATAATAGATTTTACCCGAACTTGATATTAAATAAGTTCTGGGATTTGGTACGAGTGCTTTGGCCTTTTCATTTGTGCTGGACATAAAAATAATAATAACAATAATAATAATGTGGGTCCGTGCGGACAGTTGCCCACATAGGCCGGTGGAAGAGGAAGGTTTAGGGGGTCGCTACTTCTTCCAACTAAAAGTCCAAAGTCCAACCCCTAGTCTTTAATTTGCAAACACATTCCTAACTTATTTCTGCTTCATGAGAAAATCCCATGTGGCTTCTTGCCTTTCCTTTATATTTATTTTATTTTATTTTATTTATTTATTAATTTTTAACTCGGAGGAACCCACTCTGGATCGAGTGACTTGTTTGAAACAGTGAGTTGGTAAGACGTGAGGTTTGAGGCCATGTATTTTTTGCCACCGCGTTTGTTTGAAGTGGACACACTGTCTCGAACATTATGCTGGTGTTTATTTGTAAGTAATGAAAAGGAAAAAAAATTGGAAATTAGGGCATGAATTATTAACATAATGACCAAAGTGCCGCGATGAAAACTGTGTTACTGATATATTCATAAAAAAATTATTTATTTAAATAATTTATTTTTTCAATGTCTGAAGGCTAAATACCCTTATGCTTCTAAGGTTCCGACTTCCTTTAAGGGCTTGATATACCTAAAATCCATTTTTCAACTTGAATATTATGCTTACAACCGTTTGCAATCCAAAAAAGTGACACAACGCGGCAATGAAATTCGAACCTTGGATACATTAAATGCAAGCCACCTTGCTGCCCAGTTACACCATGCTTCTGCTTATTTAGAACAAGCTTTTTATGTTCTTCCAACTTGATAATATCTTTTATTAGGTCAAGTATTTTGTAGACACAGCAGCCAATGAGACCCTTTTTTCTCAGGCTTGAATCAAGTGAACACATTTTTTTGAAACTGTTCATTATCTCTCAAACAATGGAGATCTCAAAAAATCATTAAGGCAAATTTTCGTGGCCCCTGCGTTCAGACTCTTATAAATGTTTGGTCCAATATATTCGGTCATCAAGCCTTGGGCCACATTGAAATATGCAGATCATAAATATGTTCCTTGGCTACATTAATGGATACGCCATATTTACTACAAACTAAAATGAAACAATAATCTAAGAGTGTCAACTAACCACCACCCATATGCTTTCGTTCATCCATGGTTCCCACCTGCTTTCATATAACTCTGTAGAAGCATTTGATGAAGCAGTAGGCCTTAACTCAAAGGTCATCTATGGCCGTATTGACTTAAATACAACAAAAGTTGCAGTGACTATTTGACGAAGAAGAAGAGTTAAGGTACCATAACAGGATGGAGCCCATCGATGGTTTATGACTTGTTGAAAAAACCCGACATTATTTGTGCTTATAGGAGAAGAAGAGGTAAAAGCAAAAATTTATTTGTAAGAATCCCTGTTGGCCGCGATGAAGCAGAAGGGAAAACCGAGAAGGAAGAAGAAGAAAAAGAAGAAAGTGTCTCGCCAAGAAAGGCGAACAGAGGAGCCTAGGACAAAAAGGGAAGCTATTTTCTAAAACAAACGCTTTAGCTGGACGGTGAAGGATTAAGCAGAGACCTGGGATAAGTGTATGCAAACTGTGTTTGATTCTGTTTTCTGAAAATGAGACAAGCTGGCTTAATTTTATTGTCTAAGACAGGTTCTCACCAGTAAACAAACGCGTCCTATGACATGAGTACATAATGGTCAAATGAGATGGACGGACTGGTTTGCAAAATTTCATAAACTGAAAGTAGTTCTAAATAACTTCCATGCAGGCAGAGATCATGTTTCAAAAAAATAACCCCTCCTCTTTTTCTTTAACTTGAAAATGAAGAAGCCATTCCCCCTTGCCATGTAATGTTGGTTTAGCCTGCCATAATCACAGTTACCTCCTTAGTAGCATAAAGTTTAATGAAAGCCTCATGAAGTTCAAAAACTTACTAAAACAAGAGCTTCGATCCAGCAAAGGGCCAAAATGGGGTAAAAACTCATGACCAGTTGTCTACTCGTCGGGTGCCCCCAAATTGTACTAGTTTCTTGGGTTCCCTTGCATGTTTCTATTAGATGCACAGTCCAATGATGTTATCTAGAACACAGCCAAGAGAAGATACCGATACTTCAATCAATCCGCACAATTAGGTTGACAGATTTTCCAAGTCTATATGTGATTCATCATTAAGGACACTGTAACCATCATAAGAAAACAGTATCCACTCTTGGAGCTTGGAAGGGAATAAGTGTACAAAGAAATCAAAACATATCCAGAAAAAAAATAATGTGTCATCTCTTGTCTTGAGAAGAAGATTAAAGTTCTGGCTTGGTGGGAACCCCAAAAGGGGAAAAGGAAAGGAAAAATATTGCAGCGTGAGGTTTAAGTCCCAGAGGTATGGTTCTCCTTTCGATTTTCATAAGCATCTCCCTTCTGTGGACTCAGACAAGACCCATAAACAGAGTAAGACCATGATTGCCAAATATCAGCAGTTAGTTTGTCCATAGGGGTACCAAGCACAATGTCATTGAATCATTGTATACGGACAAACAAAACCTGGATCAGATGCTGCCAGTTAGTTAAGTCAACTATGGGAACTATGCAAGTATTGGAACTATTCCAATGTACATGCCTACCAAACAAAGCTGCTGAATATGCATACGTGATAGAGGAAGGTAGTACATTAAGACACCTATGGTTTCAAGTGTCATCTCTGAGAAGAAAAAACAGATGGATCGGGGAAACAAAATGTGGAAGTCTTTATGGGCATCCCATGCATCAAAATAATTTTAGATACAACAGTCCGGTGCCACTGATAGCTGGGGAAAGGTGGAGTTTGCATCCTTAAATGGACTGGGAAATATACATAGAGCTGCAAAGTGTCCAAAGGACCTGATTACCAAGATAAACTGTGAATCCTTCTCCACAAATGACAAACAGAAAACACCACAGTCAAAGTGGTTAAATAAAAAATGCACTGCACCAGTATAAAGGTCACATGGATGCAGTTGACAGGCTAATTGATGGCGACAAATGCAAATAGACCTAAGACAAGTTTACAAAGGAATACAAGTACACAGAAAAGAAGCATTATAACAAGAAATAGATAAAGCTAGCAAAATAATATGCCTGGCATACCAGACCGGTTCAATTGTCTATCAAGTATTGGTGTTCAACCATGATCTCAATATTGGACGCACAAGAAGAACAAATACACATTACAAGGAAATGTCAGTTTGACACTTCCAGGGGCCCAAGGCCTCAGCGTCTCCCACTTCTGGAACCAACAATAGCACTTCTTGTCATCTTCATTTTTCTAACATCGAGGAGTCATGTCCACCAACTCACTTTTCCCTAAGTGGCTCAATGCAATGGGCCACATCAGAAGTTCATGATCAAAAAGTGTTTGAGGAGCCTCAATCTGCAAATCAAAGGAGGTAGCTTAAACAAAATCTGGGGAAATTATCATTTTTCAGTACTCTGAATCCACTCATATTGGTATTAGCGTCCACTCCCCAATCTCTTCCAATCATTTTACAGTTCCTAGCCAGTGCAATATCCCTTCCCATGCTGTTGATCATTCACCATTCTCTGACCATACGAGAATATGATTATTTTCACGCAGCTCCCTCTGCATGTCCATGTCAGCTTCCAGAAAATTTCAATGCTTGTACTTCACACATTGCTTCAGGTAACTATTTAATTTAAAAAGGAAGTTCCTTGACGAAACACCCCAATCTGATTGAAGGATTTTTCTGATTAGAAAAGAAACCACAAACAAGAAAGTGTCCCTACCCATGGGCCTCACGATTCATGAGAAAATCTTAGCGGCCACATTAATCAAAAGAGTTACAAACGCAGATGAGGTGGGAGATCATCAAGAATCACAGGTAACTCCTGAGCAGATAAATAGAGAATAGAAAACCTTTTTGCTTCCAGAATATCAAGAACCAGTGGAAACCCTTTCAGAACAGAGAAAGAATCTTTAGTGCTTATAATAGCATAAATTTGAACTACGTTAACACCTCTGGAAAGGCTACAAAATGATGCACAAATTCATCAATATGGTACAACTAGTAAATAAAGGTCGATAATTAACATAAAACAAGAACCTATAGCAAAACGTGAGTAAACGCCATTCAATAATTATATGATAATAAACTACATGCATTTATAAGGAACGTGCACATGATGCGTCAAAATTTAGATTGATGGATCATTAATTGGTTGGAACAGATAGATTCTCTCAGGAGACAAAAGTGAACTAACATCCATTACTATACCCTGATGCCTGCTTAGCAGCGGAGACCGAGATGATACAGAGTTATCAAGTGATTACTTTAAAAAGCACCAAGGTACCAGCTATCTCATATCCTGTATAAGCTGTCACCACTGAACCCAAAAGCCAAGGTTCGTCGAAATGCACCTCTTGACATGATTAGGCCTCCAAAAGATGAGATAATGTACTCTGTTCCTATACTTGAGCATTCCAAAAGATTATAATCAGGATTTCTGCGGACCAGGTCTAAGTAGCCCTAAACATTGTACAACGGGATCCACTGTTAACTAAAAATCCCAGCATTTAAGTCAGTCCACTAAGTTCGCCTTTGAGGTTCACAATCAGCAAACGCAAAATCCTGTGTCTTAGCAACTTGCCATCTTCAACAGAAATTCAAGCAAAGAAAGCTAAACAACTGAAACTGAAGCTGGATCAAGCTCCCAACAGCTTTCCTTTGGCAAAGCTGAGTGCTCGGTGCCTGAAAGCTTCCTAGCAGGAATTTGATGAGATATTCTCTGAATTTCATCTTTACCAAGAAACTGAATTGCATGAGGACCAATTTCTCTTCTCTTGAACACAGTTTTGAACCCTTCAGCTCTCTCCAAGTACGCCATGCTTAATCCGTGAACCTCCGTAAAGTTCGTCAGGAACACAACAATGTCATAACCCCTTCTATCTTCCGGCGAGGAATTCTCATCTCTATCCAATGTCGCATCACTGTAAAGTGCCCACACCGAGCCTTTAACCGGATAGACGAGGTAAATCTCCTTTGCAATCCTTTCACAATCCACGACATGCGAGAAGATATTCACAGATTCGACATCCGTCTTCTTTGCAACCTTGAAGTGCCCGCAGGTGACGTGAAACCCGTAGCTTTCCCAACAAACGAGAGTCTTGTCCCCATTGTTCTGCAAGTCCAACCAACTCATCTGCAACCTGAATGGATCCAGTGAAACAACTTCATCAATCAGTCCGTAGTGCCGGGGCATTCCATCGTCATCGTCATATACTGCCCACACCTGACCCTTCTTAAAGCTCCGTTCTGTCCTATCCTGATCGAAATCATAGAAATCTGAATCCTCCACTCGCATTGCCACCAACTTCGAATCAGGCTTGCCACCATCATCACAGCCATGACGGCCCATCTTCGGCCTAGTGCCATTGCCTCCTGCAAATTGACCCTCATCTAGTCCCCTCTTTCTTTTACGCTTTGCGCGAACTGAACGCCTAATGTTGCTCCAATCAAATTTGACACCCAAATCATGTTTATCACTCCCTAAGCTACTCTTCGCTGATTGGCGGTGCGTCAAAGAATCCAAATTCGAAGACGACGTGTTTTTCCCTCCAAGCCCATCTCCCTCCTTGGGCTTCTTCCTTCCTTGGGACCCAGCATTCTCTTCCCTAGACTGGAATTCTTCGGCCGTGAAGTCCTTCTTGCAATTTGGGCAGACTAGTTTCCGGCCGATATATTTCCGCTCGAACTCGTGGAGCAGCCTGCAGGTGGTGCAGGCCGTCCAGAAGGTGTCCACCGGCTGGGAGAGATCATGGGTGGTCTGGAACTCGAGCTCGATTCGACGTTTGAGGTCGTAAATCCGCCTCCGGTTACGATCGGAGAGGACGGACCACGCCTGGCCCACCAATTTGAAGGCCTCCTCAGAGCCCAAGCATTTGTTCTTATCCGGATGGAGGATGAAGGCGAGCTTTCGGTACTGTGACTTGATGGCGTCGAGGGGGGAGAAGGGGGTCACCTGGAGTATGGCGTACCAGTCTGGATCGCCGGCGATGGTGGCAGAGGCGGCAAGGTGGACCCTGAAGGAGGTCACGAGTTGAGCGATGCCGGGAAGTTGGGGGCAGAGCTTCTCCGCCCTCCTGGCGTGCCTCAGCGCCGATTTGAGGGAACATCCGTTAAATTTGCGCTCTGCAATTGACCTGGCCTTCTCTGCGTGTGCTTTTGATTCGCCCTCATCTTCTTCCGTCGTTCTTTCCTCTGCGTCTGTGTTAAGAGTAGGAGGGAAACCCATTTCCGCAGCGACCGACATATAGAAAAGAGGGCGGGAGGGTTTTCATTGCAAATCTATAAAAACTGTAAGGATCCCCGCAGAGGGAGACAGAGGTGATGAACGGGGAGCTTTTTGGATGATCTCGACCGTAAATCTTGAAAAATCTATGGATGTGGTTTATATAATAAGATCTGGATACCGGATCTTATGATTTCATTTTTGGATATGAGACCATGGTTGTTCACTTATCATTATTTGGTGTATTTGAATATATGTGTGTGTGAGGGAGAAAATATATATGTCTTTTTCAATTATCGCCTTTGTTATCTGAATACCGGATCTCATGATTTTTTTTTGGATATGAGACCATGGTTCTTCACTTATAGTCATTGGTGTATTTTGAATATGAGAAATAACCGATAAAATAGAAATATATAACAAAATTTGGAGACAAAATGTTTCTTATGTAAAAAAAAAAATCTGCAAAAAAAAAACAAACCGCAAAAACAGAAGCAGGAAGAAGAAATATACAATACAATGCACAGAAAAATAAGAGAGTCGGGGTGAGAGAAGAAAAACGGAGCGGCACAATCACCCTGCCGCAAACGGGCAGCGACGCTTCAATCGAATGACAAACTGGACATCCCCTTGCACAATACGAGCCACAGAATCTGGCAAAGAGAAGGTGCCCCTGAAGACCCTATTGTTGCGCTCATCCCAAATGCGCCACCAAACTGAAATAAGCCACGACCTTGAGACATGACCACAAAAAGCAGATAGGTGGGGGGAAGGACAAAAGAGGGAAAGAATACAAATGGATGGTGGATTTAAAAGACTAATAATAAGGAAATGCCAGATAGAAGCAAAGACACTAGAAAAAAAATGGCAAGAAGTAAAAATGTGGACCGAGACTCAGTCGCGACAAGACATAAGTGACACTGGTTAACCAAACTGATGTCAAGGCATTGTAGGTAGTCAAAAGTGTTGATATGAGCAGAAAGGAGAAGCCAGTCAAAAACAATGGCACGAGGAGATGGGCCAGGAGACCAAAGGGAACAGGGTGGGAGCGACGCGACAGAAGGACCAAAGGAGACCAGGTAGCAAGAAGAAAAAATGAACTCACAGGTAGGCGAAAGAGGTCAGGATGAGGACGCGGACGATGAGAGGTTAGCAAGACGGAAGAAAAGAGGAAAGACAAAAAGCATGTCGCACCAAAAGTGAGAGGGGGAGGTGTGAGAGATAGAATTATTCCAGACGCTAGGGGAAGGCAAGTCAAATTTGGAACTAATGAATTGAGTGCTGGGAGAATGCTCAGTTGCTAACTGTCACCACCAAGAACACAGAGAATACTCGCAAGCCCAACTAAGATTGGTAACCCCAGCACTCCCAAGAAGACGCGGAAAGGCAACCACATGTCAATGTGCTAGGCGATCCGAAGGTCTATCACCATTAAAATAAACTTATGAATGAACTTATTAAACCTACTCAAAACAGCCACAGGAGGCCAAAAGATAGCCAGAGCATGGAGGGACAAAGGCGCAAGACAATGCTTAGCTAGAGTAATACGGCCTAAAGAGAAAGTAGCTTTCCCTGCCAACACTGAAGGCGATCATTAAGCTTCTACTCCATTCCATTCCAAAAGGAGGGTGCAGGAGGCGACAACGTAATCTGAAGGCCCAAATATTCCATGGAAAGACTAGTAGCCTTACACCCAAAGCAAGCTTCCACGAGAAGTACCGTGGTCGAATCCGCATGAATGAGGGAAAGATGACATTTGGCGAAATTGATAGAAAGACCCGAGATGAGCTTGAAAACCCGAAGGATGAGCCACGTTCTCACAATTTGTTGGCGGGAAGCATTGCTGAACAAGAGAAAGTCGTCAGCATACTGAAGGGTGGAAAATGTTTGTAAGTGGGAGAGCGAATGAAGTGTGAGGAAGCCAACGACCGTTGCATGATGAAAAAGCGCAGAAAAGCTCTCAGCAATCAAGTTGAAAAGCAAGGACGATAACGGGCAACTTTGACGGAAGCCACGCCCGAGACAGAAGAAATCGCCACACTTTCCATTAAAGGAAACTGCAAGCTGGGCCCCAATGACAAGCGACATGATCCACTGTCTAAACGATGGACCAAAAGCAAGACAGGTGAGGAGGTCAGAAAGAAACTCCCAACTAACCGAGTCAAAGACTTTAAAGATGTCCAACTTAAGGATGAATGAAGGAAGCCGTAGACAGTAAAGAAAGTGAACAACCTCATTGGCCAGGACAACCGTGTCTTGCAGACGCCGACCCTTGACGAAAGCAACTTGAAAGAGGTTAATGATAGAAGGCATAACAGGCGTAAGCCGCTAACCATTCAAGCGAACACAAAGATAATTCAACACCTAGATTATCATGCAAGTGAATCCTGGCAACTCATTGTTGAACAACTCAAACAACAGTTGAACCATTCAAGCGAACACAAAGATAAATCAACACCATGCTTGATTATCATGCAAGTGAATCCTGGCAACTCATTGTTGAACAAATCAAACAACAGTTTTTCACGCTTTTGGTTAAGCAACTCCATTATTCAATGAGTCAAAT
The DNA here is from genome assembly GCF_008831285.2 of Nymphaea colorata. Classification (NCBI taxonomy): domain Eukaryota; kingdom Viridiplantae; phylum Streptophyta; class Magnoliopsida; order Nymphaeales; family Nymphaeaceae; genus Nymphaea; species Nymphaea colorata. The sequence continues at coordinate 22,197,017 of NC_045141.1, forward strand.
GGACACCTTTTATCTACCCGGTTGTCAAATTATCCTGGTAAATTTGTAATAGATTTAAAAATTCATCTTTCTCTTGATTTAACCACAGATAAGTCCGATATGTCGTTGGAAACATGCACACAGACTGGCTAATATCATTTTATTTAGAGCATTACTCTCACTTTTAATAACTTCATTATTTTACTGAAGGAACCAGTTTTTAGAGATAATGTAATCCGGTGGACTGATTTAGAACGCCCGAGTAAAAAGATGAAAATGAATGTGCAGGCAGCCATAAGATAGAGATGTCATGTCAATGATCTCGTAAGAAGGGGTAAATCATTTGTATTAATCCAACTATCTTTAAAATCATTTGAGTACCCATTTGTTCGTTTCAAGTATTAATGATCAAACAATACATCTCAAGGAATAAAAATATTTACATCACATCCATGTGGTCAAATCCCCAGAAGGAATGTAAAAAGATAAAAATTTTACGTAGAATAGAATGGCCAACTTGTGTCCACTTATGGAATCAATAACATTCACAGCTTTTAGGTAAGTAAGAGATTTAAAATCCACTACTCAAAAAAGAGTATGAACTCAATATCTCTTCAGGCTTATGAGTCGTGCGTTGGCATAAAAAATGACAACAGTACACTTTGAGCTCAAGTATTACATATCACTTACGGAATCGAGCATGAGATTTGCTTCATTATGCACTTCTACTCCTAGCCCGATCAACCACGACATGTCCACTGAGACTCAATAACATTCATAGATTGCAAGTTATCCTACCAAACAAGAAGGTAACCCTTCATCTGGGCCTCCTAAACCATCTTACGACCTCATTGTTCATCACATCTATATGGGCTTATGCAGGTGGGAGGATCTCGCATTTTGTTATGCATTCTCATTTTATCGGCTCTCTCTATAATGTGCTTTTATTTTCCTATTCGTTGGCAGTGTGCAGTTCCCATAATAAGAACCATACATATGCTTTCATTGCATGCATTAAGGACTATGAAGCCATGAATATTGAAAATAAACTGAAGTACGAGCAAGATTTGAGCAAATTAGTCCCACTCCCATGAAGATCCAACTTCTTCCAGAGCCTGATTTCAGGACGGTCGCATCATGGTTTCGATATCAACAGGAAGAATTCAAATAGGGAGTCTGGAGTGATCAAATTAAGTCGTGTCTGCTGTCTTATCGATACTTCTCTTGGCATCTTAAGCCAAGTCCAGCTTTAAGGAAACAAGGTCTGATTCATGATAACTATTGGTCACACGCGTGTACATATTTGCACACCTATATACATATAGAACCACAAAAATATATATGCGCAGCACGTGCACATGCACACACATAGACAATCACACACAAACTGACTGTACATAACACCATCAATACATGACACACTGGTGCATTAAGATAAAAAATTTAATTTCATAATTGTTTTATAGTTTTTAATATGTTTTTATACACAAAAGTACGTCAGTAGGAGGACACCTCCTTATACCTTTCTGATCACATCTTGAGGACGAACAAAACATAAATTTAAGCCCGATTTTATATATATATATATATATATAAATACAGATTTTATGAGAGCCAGAATGATTTCCAAACATTAAATGATGAAATGTTCTAATATTGTTGCATACACCGATAAAAATGAATGTGTATGTCCAGTCTTGCATTGAACTTTCTGAGCCCTAAAGGTAGTAAACAACAACCTATGGAAGTCTTTTTCAGTTCGCGATTAAAGGTATACGCAGTAAGCAGTGGCAGAGGAATCATGAATGGACAATTTTGACGCGTAGCTGGCGATCCACGAAGAAGTCATAACTGCACACGGCGAGTTCGTCGACGAGGCCGCTGCAAGTCTCCTTCTCCATGCAAGAAAATTCCATACAACACAATCACGTGGTCGATCTACAAAAGTCGAACGTCTTTTTCCCTTTTCTTCATCTTTTTTCATGTTTCAGTGCTGCACACGCGGTCCCTCAATTGGGCTATCAGTTTGCTAAAGTTGCAGTCGGTCAATTCTCACCAGTCTCTCTCTCTCTCTCTCTCTACCAGTCTCTCCCTCTCTCTCTCTCTCTGTCTCTCTCTCTCTCACTTTCCGCATATCTATATATCATTACTGACAACCTAAATAACTTAATCTCTGTCCAAATTGCAACTGGGTATCCAATGAGGAAAGAGGAATGCCCAATCATATGGATCTCTCTCTCTCTCTCTCTCTATATATATATATATATATATATATAGGCACACACACGAGTTGCAGTCTAAATGTTGAATGATTGACCATTGAAGGTGATCATTAATGCAACCAACATTGTAGCTGCAAGATGATAGAACTTTATTGGGTAATACTTCCAGAATTTGACGGGAGGAAGGCTCTTGAAGTTCAAAAGTTAAATTTTACAGTGTTGGCTAGAGGTGAGTGCAAGTCAGTAATTATAGATCTCAAGTGTTTTGATTGAAGTCATATAACATCTGGAATGTCAATGCAGCATGATGTCGTAGGAACTATAATGAATTAATATGGTGAAAACATGGACACCAGCAAGCGAAATGAATAACGAAAATGCATGGAATGTGACGCTGAAGCAAAGGTATAAATGTCTGCGAAATGTGGCATTTTCAAGAAGGTGTAAAAAAAAAAGACAATAATTAAAAACAGAGAAAAAGAAGCAATAAATGCTTTAAAAATGAAACAATATTCTTAGTAGGTGGCAGAACACCCTCCCTATCTTCTCATTTTCCGTGGAGACGGAGAAAACTGTTCCCCAGAAATGAAAATACCATGACCATGGTGACGCAGAAGATGCTCACAATTTTGAGAATCATTTTTCTTATATCAAAGAACATATATATATATATATATATATATATATATATATATATATATATATATATATATATATATATATATATATATATATATAAGAAATGGGCTCAAGGCTTTTTCAATCGATAACCAAAACAGAACAGATTAACTTAATATTCGCATGTCAAAAAAAATAATTATAATGATTAAAAAAAGTAAGGAAAGTCTAAAATAATGAAATCACTAAATCCATAGAGAGGTGTAGATCACCTGTATCTCTCCAATGACAGCCAAAAAGCAAACACCTATAAGGACGACATACGGCAAATGCTTTCAATGCATGACTTCTTCTTTCATAGCAGTGGTGCTCGTAAAGTCCTTGCAGCGCGGTCATGCCCTGGTACGGTCGAAGCTTCTGCTCCGATGGATAAGAAGAAAGATGTAGGACGCATGAACGCCTTCTGAAACGATGAATGAGGAACGAAAAGAGGCGATAAGCATAAACTTGAGAGTGATTAGTGCTGAACAACAGAGACCATGAATCAGCAAGGCATTTCCCCAGCTTTTTCTCTTTCTTTACGGGAGAAAAAACACACACAAATCAATCAGCTCGTTCATCAGTCAGGCACCGTTCTTTTTCGTGCAAATTCTTTTCTTCTTTTCCACACACACACACACTCTCTCTCTCTCTCTCTCTCTACAGATAGATATGTATATAAAGATGGGAACATGACTAGCAAGGGAGTTAAAATGAAGATACCCGATAATTATTTATCAATGGTAAAGCTGCTGCAGCTGTCTGAAAAGATTACAATTACCAAGAGAAAAGAAGGAACTTGCTTTGAGGCGCTTTATCATGAAGGGACGGTTTGATCTGATCTTCCCTTTGTCTTTCTTCCTTTTCTTTATATCTCATGCACGTTCCATTCGATGCTTGCATGGAAAGGAACACTAAATTCTCACAAAATCAAAGCACAAATCTTTTTTTTTTGTTTCTTGTTTTTAGGGCCATTAAGTTTCAAATGGGCATGCACATACACAAGCCTCAACCCATCATTAGCATTAGCAAACCATCTCTCTTTCTCTTTCTCCCCTCTTCATGACGTTTCTTCTTCTTTTCTCTGTTGTGCTGGACCTTGCTTCTCTCCCTTTCATTTCCTTATAGAGAAACCATAGAAATTAATGAAATTTTTCCAAACGAATCAGTCAGGTCTTCCCAAAGTAAACTCTAGATTGGGGCTTTTGTTGTTTGCTCCAGAGATAGTGGTAGAGCTCTCCGGGCTGCTGCTTTTTTCCTGTGAAGATGCATATTAATTTCAGTAAAAAAGTTACTGCTCCATATTCAAAGTTGGACCTATATGAAGAATATTAAACGTACAGCTCCGGCATCTAAATAAGAAAAGTACTTCGCCATTTTCATTTTTTCTGCGTGTTGGTCTCTAGACTCATGCTTTCCCTCGAATAACTTGGTTGGGAGAAATCTTGTACCTTTAAAGGAGGCATGCTAGACTGAGAATCCACTGAACCTGCACCGTGCACCCAAGCTCCCCTACTGCAAACAAGCATTCAAGAGAGGGAAAGAATGATGCCATCAGTCAAAGCAAAAGGGATGCTGCAAAAGAGAAATTAAAGCAATCGCTTTTACTGTTAAACTGATTTGAGCTTTGATCATGCACCGAGTGAAATTAACAAAAAAGGCCCCATGTGATGGTCTCCGTAGTCTCATATCAGTTCATTACAGGAAATTGCATGGAAGCTGTATGAAGCTCTTGCTCTTTAGCTTCCCCAGTCTGAGCTTTCGTGGCTCTATTGGATGCTGCGTCCTCCCTTTTTATCATCTCCTTGAAAGCAATTCTTTATAAACAGAAATTTTCCCATTCTGGGATAGATCTCACCTTGTTGATCTTGAATCCAAAAATGACTGATTTGTCCCCTCCTTTACTTATTTGAGTGCTGCCATGATCTAGGACACAAAGAACCAAAGCTTGATAAGACAAGACTCTTTGATTCTTGCTTTTTTGGTCATCGTCACTGCCTGTGCTCCCCATACGAGCATTGGCTTAATAAACAAAAACTTTTGTCGATTCGGGTCTTTCTTTTGCCTATTTTAGCGCCACCATGCAGTCCTATTTATTCTACAGTCATGCTACGGAAAGAAACTAGGCCACAATACGAGAGGAGGTCAGGATAAGGCACATCTCTTGAATGGCCTAAGCTAGAAAAATAATAAATTCTTGATGAGAACTTTATTCATTTGTTTATATCGAAAAAATATGAGCCTGTCATCATCTGCACTCATGAAGACAACAGAAGCTCTTACGCACTCTCCCGAAGTGATTAAATCACTTTGCAGGCCTTTCTAGTGTGCTTCATTACGTTTTTTTTGCTTGTGTAAGTTGTTATTTTTCATAAGAGAAAAGGAAAAGGCAGCCGTGAACTCAACCGAAACTTTTCTGCGATGAATGCTAGAAAAAAAAAGAAAAGCGCTCTAGATAAACCAATATGCAGAATACACCAACGTCATAGATCCCAACCAAGAAGCAATGAAACGAATCAGTCGGTTGGAAATTTTAAACGTTCTATTTTGCACTAATTTCTTCTATCTCTTTAAGAACCTTTGTGCAACAAGAGGATGGTCGTCTTCCTTTCTCTCGTCTTCTGCAGGATGGCTTGTTCTGTCTGGTTTGCAAGTACTAAAAGATCAGAAAAAGGAAATGCGGCAAGGAGTGAAGGAGTTTCACCTAGAAGAGTTGCTCCATAAACTTTGATGCAGAAAATGGGGATCCTGTGCTGTGCTAGAACTCATGTAATCTGCCGTTGACGCCGCGTTTCCTGGTGGAAGCTCATCACAGATCTCACCACCATGGCCTGTTTCAAATCCTTCCTGTTGTCCTGAACCAAGAATAAAAAAATGACTACCATCGATCCTTTCTCATGCACATTTACCACAATGTACACTACGGAGAACACCCCAAAAGATGACAAAAATAAAAAGAAGAAACTAAAGGAAGAATTCGATATGTGAGAATGCAGAAAGTCTTGCCTGACGATACAGCAGGCTTGTCAGTAGTCTTGACTGTTCTATACATCTGCAGGAAAAGAACCCCAATTCCGATAATATTAGTTTAATAGAGAGAGAGAGAGAGAGAGAGAGAGAGAGAGAGAGAGCATTTATCAGATCCACAAGAGCTGCAAATCAAATATTTATTGAGAAACATTTCGAAGAACAAGAAAGAGAAAAGGAAAACAGAAATTGCTCGCGAGCGATCGGTGTGGTTCGCTTTCAGTTAACCATGGGTTTATATCTGGTCAGCATATGAAGGAATATATCATTGTGCAATGATGGCCAACTTTTTCTCTTCCCAAAAGCAAACAAGAAAATTTCTTTTCCTTTTTAATCATGTCTTCATTATATTTTTATGATTGAAACTGTTACACTCCTAGAAAACCGTTCACATTTTGGACCTTTCACTTCTCAGACTCAGACTGCTCAGTTTTTTTTGGATCAGAGCCATCTCACTATCTGTTCTCTTGCCATCCTTCTCCTGGGGCTTCTTTCTCGTTTCCCTAAATCTGAAGCCCAGTGAGAAGACAAAACATCCCCGTGCTTCTAGGTGGTTTTGAGATGCAGAAACAAATAATGCTGAAATCTTCATGTTCGTAGCTTTAGAATCTCTACTTTGTTTTATGGGAAGCAGACAACTCTTTTAACAGTCCACCGTTTGATGTTTTTCAGCTCAAACCTGAGTAACCATGAGGTTTTTTTTTTTTTTTTTGGCGGTGCAGCTAGAACCGTACCAGTAGCCACAGGAAAGCTCAACCAGAAGCTCAAGCAAGAGTGAGATACCTGCAAATGGCTTTTCACATGTGCTAGAGTGAGATCTTTCACATCCATGAGCTCGAGAACAGATTTTGGTGTTGCTCCTTTCGAAACAAAGAAAGTAAATTATTTTAGAAGAAGAAAACTAATAACTTTGATCGTCAGCTCAGATATAATGAAGAAAAAAAGCTGATCAGACACCAACAGATAAAAACAAGGGTTCTCGATCACAATAAGGTCTCTATGTATCATCTGTACAGAAAAATAAACCGTTGGACACCAACTGCGTCTACGGCTGTTGCTGCTCGCCAAGAGACGGGAGTCCACCCAAGCTGCAGATAACTATCAATATAATAGCCGCAGAACGAGAGGTCGGTGGCTGGCTTACTCTCATGGCCTCCTAGGAGCTCCACAGCGTGGACGAAACGGGCGTGGAGCGAGCTCGTCCACCGCATCCGCGGCGCTCGCAGGCTGCGCTTCACCGGGAACCTCGCCGCGATCCTCGATCTGAACGTCCCAACGGCCGGACATGGATACGGAGGAGTGGAGGAATCCGACAGGATGGTCGGATTGAAGCTCTCGGAGGGAAGGAAGGGAAAGGAGGGCGGATTGTAGATGGGGACACCTCTTATAGGCCTGAACCCATAGTCGTGAACGTAGTGATGGCCGGCGTAGTGATGATAAGCCCTGGGCTCCATGGAATCATGGAAAACTCTAGCCGGGATGGCGCCGGATTCCGGGAGCGTGGGGCAGGCGAGGGAGAGGTCGAAGAAGGCTTCTGGTTTGATGGGGTTAAGCCGATTGGGGTCTAGTGACTGGCACCAGAAGCCCACCTGAGCATCTGGGTTTGAGCCATTCCTCCATGTGGAGGCGGTTTTGGGTTCAGGAGGGCTAATCTGGAGGGACAAATCAGGTGGTGGTGGGTGGGAGAGCTCCATTGATGAGAGCAAAGGGAGATAGAACCAGCAGGTGCTGGTTGCTCTGCCTGTGGACGGTAGGCTTTCCGGTGACGGACTGATGGTTGAAGTGGTTTCCAGGAAATTTTTTTTCTCGCTTTACATACAGAGATCAGAGAGAGAAGGGGGGGGGGGGGTGGGGGTGGAAGAGGATAGAGAGAGAGAGAGAGAGAGAGAGAGAGAGAATTTTTTGAATTCCTTGAGCACCTTAGTTGGTGTAAGAGTATATAGAAGAAAATGACACTTACGGCGGCTACAGCGGAGAGATGTAGAAAGGATCTCTCTGTAAGGCACAGGGAAAGTGAAAAAAGAAAAAGGTTATCAACCAGAACATGAATTATTCATGTTGATGGGAAAATGTGGCATCCCATAGGAGTACGTGTGGCTGTAGACGGAAAATAAAAGGAAGAAAAAAGTATAAAGAAATGGAGAAATATCCCTCTCTTCTTTGTATTTCAGACAAGAGGAAACCTCTCTCTCTCTCTCTCTCTCTCTCTCTGTGGCTGAATGGAAAGCTGTATTGCCTTTTTAACTTTGTGGGTTTGACTCAACCAGTGAACAGCAACCAACCGCAAGCTATTGTTCTTCCCAGGAAAAAGATTATCAAAATAACCTCTTCTCTTCTTAGACAGAATTTTTTATGTCCCTTTGTTCTTTTATGGTTAAAATGACAGGAAATCTTCAGTTCTTCATTTCATCAATGATTTTTCATGTTTGGTTTTCTGCCAAACCCTAAGATGTAGAAATAATATCCTGACTAACATTCTAGACGCACAAATGTGTGAAGAATTTTATTTCAGGTGGTGGGACACATTTCTCTGTCTATTTCCTTCTCTGCAGCATTACTGTGAGATCTGGGAAATGATCATCTGCCAATCAGATAGCACCGAATGCCAAAGATATTTTCCATCTGAAAACTGTCAAAGGAAAAAAAAAAAAAAGAACAAAAACATATTTCCATTGGCGACAAATTTTACCAAACTCCAGAGTCCAACATCGGAAACAAAGGACACTTACAAAGTATGGGGAAATTTGTAGTGGCCATAATCATTGTTTCGGTTGGAAAAAAAAACTCCTGTTCACAATAGCATCTAGAGAGATGGAGGTCAAAGGACACATTTGTCATTCTCTCTCAACATTGCCAGTGTTGCCTAGAAACATGTGGGGGTGCCTAGAGGGAAGGATCTTGCTAGTCTTTCTTAAAAGAGATATCCAAACGTCTGTATTTTAATAGAAAAATCTTTTGCTTTTAATGCCTTCACTACCATTGTGCATTGGTAAAGGGATTCTTTTGGGTTTTGGGTGCATCTAGGAACCGACAGTCAGAATTGCCTTCCCCTACCACAGGCCAATAAAGTATGCCATCCCATCCTCCCTCATCAAGGGGGTGTTAGGCTAAATATTACTAAATTCTACATGTAGCCCTCTGTCAAAAGCCATGGAACTCTCTCCAGTGTCAGGACAGGACTCCCCCTTGGATCGCCCTCTTCTTTCCCGCTTCTTAATTACTAGCTATAACACTGATCACTTTTTATAACCTTTCCATTTATTGTGAAATTAATGTGAAGGAAAAGCCAAGATCCTGACCTTAAGTTATTAATCTTCAAATGTAAGTGATATTCAACACCGGGTTCATCTTTATAAATTGATCATAATCATTACAACTTCTAGTTAGAAAGGTGAAAATAATTAATGGCGTTCACGATTTTACTGTAGAATGTTGGCGCAATATGCTGCTTTCCAGTGTTGCAGTAAAAGGCCCGAGGCATGAGACGTGACGCTTATCTTCTTGGACATGCAAATAAATAGCAGGTCACATCATGTAGGAACGTGTGTTCCTCTTGGTTTTACATGAAACGTTGCGTTGTTCCTGATTGGCAAATGCAGTAAGATCTAATTTGAGATATGCCCAAGAGAAGCAGGTGAAAGCTGAAGCAGTAAATCTACTCCCATATGCTCATCCTCCTGCTTTGCAAGACCAAGATGGTGAATTCAAGCTGAAGTTTTGGGAGCCTGATTTCTCGTGTAAAAAAAAAGCCTGTTTCTGTTCGAGGAATCTTGCCACTGAAAACCAAAGGAATAGAGTTACTGCAAGCAGCTGTGGGTAGCAGATGGCCTGGTTATGCTT